>NC_054381.1:127076804-127676804 GCF_017654675.1 Xenopus laevis
TAACTGTTGTTGCCTTGTGTTTCAGCTCTTAAGGATGGGGGTTATCCACTATTAATTCAATTGAGATCATTACATTTACCAAACAGTTTGACAGCGTCATACACTTTAGGAAAAGGGCCGCTGGGAATAGACAAAAATGCATGTAAAGGAATAGCTGTGCAGCACTACTTAAATGTAACACCCTTTAATCCCCCAACAACAATATAATGTGCATCTGAGTGCTTACCACTTACCCTTTACTCATAAACTGTAGTGAGACAAGCAAGGAAGCTTTTAAGCCCTGGCTAATGGTGGCCATGGCACGGGCCAATAAAAGCTGCTAGAGCTGATAGAGCAAGTCGCCAGCTTATTGGGCAGTGTATGGGGTCCTCTGACTGGCTTCCCTGATCTGTGTCGATTAGCAGGGTTAAAAATCCCATCAGATCGAAGACCTCCTGCATTCCTGCCATTGTAAACAGATTGTGAGCCCTAGATGGACACAGAAGATCTGCTTGTTTGGTGACCTCGCCCATGTATTTTCACCTAAACTAGGGTACAGTTGTGAATATTTATACTAGAAGTAACTGAATTGTAACTACAAGCAATATTAAGCTGCAATATGAAGAAATAAAGAAATCACTGATGCACGCTGTTGTCTTGACTAGAGCACAACTAGAACACAACAAAAAATACAGTTAAAATTTAAATAAATGAGAATGCATTTGTTGAGTATTATTCAATACCAGCGCATTTAACAGGGCAACTGGAATGTATCTCTGCTTTCTCGTTGCCATTATGAGCTGTTTTATTTTTGTTAATGCCCAAAAGAACACTATACTACACCCCACCCATTCGCCCAGTTACTGGACTATCAAACCAAGATAAAGCAGGTAACTTCAATAGGGAAGATGGAATATATATGTATAAGGCCCGGGTGAAGTTTGATTGCAAATTTGCGTTGGTCCATAGCGTTCTACTGGGAAAGAGACATGGACAGTGCTGAGTGGATCACAAAAGGCGCAAATATTGAATATAAATGCGTGACTTTTTACCCTGTTATCCCAATTACCTTGGACAGTTTCTGGCTGTACAGTATGTTGTCTAGTGGAAAGCAAAAGGAAGAAGACACACGCTGTGCTTGCCTGAATTTGGGTCAGCTGTGTATATATGCTAGGGTTGCCACCACAATGTATCGGGCATAGACAGGGTCGGACTGAGTTAGCGGGACACCAGGAAAAAACTTGGTGGGCCCTGGTCTGCACCATGACCCTGCCACTGCTTCTTACCTCCCTACCTGGACCCCACCATGGCCACAAGAAGAAAAAGGTACGTGCAAAGTGGGGTTGTGTCTCGGGAAGTGCGCATGAGGGGGTCTTTGCAGCTGCGGCGGGGGCTGGCCCCCCAGTTCGGCACTGAGCATAGATGCAACTAGCGTGCTGCTTAGTGGAAGGAGAGGCTGAAAAGTTATAAAGGTCCCCTGGTGATTGTATCAATACCGACACATTTGCTATTGAACACCTCAATGTGTTAATGAACATAATTTGGAGCAGGCAAGATTGGATGATTACTTGATAGCCTGTGAAAATTCTCCAAATTATCTGGTTCGGTGTACTTAAAGATTTGAATAATGACTGCCTTTTCTGAATACTGTAATCCACACTGGGCACAGTGCAATTTTGAATTGAGAACACCTAAGCCCAATCACTATCAAACACTAAAATTTTTATTGTGGATATACTGATGTATGGAGAACCAGCACTGCATAGTGTGTGTCTGGCCTGCCAGTTTTAAGGAATTTTATAATATTTAGAGATAGGGAACACCCCATTGGTATTTGGGATCTATCCAAATTCCAGAACCCACCAGCACACCATGGCCTCTCAAGCACAAGCTGGCCCGGTGCACAGTTGCAAGGGATCAGCAACCCTCAATTGAAGTAAGCGTAATAGAAGAAAAACCGGCACTCAGAGCTCAATGCATGCGGGCAAAGCCCTGCGTGTTTATTACAACGTTGTAATAAACACGCAGGGCTTTGCCCGCATGCATTGAGCTCTGAGTGCCGGTTTTTCTTCTATTTGGGATCTATGCCATTGTATCAATGCACCTTTAAGAAATATAGTATAATGGTGGGGGTTTTGGAGCCAAATATGTGGTCACATAATAAATGATGCTCAATAGAGGCTTTGCAAAAATTGTGTGAGCGCCTGATTACCCTTCTTTTCTCTTGTGTATTTTGTATAATCATTCAGTGGCCCCTATTTGAAAGCAGGAAAGAGTCAGAACAAGGCAATTTAAAAACTATAAAAAAAAACAAGTAATGAAGACCAACTGGAAAGTTGCTTATAACTGGCCATTCTCTAAAACACATAAATTTAACTTAAAGGGAACTTGTTGCCCTAACAAATAATTCCAAATTATTTTCTATCATGTTAGTTGAGCAAAATAAAATGTACTTACACTACGTTTATTATTTACATTTTGTTTCCTTCAGTCTTGACATTAACACAATCACAGCAAGCAGGCAGGAACCATTTTCTGGACACTGTTATTAAGACAAATTGTGTATCACCCCAAAATCTTATGTATACACCAGAATGGGGGACCTAATGCCCATGCACAGTACCCTACCAAATTATAGAGTGTTGGGAGGGAGGGGGAATGTGTGGAGTGCTGTATAGAAAGTGAAAGTAATTGATTGCCCTGCCTTTATACCGCAGGCAGAAGTACTCTGTGTTGCTACTGTATGTGCTATTTATTTGTTTGAAATAAGCCATTCTTTGAGATGGATAGAAAGATGATAGACAGACAGATAGATAGATAGATAGATAGATAGATAGATAGATAGATAGATAGATAGATAGATAGATAGATAGATAGATAGATAGATATTAACATGCTCTCTAAATGTACATATTTGATTTTCTATTTTATTTCTGTTGTCATTTTCAAATTTTTTGTATAAAATAGATGATAGCTAGATGAGAGAGTGAGAGATAGATAGATGATAGATAGCGAGAGAGAGAGAGAGAGAGAGAGAGAGAGAGATACCAGGCTACTGTTTGTAAAAAGAAGGATATAAATAGCAGCTTGACTCAGAACCTCAGAACCAAGGGTAACAACCTTTCAATCATTTCTTATTTTTCTATGAGACTATATTATGCGCCAGGCATGATGGGAAATATTCTATGCTTTGTCTCTGAACATGAAACAAAGGAGTCTCAGAAGTATTTAACTTAATTATGATATTCAGTAAAGATAAATGCAAAGTGACATGTCATATGCCCTTTCTAACCTGTTTTGCACACACATTTACATTGTGCATAATCAGGGTCTCTCTATATGCCTGTGTCCCTCACCTAACAGGAGCAGCTGCTTATGATGTTAAGTCATTCTTTTCATAACCATGCACTGCCCCCCAAAAAAATTTAATGCGGCAGGCAAGAGGTCTCAGCTAGATATGTCACCAATAGGTAAACTGCCATTGGCACATGGCTCTCCCTAACAAGAGAACTATCTGTCCCTGTTCCATCTCCAGTCCCATGAGTAGTTTTTCTAGAACACACTTGAACAGTGCACATACATTGATAGAAACAGAAACATTACAGCATGTGACATACTACATGAACGTGAACATCACCGGCTGTAGGTGGAGTTACTGTAGATAGTGTACTTTATTCTTCAGATGGCAAAAAAGGGGCATCAGATCCAATCACACACTTCCAGTTGTTCAGACATTCAGCAATAACTGTTAAGCTCCCAACAAGCAGACTTCCCCGCACTCACAGGATAATTATGCAGCATTACCTTCATATCCTGTTAGGTTTCCTGTCTCTGGGACACTCTCCATTCCACTGCCCACAATGCAATCTCTCTATCCCCACTTGCCCTCAACAAACCGATGCTCCTCGTTGGAGCCCCTTGTTATTGCAGACAGGAATTTTCACGGTGGCCACGGCCCGTAACCCACAGAACTAAGTCCCTGAACTAACACTTACTTCCTAACTGGTGAAGTATTTACTGGAAGGCTGCTTCCTCTTAACTCCGGGTTTGGGCCCTTACTATCTTTGTCCTCCCTAACTTGTACACCTAGTGCACATAGGGTTGCCACCTTTTAAAATGATCTTTACCGGCAGATGGAGGGGGCGGGGTTAAAAGGGTGGGGCCGTGACGATAAAGGGGGCGGGCCGTGACGCGCTATTGGCTGGCCGGGTCATGCCGTCAAAGGGGGCAGGGCCAAGCACGCGCATTCAGCAAGAAGCCCAGCAAAAAAAAAGGTAAGTTTGAGCAGGCTGGGGGTAGGCCACGGGCTTTTTTTTAGGTGTATTACAAATTTACCGGCAGCTACATTGCAGGTAAATTTGTAATACCGGCCCCGGCCTTGGCTGGTGTTTTACCGGCTAGGCCGGTAAAATACCAGCCGGGTGGCAACACTAAGTGCACACTATTACAAATATTCTTTCTTCACTGGACTACGCCTGCCAACAAAATGACCCCTCCTTTCTGTTTATTGCCCTTTATATAATTTGCTCCCACTAGCTCCCTTTGGTGGTCGGGTAAAAATTACACTATATAAAACAATTAACAGGACCCTACTGTCCTCTTGTGTCCAAACTCCCACAGTGACCATTCCCCGCATTATTATTTCCAACCTTTAGAACCCCACATGCATACATAACATTCATTTTCACACTTGTTTACAGTGGCGGAACTACAGGGGGAGCAGGGGGTGCGAGTGGGCCAGGGCCCGCACCCCCTCAGGGCCCCCCGGCAGCCCGCGCGCCATTGAAAATGTGGGCCGTACGGAGGGGGCGGGGCCCGGCTGTACATCACGCACCAGGGCCTGCCCCCTTCTAGGATCGCTACTGCTTCTTTATACACATACCCTATAGTTACATAGTTAAATCGGGTTGAAAAAACACAAAGTCCATCAAGTTCAACCCCTCCAAATGAAAACCCAGCATCCATACACACACCCCTCCCTACTTTCACATAAATTATATATATACCCATATCTATACTAACTATAGACATATACCCCCTTACACGCCTGTACCCAACATAACAGCTCCTTCCTGCTGTGCCTTATCCTCATGGCTTCCCACATATGTGTACCCTCTTATCCTACTTTCTGTATCTTTGTGTACTATGTTCCTCCTGCCCATGGCTTGCCCAATCTCTGTGCCCAATTCCTCCCCACAATGGATCTGCAAGTGTCTGTGCATTAGTGTCATTAGGGGGGTGCACTGTTTTACACTAGACAAAAGCTGTGAAATAGGTTTCTGCAATAGTATAGTATAGTGAAGACTAGTGGGCATGAGGTGCAGTTCTTAAAACTGGTGTAGAAATTGGCATTGTTGGAAGTCTTTTTATTCTATATACTTTTTACACTGGTATCTTTGGCATCTTAAAACAAGTCCAGGTAGAAACCGATGCTTTATAAATACGCAGTCAGTTCTACATAGAGTGTTGTGTGTTTTTTCTATCATAAAATTAACATCGTAGATGTATAAACAGGGTCCCCAGTGTGCTATGGGAAGAGATAAAAAGGCAAGGGTTATGCTACTGTCCATAAAGCATTCATTATTTCAAAACAGCACAACATTAAAAATCACAAATGTATCCAAATGGAATTTTCACAGTTGCCATTCTATTTTGTGATTTTATGAAAAACTCTTCTGTAATGTCTACTTTTTTAAAGAAAAAAAAAGCAATTGAAATACATCTGCGGTTGTTTTGTAATTTATTTTTAAATTATTTTTTAAGATACAGTTATGTTATATTTTATTGCATGGCACGTCAGAGAAA
Source organism: Xenopus laevis (assembly GCF_017654675.1). Classification (NCBI taxonomy): domain Eukaryota; kingdom Metazoa; phylum Chordata; class Amphibia; order Anura; family Pipidae; genus Xenopus; species Xenopus laevis. The sequence continues at coordinate 127,082,589 of NC_054381.1, forward strand.
GTCATCTAGCAAATAAAATCTTTAGATGTACTGTATGGTTGTGTTGTTTAAAAGAAAATAAACAAAAGACTGGAATCCTGGTCTTCCCTATGCTGCCCTCCAGTGGCCAACTGAAAAATGAGTAAATAGGACAATAAATAGCCATCAAAAGTTGTGATTATTGTATATCAAAGAGTCAAAGGTTGAGAGTGTATCTCTGCAGATTAAGTATACTGTTACCTTTATTGCATGGTAAATGTCATGATGATTTATGCACAAAAAGTACACATTTGAATGGCTCAGTGTTGGTATTATTGACTACTTACACACTCGCTGTGTCCAATTCTACTTCAAATTCAAGGTAGGCCTTGGTCATATGTCTCAGGCTGGTTTCAGAACCTATGTACTGTCTATTTTTGTCACAAAAATCTGTATTTTCTTTTCCTTCATTACACAATTGTAATGGATTATTGTTATTGTGTGTTTTACCCTTATCACCTCTCCTTGGAGAAATGTTAAACTCTGTATAATCATGCCCTGTCATGCCCCTAATTACTGCTTGTGTATTAGGGTTGCATACAGGTTTAATTGGAGGGGTAATTTGAGTAACTGACACTTTTCCACTGATGAACCAATAAATTGGATCCCATTGAAACCTGAAAATGCACAAAAAAAGCATTGTTTTTATTAAAACAGACAGAATACACAAAGGTGTATACTGTGCATTTAATGTATTTCTACATTATAAAGAATTTAAACCTCCTTTGAACTAAAATATTGATGACTGTTTCCCATGCTGAAACCTAGAAAAATACCATAAAACCATCAATATTTTAGTTTTATGGCTTAATTGACAGAACTTGATATAACAAAATAGTGGGATTTTAGCAGTGACATAACTATCGAGTAAGCAGATCCCGTGGTTGTGTGGGCCCTGGCCCCAGCCTCTGTAGTATTAAATTCTCCCTCACTGTTGCTCTTCTCCTTTAAATTGGTGTATGCTGGGAGGGTTGGGATGGGGGTGGGAGCAGCTCCAGACAACATCGGAGATTTCTATGTGCTGAATCCCTAGAAAGGTTTTTATTGCGGGGGGGGGTGGCAATCACTTGTTACACAACTGGATTTTAATACAATGCTTACGTAATTTTTACATAAGGTAGATCAGCTTGGAGCAGCACTGTCCTTCGAAATCATTTTTCCACCACAGTGGAAAAATGCTCACCTGTAAGCTCTAAAACACTGACTTTAGTCTCAATTAGTATGCACTGTATGTATACACTTTTCTGTCTCAAAAGTATATATTTAGGGACCATGTAGTGTGGGTTATATAGACTTGATTATGCCACTGATAATATAGATTGTGTTTTGTATTTACATCTATAGTTCAACCAGTTAGAGCTCGCTGTTTTACAGTTATCAGAGCAGCACTAGGCAACTAGTACAGATGCTAACTTGTAGTAAGCCAAAACAGGTTATTTTGTTGCCTTTGTGAGTACAGGTATGGAACCTGTTATGCAGAACGCATAAGGGATAAGGATAAGGGATATTTCCTTAATTTCGATTGACATACCTTAAAGAAGAAGTAAACCCCTTATTAAAAAAAACTCTACCCTACATAGACCCCCCCCCAGCTTAGCTGCTACCCCGGGCAAATGCCCCTAACTTTTTACTTACCCCTCAGTGCAGATTCATGGCATCGAATTTCACAGCAGCCATCTTCTTCTCTAGGCTGGAGGGGGAGGAGGGTCTATGTAGGGTAGGGGAGTAGGGAAACGGTTTACTTCTCCTTTAAATCTTTTAAGAATCATTTAAACATTAAATAAACCCTATAGGATTGTTTTGCCTGTAGTAAGGATTAATTAATCATCTACAAGGTGCTGTTTTATTATTACAAAGAAAAAGGAAATCCTTTTTTTATAAATGTGAATTATTTGGTTAAAAGGGAGTCTGTGGGAAATGGGCTTTCCGTAATTCTAAGCTTTCTGGATAATGGGTTTCCCGATAACAGATCTAATACCTTAAGTTGGCATTACTGGAAGTCCATGTGGTGGGTAACACTGAAAACAACATGTTGCACCCACTTGGGATATTCAGCATGGACCTGCCATCATTTCTGTAATAAATTAGCAACCTTCCTTCTTTGCTTTGCAAGTAGTACTAGCAAGAAGGCAGCCATATTTAGTACTAGCAAGAAGGCAGCCATATTTAGTACTAGCAAGAAGGCAGTCATATTCATACCCCCCAACCGTCCCGTTTTCCGCGGGACAGTCCCGTTTTTGGGTGTCTGTCCCGCTGTCCCGGATAATGGACTCATTTGTCCCGCCGGCAGCGGCGGAGGGGAGGCGGCGATGCCACGATGGCCTTTGTTATGCGGCAACATGGCGGCGCACACGCTAGGATCTCAGCTGCGCACTGAAGCAAACAAGGAAGGTGTTCCGGTTCTGGGGAATGACCTCATTTCCGGTACAGGCGGCACCGCCCACATGCTGGTGATGCGTACTGCTAAGCTTGCAATGATGAATAGTAAGGGAGAATACGCTGGCTGGGACGTTTCGGTAACTGTTCTGTAAAATGCAAGGTTATGTGGGTTATTTTGCTTAGGGAGCATTATAGAGCTAAAATATATGTATTTATTGGAGTCAGTGTCAGATATAATATCAACCCTACAATGCAGAGTGTATGATGTGTGGATGTGTGTACGTATGATGTGTGTGTATGATGTGTGTGTGTGTGTGTGTGTGTATCTGTCTGAATGTGTCTCACTGTGTGTCTCACTGTATGTATGTGTTTCACTGTGTGTGTGTGTATCTGTCTGTATGTGTGTTTGTATGTATGTGTGTGTTACTTATTTACAATTTGTAAAATGAACATGGTAATTAGGGGGTGTGGCCACAAAAATGGGCGTGGTCAAAAAATTATCGCGCACAGCTCGGCACAACTTTTTGTCCCTCTTTTGATTTCCAAAATGTTGGGAGGTATGCATATTTAGTACTAGAAAGAACACAGCCATATATAGTACTAGCAAGAAGGCAGTCATATTTAGTACTAGAAAGAACACAGCCATATTTAGTACTAGCAAGAAGGCAGCCATATTTAGTACTAGCAAGCAGGCAGCCATATTTAGTACTAGCAAGAACGCAGCCATATTTAGTACTAGAAAGAACACAGCCATATTTAGTACTAGCAAGAAGGCAGCCATATTTAGTACTAGCAAGAAGGCAGTCATATTTAGTACTAGAAAGAACACAGCCATATTTAGTACTAGCAAGAAGGCAGCCATATTTAGTACTAGCAAGCAGGCAGCCATATTTAGTACTAGCAAGAAGGCAGACATATTTAGTACTAGCAAGAACGCAGCCATATTTAGTACTAGCAAGAAGGCAGTCATATTTAGTACTAGAAAGAACACAGCCATATATAGTACTAGCAAGAAGGCAGTCATATTTAGTACTAGAAAGAACACAGCCATATTTAGTACTAGCAAGAAGGCAGCCATATTTAGTACTAGCAAGCAGGCAGCCATATTTAGTACTAGCAAGAACGCAGCCATATTTAGTACTAGAAAGAACACAGCCATATTTAGTACTAGCAAGAAGGCAGCCATATTTAGTACTAGCAAGAAGGCAGTCATATTTAGTACTAGAAAGAACACAGCCATATTTAGTACTAGCAAGAAGGCAGCCATATTTAGTACTAGCAAGCAGGCAGCCATATTTAGTACTAGCAAGAAGGCAGACATATTTAGTACTAGCAAGAACGCAGCCATATTTAGTACTAGCAAGAAGGCAGTCATATTTAGTACTAGAAAGAACACAGCCATATTTAGTACTAGCAAGAAGGCAGCCATATTTAGTACTAGCAAGAACGCAGCCATATTTAGTACTAGCAAGAACGCAGCCATATTTAGTACTAGAAAGAACACAGCCATATTTAGTACTAGCAAGAAGGCAGCCATATTTAGTACTAGCAAGAAGGCAGTCATATTTAGTACTAGAAAGAACACAGCCATATTTAGTACTAGCAAGAAGGCAGCCATATTTAGTACTAGCAAGCAGGCAGCCATATTTAGTACTAGCAAGAAGGCAGACATATTTAGTACTAGCAAGAACGCAGCCATATTTAGTACTAGCAAGAAGGCAGTCATATTTAGTACTAGAAAGAACACAGCCATATTTAGTACTAGCAAGAAGGCAGCCATATTTAGTACTAGCAAGAAGGCAGCCATATTTAGTACTAGCAAGAACACAGCCATATTTAGTACTAGCAAGAAGGCAGCCATATTTTGCACTTAAGACCCAAAGCATGGCTCACTGAAATCGCTTTCATTCCTAGGATAGTATGGGAATCCTATCTGGCCATGGTGTGCCTTTCAGTTTGACATTAAAGGGTTATGATGACCATGGTCAATGGGCCAGATACAATCAAATGGCTGTTTACAAGTGAAACCGTTCAGAAAGTGCCATTTCTAATGCAATTCCCCCTCTTTTGACCCACAATGAAGTGTTTCCACCCAAACATAGTGTTGCATCTGCAGCAGTTAGGCCACACTTCTTTCTACAGACTAAATGCTGAGTTACACTTGTAGCTATGACGCCTAATGTCCTAAACAACAAATATCCAGTTACGTAGTAATTTATGAGTGTCAGACTACAGCAACCAGACCGGCAGCAGCATTATTTACAACTACACATGAGTTATATTAGGCTGAGCTGACGCTAGAGCTATATACCACTGAGAGAAGCAAACTTAAACATGATCTCCGACCCACCCCAGCTCATTCATTGGGTGTATATAGATATAACAAGCGGGTGTTTACTTTGTACGAGTCAATAAAGTTTCTATAATTAGAATAAACCAGTCACGTGGATAAATGACGACCTAACACCGGAAGTTACTTTCCTGTCGTCTCGCAGGTTCCCGGATGAGTACACGTGCTTCCGCTTACGCTCCTAGAGAACATGGCAACGCCGGCAGCAGAAGTGTTTGCCCGAGTCGAGAAAGAAGAGGCGGAAAAGCTAAAGCTCATCACTGTGAATAAGGAGCTTGATGTCGAGTTCGACCTGGGCAATCTGTTGGCCTGTGACCCAAACGCCACCAGCGTGAGCGCCTTTCGGCAGCAGAATAAAGATGAGTTCTTGCGAGCTCTGGCGAGAGACAACACGCAGCTCCTTATCAATCGGATGTGGACGCTTCCAACAGAGAAGCTGCAGGAGGCTATTGTTGCAAAGCTTCCCGAGCCTGCTACACGTCTACCCAGGGAGAAGCCCGTGCCTAAGCCCAGAGCACCCACTCGCTGGGAAGAGTTTGCTAAGCTCAAAGGGATCCAGAAGAAAAAGAAAACCAACCTGGCGTGGGACGATGTGAACAAGGAGTGGCGAAGGCGTTGGGGCTACAAGCGGGCAAAGGACGATACCAAAGACTGGATGATAGAGGTGCCACACACTGCAGATCCCAATGAAGACCAGTTTGCAAAGAGAATGAAAGCTAAGAAGGAGAGGGTGGCCAAAAATGAGCTCAACCGCCTTCGAAATATAGCTCGGTCTGAGAAGATGAAGGTTCCTGGTGTGGGGCTGACGCCGACCGACCAGCCGACCAAAGCAGAGCTGGGCAAAGCCATGCATGTGGCCAAGGTATCCACTGCCTCTGTGGGCAGGTTCCAGGATAAACTCCCAAAGGAGAAGGAGCCCAGGAACATGGGCAAGAAGAGGAAGTTTCAGCCCCTGATAGGAGACTTCTCTGCTGAGAAAAGCAAGCAGCTAGACATACTGAAAGTCATGGACAGCAAGAAGCCAGTCCTGAATATGACTAAGGCAGTGAATAGGCAGATGAGGGAGGAGGATGCAGAGGAGGCTGCCAAAAGGAGAAAGGGGGGTAAAAAAGGCAGAGGGGGGAAGCAGCAAGGTGGCAAAAAGGGAAAAGGTAAAGGACCCGGCCGAGGAAAACATGCTAAGGGTAAAGGAATCGGTGGGAAGAGGAAGCACAAATAATACTGGGACAAACACATCCTTACTGACTTTCACATAATAAGTTGTATGGTTTATAACATTGCATAATGGACTGTATGGATCTTCAGAATGTGCTTCTATTACTATCAACCCTGCATCTATCTGTGCCACATAATCCTCTTCATTCAAGGAAACCTTGTCAATTCATCTATTTGCAGGTAGACGCTAGAAACCTTCAAGTTAAATGATTGTGTATACGTTTCTCACTTTAAGGATATAAACTTTCATGGGTTTTGCATCTCTCTTCTGTTAATGTGACTTTGTAACTCCCTCTCATTAAAAACATGAATATTGGGGGTTATCAACTGTCTCTATTAAAAGTTATATTTGTGTTACACATTACGGTTTCATTATTAGGCTCACTACTAAGACTGTAATAAGGAATGCATATCATTATTTTTTTTCACGGGGGGGGGAGTTAGGGGGTGACAAGTTTAGGTTGTTGTCACAACAAATAGCAATCTAAGGATCCCCATACTGATGTCCGTTTGGAAAATTAAAAATGCTGCAAAAAGCTTTTGACATATAACTGTAGATATTAGATTTGGGGTTAATGCTACCATAAATAGGAGTGACCAGGAGGTAAATCTGCCAACTTTTGACCTAGGGGAAAGCAAGGTAGGAGGAATTGCTTCTTTAGGCCTACCCTCCTTATGGATGGTCCTGACACTTTTTCTATTATAGCTGGCTAGTTGTTCTCTAGTGTCAATAGAACTCTATTAAAAGTTCCGTATCTCACACAAATGAGGCTGGGTCTGTATCTGGCAATAACCCAGTGACCCAGTAGACTGATAACCTTCGTCCAATGGTTGAAGCAGTGGCAGGGGAGCTCAGTCTGAAGACGAGTTAGGGTGAAAATTGAGGAGAATGGTAACTTGCTTTTCTACTAATAGTTCTAGTTAATAGGTCACAATGGGTAATCCAGAGATGTTCCTACCAGCTATTTTATGATTTGTCAAAACTTACCTAGCTGTCACAGTTTTTTTTAAAGTTGTCTGAAATGTCTGAACTGGAGCAGCATTCTACCTCTGTCATAATAAAATAACTTAGGTGCACTAAACCTTTAATAGAGAAGAAAGCAAATAATATTTTTTATTTTTCAAGAAATAATGTCACCCCTAAATGTCATCAACAGTATTATTAATATCTGAGAACAATGGGTAACGTTTTGGCTAATTCAGAAATTCTTGGGGAAAAAAATCTTTAAATTCTATTTTTAGATATTATCAAATAGTCATTTCTATCACAAAGTAACAGTGACACTATGGGGCACATTTACTAAGCTCGAGTGAAGGATTCGAAGTAAAAAAAAATTCGAATTTCTAAGGTTTTTTTTTGGTTACTTTGACCATCGAATAGGCTACTTCGATTTCAATTCGAATGATTCGAACTAAAAATCGTTCGACCATTCGATAGTCGAAGTACTGTCTCTATAATAAAAACTTTGACTACATATTTCGCCACTTTAAACCTACCGAGCTACAATGTTAGCCTATGGGGACCTTCCCCATAAGATTTCTAAGCTTTTTCTGTTCGTAGAAAAATCGTTTGATCGATTAAAATCGTTCGATTTGAACGATTTAATCGTTCGATCGAACAATTTTTACTTCGATCAATCGATCAAAGTATTTGCGGCAAATCCTTCGACTTCGAAGTTGAAGGGTTTTACTTTGAGGTTTAATTAACCCTCGATATTGACCATTAGTAAATGTGCCCTAAGTGTCTAGGTAACAAAGCTTAAAGCTATTACCCAGTGTCAAGGAACATGTATGCCATGGGCCAAATAGGCAAATCAAGACAGAATCAAGAGTTATTTTACATTGATGATGCTTCTAAAAATGTTGCAGTACAAATTGATTACATATTATATTGTGTTTTCTTGTCAAATGCCTTTAGTCTTATCTTTGAAGTCTGAATAAAACCATAAGCACAAATAATCTTTGACTGTATTTACATGTATGTCTTTAATTACAAGGATGGTAAAGCAAAATAGGAACTTAAAAATAAAAAATTCCATTATCTTTCATTTCCTATATTACTTTTTCAAACATCGGTATTTTCAATACAGTCATTTAAAAGGAGACATTTACTCTATGCTAAATTTTTATAAAATTGCTCAGTACTCTTTTTGCAATTTAATTTTTTTTTTTTCTTTTTAGACTTCATTATATTAGCAGTTTTTACAGTGCTAATATCATGAATGTCTAATTCGAGCACCCTCTACTGTTTTGCTCAGAGACAGTGGGCATTCTGGTTACAAATTTATATTAGTCTTTAAAAAACGGCTAATATCTACAAAGAAAAATATAAATTTGAAAATTGTTAGGAAGTGTACTCTGTTTTATTGGGTGTTCACCTTTAAATTAACTTTTAGTATGATGTAGAGAGAGAATTTTTAATTGGTTTTCATGTTTTATTATTTGTGATTTATGAGAAACTTGACTTTATTCCTCAACTCTCTCTGGTTTGCAGTTTTGCAATCAGGTTGCCATGGTCCAAATTACCTTAGCAACCCTGCACTGCACTTTGAGTAATATACTGAAAGATTAATAGGAGTGGCCTGAATAGAAAGATGTGTAATAAAAAAAATAGCAAAAACAATAAATTTGTAGCCTTACAGAGCATTTGTATTTTAGATGGGGTCAGTAAGCTCTGTTTGAAAGTTGGATATAGCTAGAAGAAAGCGAATAATTCCACAACTATAGTAAAGAAAAGAAAAAAATACCAATTGAAAAGTTGCATAGAATTAGCCATTCTATAACATACAAAACATTAACTAAATTGTAAACCACCTCTTTAAATTACTGGTGTCTCCACATGTGATGTGTCTGAATAACATACATTTATTCTGAAATAGTAAATATCCTTTAATGCTGGATGTGTGAGCAGTTTTTGCACTGAATAATCACATATGTGGATAGCACTGGTGAACATTATCATGGGAATGAGGTTGCATGCCTAAAGTTTATTAACCCTATATCACAGGAAAAAAATATTCAAATACATTTCAGGTATGCTGAATAAACTGAGAACATTAAAATTTGCATGAGAGGGTTACTTGTACTTTAAAGGATCAAAATTATCCAGAAATTAAAATAATATAATTCAACATACATAATAAGGGATTCCCTTTTCCGTATATATATATATTGATAAAAGTTTTTTTTTGTGTAAATTGTGCTCTTTTATCGTTTCCTTGAATAAAGCCCTATCCAGTCTATACTTTAAAAACTTGAGTCAAAAAAGTCAAAATAATTAGATGGTATATGGACCTTTCTAGAAATTAAACAAATATTCAAAGCTCACATTAGGGAGCAGATTTATTAAGGTTCGAATGGTAAATTCGGATTCCAAACTCACAAATTCGAATTTTAATTCTCCAATTTGAATTAGAATGAACGATTTATCACAGCTCGACCCTGGAAACAGTTCCAATTCAAACATTCGCCACCTAAAACCTGCCAAGTTAATTTGCAAGTCAATGGCAGAGGTCTATTGAACTATTTGAATATGCTGATTGCCTTCATGATATTTGAGGTTTTTTTGGGGGGAAAATTTGATTCAAATTTGATAAGAATTTTTGGGTCATTTTCAAGCCAATTGCTCCCTGTACTGCAGCAGAAACTATGATTGTCAGTACAGCTATAGGGAGATGCAGAAGGGAGCGGATCCTCTTCTCTCAGCCTACAGCAAAATGTAGACAGTGGAGCCAACTCTGTGTAGCCAGAGCCTTATGGGTTCATATTTCTCATTTACTTTCCCTTTATTGAAATAGAAATGTTAGCCCTTTATCATAACAGATATTATAATCAGGATTGCTACAATGTGTGATCTTTACTTCTTACATCACAAGGAGCAGGTTCCAACACAGTTGTGTTGGCTGCTGTTTACTATTGACTGTAGTAAGCCCCTCGGCATACACTTTGAGACTAAATAGCCCCTTCCTGTTGGTATGGACAACAAAAGTTGCAATTATTAACTATTCTCTATAAAGACACAATTGTGAAAGCTATTATCAGTCATTAACAAAGAAAAATGTCATTTGGATCCCTATGCGTTGTCTACAAAAAAATATCAGCTAAACAATAAACCTGATAATATTGTTTTGCTCCCAAATAAGGAGTGTTATTTATAACTAAGGATCAAGTACAAGTTGCTGTTATATTTACAGTGAAAAGGGAAATAATTTTGAATTATTTGTTTAAAATGGAGTCTGTAATTCTGAGTTTTCTGGGTAACGGGTGTACAGGTAACAGATCCCATAATTTTAGAACTTAAATACTGTTAATCACCAAACCCTCTGTTCACCAGCTTTCTAGATAATGTGGCCAAAATGCCTACAAAGTCCAAATGTGACCCCTCACTGCTTCTCATAAGACTAGTAAGGCAGGCATGTCCAAAGTCAGGCCCGGGGGCCAATTGTGGGCTGTTTTCAAATTTGCAGTGGCCCTCAGCCTCCATCATGAAATTAATAATAATGTGGCCCGCCAGCACAGTGCAATCAGGAATCGCCTAGCTGTAGCGGTAATATTTGGGCACATTAGTGAAATGATCTGATATTTGGTCTATACTGCTGCCTGTGTGCTGAAGGTGTTAGCAATAGACATGTACCTGCATGTAGTGACGCACCGCTGAAGGTGTTAATGACACGTAGTGACGAGCCGCTCTCACGTACTTTAGGGCTGAAGGTGCAATAGACGTACTGATGTTCCAGTACAGTAAACTAAAGAAGTATGCAAGAGCGGCACATCACTACGTGACAGTACATGTCTATTACTAACACCTTCAGCACACAGGCAGCAGTATAGACCAAGTGGCAGATCATTTCACTAATGTGCCCAAATATTACTGCTACGGCTATGCGATTCCTTGTTTAAATGAGTTAATGATGTTAATGGTTCAAAGAATGTCAGGCTGAATGGTTTGCCCGGAACTAGGGGTAGACAGAGTTGGCGCAAAGCTGGGGGGCACCAGGCACATACCTGGTCTGTCGCCTATGCCCATGTCCGGTCCCCTCTCTCCCCGACTATGTGTGGTACTTTTCCGTCATTCTGCACTTCCGCCCATGCATGCACGCCAATTCACGCATGCACGCAAGAGACAACTCACGCATGAGTGCGAGAGCATTGATTAGCGCATTCACGGCCCGGCTCAGTGTCGGCCCCCACACATTTTCACCTCCCCGAATCTGGAAACATTATGACCCCTAGTTGCTGATCAAAACATACATACATGGTTTTATATATATATATATATATATATATATATATATATATATATATATATATATATATATATATATATATATATATATATACATACATATATATACAAATCATTGATAACAAACCGCACTCGGAGGACTTTTATCCGTGAAAAAATCCAAAGAAACTTTATTTCAACTTTTCAGCTCCTCTACTCGGGCCGTCTTCAGGAAAGACGGCCCGAGTAGAGGAGCCCAAACATTGAAATAAAGTTTCTTTTGATTTTTTCACGGATAAAAGTCCTCGGAGTGCAGTTTGTTATCAATGATTTGTAATGTTTTGTTTAACCTGGACCCAGGCGTTTGTTGGCTGGTTTTGAGTGCACCAAACCTGGACTTTTTTAAATATATATACAGGTATGAGACATAATCCAGAATGCTCTGGACCTGGGGATTTATCCCAAATTTATCTCATAATTTTAATTAAAAAAGCTCAACTAAACTCCCATCCCTGGTTTTGCCTAATTTATCAATAAAATAACTCAAATCTGATCAGGAAAAAAAACAGATAAAACAGATACAGATAAAACTGATTGAAAACCAGAATTGTATGATTTTTTTCAGACTTTTTCAGGATTTGCTTAATTTTTTTGAGTTTTTGCCCAAGAAACACGAATTTATCGGGCTAAACCCAACAGACAATAGAGATATCTCCCATTGACTTATATATAACCTCAATGGCGGATTTTCGTGCTTTTTGCAGCATCAGGGGATAACAAAAAGAACTGACCCACATAATTGCACCTACCCATCCAAAAATCCAAAACTCCTGTGAAGCAAATTAATAAAACTTAACCTTTAATAAATCGTTAAAATAAAGTCTAGAGAGCAACATTAAAAATGAGGTTAGGTATAAGAGGCTGATTGAGACGGCAACACCGGGTTAAGGGGGAAATGTGCTAATTGCACTTGAGTTGGTTCAAGGTTGCGGTTGGAAAACAAATGGTAATAACTTGGCGCATAGGCCAAATTATGCTTCTATCTGATACAGCCAAGGTTTGCCCCGCACCAAACCAACCCCTTCACCCACTTGAGGATCCCTCCCTTGTGGTATTTTGTTAGAGGAGTGAGAGCCAAGGTGGCAGCGGCACTAAGGCACTTAAATTCATAAAAAGCTCCAATGTATCAGATAATATCCGACCCAAGGATCACTGGTTTTCCCACACCAAGCCAACCCCTTCACCCACTTGAGGATCCCTCCCTTGTGGTATTAGGTTAGAGGAGTGAGAACCACGGCGCATTTTTAGTCTCTGCTTAGGCAGGCGTCTGATAGGGACATAGAATTGGCTAAACTGGGTGGACGGATTGGGAGGGGACCTCCGTGGGTGAAGGGGTTGGACAATGGAATGATCCGTGGGTCTGATACTATCTGATACAATCTAGCTCCTGAAGTATTCAAGTGCCTTAGTGCTGTTGCTACCTTGGTTCTCACTCCTCTAACCTAATACCACAAGAGAGGGATCCTCAAGTGGGTGAAGGGGTTGGCTTGGTGTGGGGAAACCAGTGATCCTTGGGTCGGATATTATCTGATACATTGGAGCTTTTTATGAATTTAAGTGCCTTAGTGCCGCTGCCACCTTGACTCTCACTCCTCTAACAAAATACCACAAGGGAGGGATCCTCAAGTGGGTGAAGGGGTTGGTTTGGTGCGGGGCAAACCTTGGCTGTATCAGATAGAAGCATAATTTGGCCTATGCGCCAAGTTATTACCATTTGTGTTACAACCGCAACCTTGAACCAACTCAAGTGCAATTAGCACATTTCCCCCTTAACCCGGTGTTGCCATCTCAATCAGCCTCCTATACCTAACCTCATTTTTAATGTTGCTCTCTAGACTTTATTTTAACGATTTATTAAAGGTTAAGTTTTATTCATTTGCTTCACAGGAGTTTTGGATTTTTGGATGGGTAGGTGCAATATTTGACCCTGCACACCATCCTCTGTGTTTGATGGGCGGTGCTCCCCAACCACTAACTCTCTAATATATATATATATATACTGTATGAAAAAAGACCGCACTCACAGGGCTTATCGTGAAAAAAAAAAGCCTTTTTTTTCATGATAAGCCCTGTGAGTGCGGTCTTTTTTCATACAGTATATGTAAGTTTTTATTTGTTGTTTAAACATATGACAATATTTAAATGTACCTACCAGGAGTTCCCTGGGTATAAGCTATTTTTGGTACAGTAGTTGTCATTACACAAAAATAACAATAAGCAATACAGCATCATGCTTAAGTAAATAACTAAATTAAAGGAAAAAAGGAAGATAAAATAAAAAAGGTAAACACATCATGGGTGTGCATATACGCTGATCAGAAATGTTGGTAATACTTGTCAAATTTCAAACTGTGACACATTTTTGAGCAGTGGAGAGTGAGACTCTCCCAGCCAGAATGGATCACATTACTGCCAGCCAAACAACCAGATAAATACAGAAAGTATTGCACTCAAGAGCCAGCCCTCCAGAAGGAGACAAGGGAACACTGTAACAAAGATACTATTTCCTGCACATCCAATTATGCATCTTAATTTCTCTGTGAGACTAAGTGGACATGTTAGTACTGAGTTCAACAGTAGCAATGCTTAATAGGGAGGAGGGGGGCCTGGAATGTAGCATGGCAAGAACAACATACTAATGTCTGCTTTATGGAATGTTCTTTTAGTGCAGCAGCACCATTAGCAAAGTAAAAGTGATTCTGAAGGCAGCAAAGTACTTTATATACTCAGTGTAGACTCACTGTTCTCAGTCTATTGTCCAATCAGTATTCTGCATGCAATAGAGTTTGGGCTCAGTATTCAGCGTGCTATTAATCCTTGTGCATTGGAATTCTGAGCAGGTTGCTTGTTATGGCAGGCAGCTCACCTCTCTGTCTCACTGGGCAAGAAACAACTATTTGTAAATGTACAATTGGGCACAGCTATTCCAGGCAGGCTTGTGCGTCAGTGCAATGGGACAGAGTATGACGCACACATTTGGACAGGCTGATTAATCTGATTTATTGATTACATGTATGTTAATACACTTATCGATTTATAGTCACAAGATGATTTATTTTCTTCTGTGTTGTATACTTTTAAGGCTGTAATTGTAGTGTTTCACCTCTTAATTCTACCTTTAACAAGTACATGGTTATTTAATCTTGTTGTCTCGGTCAGAAGGCCTGGATTATATAGTAGGTGATTTAAAGTACATATGCATTTAGCAGTAAATGCTTTATATTGGCTATTATGAAATGTTATGTTTTAAGTGAACGACTCATTCTAATTTAAATCCGAAACAGAATATCAAACTGAAACATGGGATAAAGGTCCCCATAGACGCAAAGATTTCTCTTGCCGAACGACCGATTTTAGCGAAGTCCGACCAATCCTTCGAAATTATCGTGCGGTTAGTGGGATTCGAACGATCGAACATTTTACGATTTTTCGTCCGACATCTGTCAGGAAATTGATCGGGCAGGTTAAAAAATCTTTGTCGGTCCCAGTGCAATCTCTCTATGTTTGCAGGGCCAAGCAGGCAGCTCCCCTTTGTTTTCCTGGCAAATTGGTCTTTTTAGTTGATGGACAGATCGCACGATCGTTCCGAGATAATCGTAGTCTCACAATGATGATCAGATCATTCCATTCAAGCTCCCCTTTGGCATATAACCAGAACACACGCTTGGATTCAAATGCAGATCGGCTTGTAGCATCTTTTCCTTGTGTTCAATAGCAGGGCGCTCTCCTGTGACGTCCCTCAGCCTTACGCGTTTCGTCTGCCTCAGAGGCATACATTACTGCCTTTGCTGTTTTCTGAAATTCACAGATTTTGAATAATGGCAAGAATTCAAAATCTTTTATCCTATGTAATCATGCAAAAATAACCATTTTTTACGCAATTATCCATGACTGCTGTGGTGATTCCAACGGTTGTGAATGGGCTGGTATCTTGGGGGTGCTTTATGGCCTGCAGGATAGGAAATTTCCCATGGGCAAAGCGCTCATCTATCAGGGCCCTTTAATGGGAAGACAGGGTACATGCAGATATCCCATTCTGTATGGTAAGAACTGAGGGTACAGTTAGGATACATGTAGGCACAGTTAGGGTGTGTGTGTAGGTACAGTAAGGATAAATGTGGGCACAGTTAATTAGTTTGTAGCACAGTTAGTGGGTGTGTAGACACAGTTAGGGGGGTGTGTGGGTACAGTTAGGGGGTGTGTGTGGGTACAGTTAGGTGGGGATTGTGCAGGACACAGTTAAACTGGCCATAGACATGCAGATTTTGTGCGACAAACATTCTTTTGTTTCAGTCTATTGACCTACCATTAAGTATTCAGATTAAATAAAGTAGGAAATCGGACAATGTTCTGGCAATCATACAGAAGTTATGTCCGACAAATAGTAGTGACACCGATTGATATCACCAGATACTGTAGGCAATACATTCAGAGATATTATTTGCAGCCGTGTTACGAAAAAATGCATGAATATTTGTTTCATACGACTGTATCTTTGCGTCTATGGCCAGCTATAAGGTGTGTATGCAGGCGCAGTTCGGGTGTGTGTGGGGGTACAGTTAGGATACTTGTAGGCACAGTTAGGATGCGTGTGTAGTCACACCTTGGATGTATATAGGCAAAGTTACATTTTATATAGCCCCTCACTTGGCCCCAGTGAGCACAAAAAAGTCAGGTTATAGCACTGAGGCTCTGTAGTGCAGAGAAGATAAAATAGATATTGGTTATAACTAATGATACCGATTTTTAATCTTACCAGTCATAACTATGTATTTGCCTTCGTCTTTTTTATGTTTTTATATAGCCCCATGGCCTTTCTGTTCACATCTCCAGCAGTGTTTTCATTCACAGCATTAATGTGTCCTGAGCGACATCTGGAGGCAACAGAAATACTTTTTTTCCTTTTGATTACTTTATAGTAATTTGTATAGCTTTTTTCCCTGAAGTTTTGGAACCTGTTGTACAGGTACTAGATTATTTTTGTTCATGTGAAGCCAGTAAACAAAGAAATGTTGTCAATACGTAGGTCACAAATCAATAATTGAATTGATAGGTTGTGTTACATATAGGGGCAGATTACTCAAAGTGTCAAATTAGAGCTCACCACAGAAAAACTCTTTCTAAATATTCCGTAGAAATGAATAGAAAGTTGTAATTTTTTTCTGTGGTGAGCGCTAATTTCACACTATTATTCTATTATTGCAAAATGCAGTTTTTCCCCTCATAAAGGTCATCAACAGGGATCCCAGCCAGACCCTATATACTGGACCTCCTAGCAGTGTTGAATATGATGAATCTTTTTTTAATACTGCTGCATCTGTCCTCTTAATGAGCCACTGAAGTATTTTGGGGGGCAGATTTATCAAGGGTCGAATTTCGAAGTGGAAAATACTTCGAAATCCGACCATCAAATTGAATCCTTCGACACTCGAATTCGAAGTCAGAGGATTTTATTCATTGTACGATCGTATTCCGATCGTACTTCGAAACGTACGATTCGAACGATTTTATTGTACGATCGTACGATTTTCCTTTAAATATAAAAAACTTAGAAAATTGCTCTGGAAGGTCCCCATAGGCTAACATAGAACTTCGGCAGTTTTAAGTTGGCAAAGTATTGAAGTCAAAGTTTTTTTAAAGAGACAGTACTTCGATTATCGAATGGTCGAATAGTCGAACAATTTTTACTTTGAATTGAAGTCGAAGTAAATTCGAAGTCATAGGGGTATATTTATCAAAGAGTGAAGTTAATAGTGAAGTTCCGCCTCTAGAGTGAAATTCCGCCACTTTCCATTCATTTCTATGGGATTTTTAAAGGCGTATTTATCAAAGGGTGAACTTTCACCCATTGATAAATATGCCTTTCAAAATCCCATAGAAATGAATTATGAGCTGTGGAATTTCACTCTATTGGCGGAACTTCACTCCTTGATAAATTTACCCCACAGTATACTATTCGATGGTCGAAGTATTCACAAAATTACTCTAAGGTTCGAACTTTTTGTACTTCGAAAATTCACTCGAACCTTAGTAAATCTGCCCCCAGGTCTGCAGTACTTGAAGAATACATAAATGCTTGTTTGCTATTACTGGATTGAGACACACTTTGACAATATTGCTATTTAAAATAAAACCCATTCATTGTTGGACTGGGTTACCTCAGAGCATGACCCCAAAGGCCTACTAACCCACATAACCACTGGCTGACAATTTTCCCTTACCAGAAACATTTAAGCACAAAACATAACCAATCTTTGTAGAATAACTCACCAAAGTAAACTAGTGGCCCATGTGCTCCTGCCACAGGCCCTCAGCTCATGGGAGCGGATAATACATATGCATGGGTCCAATCGGAAGGACCCATGCCCGACCGGGACCCACTGAGCCCTAACCCAACCCATCCCTACCCAGAACCTTTACCCGACCTGGACCCTAGAAAGTTAACTTACCTTCCGAACCGAGAACTGCAATACCCTAGCAAGGGAGGGTGGAAAGGCACCAGTCCCACGTCTTAGCTGTTTACCCAGGCAGGTTACCTGCAGACTGCCTGCACAGTCAAGCAATTGGGGATATTCTGCCCCAAACCCAAACGTTTTGCAGGTATTCCTTGGGTACCCAACCCAGTCTAGGGCTCTACCACACACCACTAATATGTCAGGTGCTTCCCAATGCCCCATGGGTCAGTCCAACCGTGAACCCATGGATTTATATAGCTTTTTGTCTATAGCTTTTTGTCATAATATTTTTTCCACACAGTTAATAGATCATAAAAGATCAACACTCCATTCTTTGTGAATTATAATAGTTTATTTAAAATCACTGTGCATACATTTTGGCCCACGTTATGGCCTTTATCAAGGATCAAGCCTAAATTGTATTCACATTATGCACTCTATATCTGCACTGGTTGGATAAGTGTCAGGATCCTGACCAGAGCAATCCAATGACTTTATGAATATACAACTTATATATATGTATAATTATGAAGCATAATTTTCTTTTAATTTCATTTTCTTTCTGACCTACCACCTGTGGTCTGCCTGCATAAAACTTTTCTCAGTGAACCTGATGACTGGAGGGCTCCAAGCTAGGCCTAACTCCATAGTGGGTGGCAGAATTTTCAGTTGCATGACCAGGTTTAATTGTTGAGTAATTTGCCTTTCTTATAGCAGTTAGTGGCAGTGCAAAAGGTGTTGATAATGTTACATTGAATCTGAAAATGAGAAGTATATAATACCTGTGCAGATTAGATTTGTTTTGAATCTTCCTCATTCAAATTTTATTCTTAGAAAGTTCCATAAGGTTGATGATATGATCTTAAAAAAAATGTCATTATTTGAACATAATTGTTCATTATTTGGTCCTTGTGTAGCCTGAGCAATTGCAGCAAAAACTATTTTTGAACACTAGGTGTCCCCAAATACTCACAATTGCCAAAATGCCAATAACATTTCCTTGTCTGCAAATTATTTTCTTTCAATTTGCTAAATATATCTTTTGGAAAGTAATATAATCCAACTTTAATAAAATAAAAAGTCTTCTGCAGTTACCATGGCCATTTATGCACCTTAACATAGAATAAAACACTAATGTAGAGTGAGTATGGGGTGATGAATATTTATAAATTCAAGCAGTTTTGAGGCCAAATTAAACCCAGAACATGCTTCCTCTGGAGCCCACAGTCAAACCTTTATGTCTTCATGTAGGAGCTGACATCCGGACTGCCAGAATCAAAGACGCTGGGCTTATCTTGGCAGACACGTTACGGAAATTTCTGTACAATCTGACTGTTGATGATGGTTTGGCAGCTGTAGGATATACTGTTGAGGATATACTGGCCTTGGTGAAAGGAACTTTGCCACAGGTAAGATGAAGATGATATTTACTTTATTAACTTTATTTATTTAACCTACTAAGATTTCTAGCTGTTTCCTGGCAATCAATAGTTAACTGTAAGGTGGCAGCCCTATCCTAGACAAGCTCGTAAAACAAATAAAGGCAATAGGGCTTCACCCAATCTTTAAACTGTGCTATTGTGCAGATATGGGGTCTGTTATTCAGATTTCTTACGACCTGAGGTTTTCTGTTAAGGGATCATTGCATAATTTGGATCACAATACCTTAAGTCTGTTAAATCATTACACATGAAATAAACCTAATAGGATTGTTTTGACACAAATATGGATTTGTGCAGCTTAGTTACCATCAAGTACAAAAAGGGATCTGGAATTTTCCTGATAAGGGGTCTTTCCATAACTTCGATCTCCATACTTTGCTTGATAAAATATCATTTAAATAAACCAAATAGGATTATTTTGCCTCCAGTGTGGATTAATATTATCTTAGTTGGGATCAAGTGCAAGGTACTGTTATAATATTACAGAGAAAATGAAATATGTTTCAAAATGTCAAATTGCTTGATGAAAATGGAGTCTATGGGAGATGGCCTCAGTGTCGGACTGGGGTGCACGAGGCCCATGGGGCTGCCAGTTGCAGGCCCCTCTGGAAACGGCCTTCCTCACCCAAGTCATGGCCCTCCTCTCCCCAATTGCACCTCCTGCCCCAGTCGCAAGCACCTCCAACCGCCCCTTGTATACCTTTTGCACCACTGCGAGGGGAGCACTCTCAGTTCCCAGTAGGGATCGGGCCTAGGTCGGCATGGCCCACTTGGGCTGGGGCCCACCAGGTTTTTCCCCAGTGTCCCTTCAGCCCAGCCTACATTGTCTACATTGGGAGTCTACATTGTCAGCCACCAATATGGCACAGAAATTTACTTGATGTTTTGCCTTAAAGTTTATGACAAATTAAGAATCCTGATTTCCATTTAAACATCTTCATTTATGTTTTCTGTATCTCAGGGGTTACTGTGCTATGCCTCTCTGACTGTTACTGATTACAGTTCATAGGATCCTGGATCAACTGTTGTAAATTACTCTTTTTTAGTGCACTTTTTTCACCTAAGAACCATTTTGTTGGTCCTTTTAATATTTACTGCCACCTAAAATTTATTCTACAGGAAAAACTGTACACGGTGACCTGTCTCTTGCCGGAGTTGACTTTACAGCTAAACGTGTAAATGTCTAAATGCAATTGCTTGGGTGGAGAGCAAATGTCCTTTCCAGACACATCTGTTCTCATTGGCTTAAATATTGTATAGGACAAAAAAGCTTCAACCAGGGCTTTGGAAATGTGGATAATGTAAATTGGATCAAGAATCCACTTCAGCAATCTTTTTCTGATTTTTGGATAACCTAAAAGCAAATGTTTCACTGTCACAGATAATTCACCTCAATCGAGGGATGGTAAAAACATGGGTTTTTAGTTACTCTCACTGTCCACAGCATTACAATAGTGCTCTCATCAAAATGTACTTAGGCTGTGTACATTGTATTGTAAAGAGCGAGGCACAATGTGCTCCGGCTCATTGAAATCTTACACCTAATACCTGCCTTGTCCATCTGCCTCATTAAATACAGGGCAGGGTCTCGTTGCTCTCATTACTGTAGGGGGTAGATATGTTCAAGCCTGGTATAGGGCAGGCTACAGTGAACATAGAACCCTGGGGTAAAACCAGACCTAAGTGAAAGCCATGGAAATCAGAACCCGCTGAATGAGGACTAGCTAATGGTAGGATCTTATAAGACATATTAGTAAGTTAGAGCCCTTGGTGTTTTTCACAACTGTAGGAACATAAGTGTGTCCAATGACTGTACCGTGTCTGTTTCAGTCAAATAAACTTGCAAGGAAAGTTTGGGCTACTTTGGAAATTGAAATGCAGCAAATGTTTTCCCATCAGCAACTTACTTTATTGTCAGTAGCATTCAAGGAAATGTGTCAGGTGTAAACATGGGTGACAAATGTACACCCTTCACGTCAGTCCCTGCCCCAACAATCTAAGGCCCCTATCACATTCACACACAATAGGGACAAGTTTATCAGGAGTCAATTAACCTGTATGGGGAAGAATCCACGGAGACATGATGACTGGGAGAACATATAGACATAAGAGCCAAATTTCGTTTTTTTAACACAGACATTCGGCTCTGCTAGGTCAGGGGGGGCGGTATCTCAGCCCCTGAAATGCTGCTGGCTGCCTCCCAGTGTGGGAAGTGAGATCCGGTATATACAAGTAATTATGCCCCATAAAATCTTATTTGTATTTTTCCATGATAAATGATGCCATCCTGTATGTTTCAGTCATTGTATTAAGAGGAGCTGCCACTTTGCACATAAAAGATACAGTGGTCATTGTATGAACACTTTGTTCATCTACCTATTTGTCATCTACCTATTTTGCCTGTATACCAGTGCCATCAACATGTGTCTCATTCATTCATTTTGTACTTTCATAACATTTATTTGTCTGACGGATTCTTTAAAATTATACTGACAACAAAAAACAACACTTCACAATATTAATTAAAATAAAAGTCATGTTGCTTGTTTTTTTGCTGATAGTTCTGACAACTTTACTGTCCCTTCTCAATCTGTCAGTTAGAGTTTCTAATGCTAAAGGACCACTGCAGCACAAACATGGCAGCCCCCTCATCAAGGTCCATTTTGTTAATCCCTTGCCTGAGCAGGCAGGAAGGGAGAAGAGGAACCTAGAAAGGTCAGATCTAGTAAGGAAAGGCTACTCACCTTAAGATGTCAGTCTAGGAGTGCCAGAAAGTTAGGCTATTTAGCTGGGAAGCCTGAGGCTCCGACAAGGAGTGTGAGTGGGATTAAGATATCGGGTACCAATTGCCCAGTTTAGGGACTAAGTGCAGTGTTGGACTGGGCCGGCAGGACACCAGGAAAAGACTCCAGTGGGCCCTGCCAGCCCAATCCTGATCCTTGGAGGAAGCCAGAAGCAGCTCTGTCTTTCTTTACCCCCAACATGGCTGTACTAAAAAGATGGTAGGTGCGAGTAGGCGGTTGCAGCTCAGGGAGAGGAAAAGGAGGTTGCTTTGTGCCTGAGTTGGGGGCCCAGAGGGATGGTTGTGGGAACCTTTGCCCCCTAATCCATCAATGACTAAGTATACAGACATGGATGTAGTGATTCCCCTGGGTTTCCAGAAAAGGCTGAAAGCTAGGTGTACCTTCATTGCTACTGTGTATGTTCTCTTCCCTGCAGGAATACTGACCATTGGTGTTGTGAGTATATGCTTATCAACTGTTGCTCTATGTTCCTGCTTGGTTATGTACACTTCTTTGTGGACTATTCTGTTCAATAAATATGTTATCTGGTTAAGTTGCAAAAACCAGTGATGCCCAATTATTGTGCACTACACCTATTTACAGTCGTACTACACCCTGACTCCACACCATTGTGAGATCTTAACTCCTGAGAATTGAGGTCTCATCCAGAGCAAAGTATTGGGGTTAAGCTCATAGTTAGAGTTAATTTACTATAGTGTTACATGTGTATGCACTGATGTTAGAATTTTTTGGCTCAGTGAGTTACACCCAAAGAGCTATCATTCTTACCCCATCAATTATAAAACATTAGGGCTTATTTCCAAGCACAACCATGATATGTGCTTGCACAAAAATTGTTGAAGTTCTTGCGCCAATTGACAAAAAGTTAATTTACTATATAATTTACAGAAGGTGTACAAAATCCATAACAATCATCATAAGCTGTTGAAAGTACAACATTATAGAAGATTATGAAACAAGTACTAGCAGTTGTTTATATCCACAATAATATTCTCCTAATTGATTTTTTCCCAGTTGATATTTTCTAAAACCTTTCCCTCTCCTGTACAGTTAATGCAACTCTTCAACAGTCTATTTTCTTACACTATATATTAATTATTCAAATATCAAACATCATCTTATTTTTTATTATTTTTATTAATATATAAAAATATATCTACATTTAAATAGATTATATAAAAATAAACATTTGGTAAAGTATCCAAAGTAGATGGACTGTGGCTCCTACATTGTGTTCCCAACCCTTTCCCTCCTTTCCCTTTTGGGAACATAATGAAGGAGCCACATTTCAGATCTTGAAGGGTAGAATCAATTTTGGGATTTATATATTGTTCTTCCATTTCCTTCCTAAGTCTTGACAAAGTCTTCTTAATGAGGTGTTAAAGTCTTAATTCTTTGCTCCTAGGAGAAAATGTTTTTAATGTTAGACAAGAAGATATGTGTTTTATATCTATGCACATGATAGGACACTCGGCACTGTATAAATGACCATAATGTGATTCCTTAACTGGCTAGCTAAGTTAGTAATTGATAGAAACTTTCACAAAGTTAGTAATTAGTAATTAACAAAACTAATTACTCCTGAAAATAAAAATTCCCTAAAAGCATTAATACTTATGGACAGATTTTGCATGCGTGTGATGCAATTTCTTAATTTTTTGGATAGTGATCAAAATAGGAATCCTGAAATCAATAGAGCCTGGAATAACCACATAGCAGGCCCGGACTGGCAAGCTGTGGGTTCTGACAAATGCCAGAGGGCCTGCTGTAAGTTGCCTATTTATTGGGCCGGTGGTGGGCTGTTTGGGCCTCTGTGTTTGCTGTTTGGGCTTCTGTGTACCTGTAATGCCAGGCCTATTTTGATTCCCAGTCCAGGCCTGCCACATAGGCATTAAAGATTTCCCAGTAATTGCTTTTTGATTGTAGAGAATATGAGTCATTTGCATTACCTTTATGTATATGCTCTGCTATGCTATATTGCACCTCGTCTTCATCTTGATTATATGTGATGAATCGGTTTAATAGGAGTTCCTTTGCGAATGGTCTTTTGGCTGGATCCTTCTGAAGGCATTTATTAATAAATCTGTGGAATTTATTACTCCTGGGGGGAAAGAAACAAGGCAGAAGTGTTACTGATAATGTAATAAAACACAGAGCCAGAATTATTCAAAAAGGACACTGAAGTCTGTTGGGTAATAGGGAATTCATTGAATCAGTTTGGCCATCAAAGTGTAAGCTCTTGAATTTATGAAAAGGGTGGTGTCTCTAAAAGAATACTAATAACTTGAACACAGCCCATCATCACAGCAATGGATAGAGTGGATACAGTAGTGACACTTACATTTGAGCTCATTGAACTTATCTCTTTCCCACTTTAAAACCTTCCCCGGCCTTATGCTTCAGTGTCTCTTTCCCCATTCCCCCACCCTCACTGCTTAAGGTGGCCATAGACGCATCAATAATATTGTACAAAAAAAATTCTGGTACCATATTCGGTGCGTGTATGGTGGGAAACGAGCCAACCGATATTGGCAGAAGACTTGGATATAGGTTGGCTTGTCGATCAAGCTGGCCGGAAAATTTTCATCGGAAGCCTTTGAAGGTACCCCAATATTGCCCATTGTTAGTGCTGAATCTACAGATAAAGGTAGAATTTTATTGTTTCTACCTGTATATCTGACAATTCAGCTCTACATGTGTTTATTGAAATGAACGATCTTTCTTGGAAAGATTTTTTCCAGGAAAGATTGTAATTGTAACGTCTATGGCCACCTTAAGTCCTATTTCTGTATAAAAAAATGACTCACCATATATCCTCTTTTAGAGCTGGAGCTGGACCATTCATAATCCTTTCGGAAAGCTCAGCACCACGGAGTTTAATGTGTGCTGTAAGTGTAAGAGAACACAATATTATTATTGTTATTCTTACAAATTTACAAGGGGCCAAAATATTTTGCAGCATTGTACAGTAGAGGGTGACTACATCAAACATTCTGATGAGTTTCTATTATCCGAACCAACCAATGATTTATTTTAACTTTTTGAGATTAAGAGACAGAATTTCCTTCTTTCATACATAACAAGTAAATAAATGCAGTCTGGTTGGAATTATTGTAGCGTGTGCACAGTGACAGACAGATATTGGACATATAGGGCAGTATATGGCTGTATCTGCATTTTCTCAGCAGCAAAGAAAACACATTATTTGCCATTAGCCAGGAAAGACACAGTCTATATCTTTTATCTGATTGCTCCTGTCTCTGAAACAAGAAGTTATATCTTGCTTTCCAGTGTATCACTAAAAAGAAAAGTAACTAATGCAAATTACAGAAAACACCATTATAATAAAAGCACAGAAAAGAGTCTCTGATTCATGGCCGATTTACATGTTTCATTGTTATAGTATAGGTGATACCCCCTGACCTTCCTAAAAACACTCCTCCATAAATGAACATAACTGCACGCAAAATGTTATTTAAGATTACTTACGAGGATTGTATTCTGCCATTTCTATGGCTGTGATTCCTAAAGACCACACATCCACCTAGAAAATAAAAACAAAAAGCAACACCCATTTAGCAAACAAATTATAATCATTGTTACAGAAGATAAAGATACTTCTACTGACTCTCCCTCCTCATCCTGTCTCAGGGTCAATATGGGATGCTAAATGACTAATACTTTAGAGCCAAGCTACGTTGTATTACTATGAAACATTTCCAGTAGCCGACTTCAACTATAAACATTTATGATTTTACATTTTCAAGAGTCTCTACTGGGAGAAAAAAGCTCTACAAATTACATTTGGCATGGATTGGTTATTCCTGTTTTAAGAGTGCAATTTGTTTAATCACTTTAATGAAAACTGAACTAAATGACAACGATTTTATTAATTATACCTTGTAGTTATAATGTACACTTCTTGTAAAACATGCATGGACTTCAGGTGCCATCCAACAGCGGGTTCCTGCATTACTTGTACTGATGGGCCCTATTGTGGCAAGGCCAAAATCAACTGAAATTGAAAGAAACAAGCATGAATTTACTTTGTACAACGCAGTAATAACATCTATGACAAAACAATGACTATATATTGGAACGTTGCTTAGAATGATATTTTTGAATTAAGCAAAGGTGCCATTTTTGGGTAGAGATCCCCTTTAAAGTTTTCTGATGCCTAAGAAAAGCTAGGCATTGAGATGAGCAATAAATGTACCCTTTGCTTTTGTGGCACCCATTCTTCCTATAGATAATAAACGTCACTTACTTATCTTCACACGGGCCGTAGAAGTTAACATTATATTGGCGCCCTTGAGATCATGATGTATCACGTTCAGTTCCTGTAAGTAATCCAGGCCCTAGAAAGATGAATAAAGCAAACATGAACATGTATATATTTTTATATTCTAGAATTAATAGGATACAAACTCAGTGAGCCGAGATTATGAAAAGCAATGAAGGGGTTAATATCTGACTTACCTGTAAAACTTTCTTGCATATGTATGAAATCCAGGTCTCATCCAAGGATCTATTGGGCGTGCTCCTAATTAAGGCGTCTACGGAGCCACCAGCACACATTGTCATAGCAATCTAGAATAGAAATAAAATGTTTTATTTATAGTGTATATAAATATTATAGTGTATATATATATATATGTTGCCTAAAATCTATCTATCTGTCTGTGTGTCTGTGTAAAATTCCTAGTAATCAGTAGCAGTAACGGGTCTGAAATAATCAGTGTTATATTTATTAACTTTGATTGAGATTTTCTCCTTCTTGGCATGTGCAATGCAAGACCATTGTGTGCTTTTATTTAAGAAGTATATCCTTACCCATAGCGCCTCTTCATTTGAAATGCTGGGCCGTAGATAAAAGGCTCCATAAAAGGCAGGGAAGTTGTCGTGGCCAGAAACGCGTTCAAGTACGTACAGTTCAGCAAGGATCTCTTCATTATCCTAGATACAGAAATAATGATCATTAAATTAGTCTTGATAACTATTTAATCCTTGTTGTAAAACATAGAATTCATTAGTTTGCCATCAGTGTACCACAGTGCCAACACCACAGATACTAACTTCCCAAACAAACTTGATAGTAGGGATGACCTCACCGGATCAGAACTCGAGGAAACCAAACTAGAGCCAGTTAACTTTATTAATCCATGTTAAGAATACAAAAGTGTAAGCTGGCAGGGGAACTAGCTTTACGCATTTCGTGACTGGAGTCACTTCATCAGAAGCTTCTGAATGCGTAAAGCTAGTAAAGGTTATCAGTTCTCTCAAGTCTCTCTGTGATGTGCTGTAATGGCGTCCACTCTCAATCATAGAATCTAACTTCCCCTCTTTCTCTTCTATGCCGCTCCATGTGTTTACTTGCAATGTGTTGAACTGAGTTATGATCTTTTTGTTATGATTTGGTGTGATTTAAATCCCCTTCTGTTAGGGGTGGTTACTTTATAGTATTGTTACATAGAGATTAATGAATATAAGTCACACGATTGCCTTTTATAAGCTGCAAATATTACAAGCAGTTGATATAGTTAGTTTTGCATTTATTAAATAATTAAACCTCCAGTGAATATTTCACCGGGCTGAGCAGAGCTTGGGGCATTTAAAGAAGTCCATTTCTAATCATTATAAATTCCATTTTGCATTATGACTATTCATTATATAAGGGGGCGACTTGCTAATCATGGTTTATAAAGTCTCTTTTTACTGGCAGTTGATTTGTATGTGTAACACAACAT
Organism: Xenopus laevis; assembly: GCF_017654675.1. Lineage (NCBI taxonomy): Eukaryota > Metazoa > Chordata > Amphibia > Anura > Pipidae > Xenopus > Xenopus laevis. The sequence continues at coordinate 127,110,283 of NC_054381.1, forward strand.
TTACTGCAATATTCTCATTATAATAAATTAAATAGTAAAAAATATACATTACCCTAAGGTCTTTTATCACTTTTATGGCCACTTCTTTCTTTTCCTTAAAATGCCATGCCTGAAAGAAAACAGATTTGTGGTGAATTTTGACTTGAATTTGATAAAGTACCTGAGTATAACGACATGGGTCTTTGCAGTCTCAGAAACAAAAAACAAACTCCAAAAGGAAATATGAATCCTGCTTAAAATGTGGCAATTTAGTGATACATGACATATGTATGAATATTTATATACTAGATAGATAAATATATACAATATATAGAATTACATTGAGATATTAAGGGCTACAAAAGGTAGGTCATTCCCACCCCTTACAATCTTAAAGTCTCATATCTGACCTTATGGATTACTCCAAATCCTCCTGATCCAACACATTGTTCGAGGTCTATCCAGCCAGTTGGGTCCTAAAAAAAAGTAAAATGCAAAATTTGAAAATAAGACAATATAATGCCAGGTGGTGGGGGGAGAATAGAGGGAGAAGGCTGAAAACGGATAATAATGAAAAAATGTTTTTGCATACCGGGCATAGTTTGTCAAATCCATGTTCATTGCAGACCTGGTAAAGGAAAACATTATTTTAGATCAACTCAGTAAATAGACAAAAAGAATAAATATTGCAAGCTTTTCTTTTTAGTTTGTTGATCATTTAGTTTGTTCAGGTTGAGAGGCATCCCCATAAGATTCCTCACTGTGTTCCTTGTTAAGCAGTTTTTTAATTTATATTTAGTATAGCAAAGAGGCCTTGTGCCCAAACAGTGTTGTTAATGGTGGACATAACTATTACAGATATTTTTATTCTTATGTATATGGGTTATGATTTGTCCTAATAGAACTAATGCGTGTGAGACATTTAGGGGGTTATTTACTAAAACTCTCATATTTGTATTAAACTAAGCTTGACTAAACTCCCATCCACAATTTTATCTTATTTATCAATAAAATAACTTGAAACAGTCAGGTCGGGGGGGAAAATTGCGAAAATCGGGGAAAAACCCAAATAGTACAAATTATTTGGATTTGAATCCTGAATTGCTTAATTTTTTCAGGTTATTGCCTGAAAACCCCAATTTTTTTGGTTTACCAGACAAAATCCAGAGCAGACCACGATACCTTCAAATTGTAAAAAGGACATCTCCCATTGACCTATACACAACAGTGACAGGTTTGAAATGGTGAGCGTTTTTTTCTCCTCTAAACATTAACATTTTTGTCTAAAAAAAATTGAGTTTAGTAAATAACACCTTTAAACTTTGGGCAATATATTCCAGAGCTGCAAAGACAAAAAAAATGACCCATTTGTGGGTTTCCCCATGTAATGTGTGCAGCATGGTGTTGTAGTGATAAGCATTGATGGCTTCCCTCTGGGCACTGCAGTTTATGAAGACACTCCAAAAATATATAGTTCTTAAAGTGTTTTACTATGAGAGCTGGACTGGTGATTTAAACTGCAGTTTTGGTTTTTAGGTTCCCAGACATTAGTGAGCCTAAACGAAGCCATACTAAATAAACATTACGCTAAACATGTCCCAATAAATCAATCCGTTCAATGCACAAAATGTCTTAGTGTCCTTGATAGTAAATCATACCTCAAGTGATGGAAACAGATCATCACAAATGCTTTCTTCTTCCCCACTATATATAACCATGTCATCACTATTGTTTTCTTCTTCCTCTTGTTCTTCTAGAATTTCTTCTTCCTCTGAGGCATTACCCTGGCTGATCTCTGTGCCAGGCTCCTCAGGTTGCTCCTGGAAATGGCCAATATTTGTCTCAGGATTTTCCTGGCAATTGTCATGGGTAATGATTTCCTCAGGTTGTTTCTGTTTAAGAATAAAAACATACAATTAATCCATTTGTTGCTATACTAATATATATATTACATATGGCAATGTGACACAGTATTGGAAAATAAAGTTAGTCATCTGTTATGTGAATATCTTGTTTGTAGGGGTGGGCAAATTTGACCCATTTCGTTAGTAAAAAATTCACCGTCAGTGAAAATTTACCAAAATGCATAAAAGTCTAGGGCTTCAAAAATGTGCTCATCCCTACAATGTCCCATGTAATGTGTGCAGCATGGTGTTGTAGTGATAAGCATTGATGGCTTCCCTCTGGGCACTGCAGTTTATGTGGATACTCCAAAAATATATAGTTCTTAAAGTGTTTTACCATGAGCTGGACTGGTGATTTAAACTGCAGTTTGGTTTTTAGGTTCCCAGACATTAGTGGGCCTAAACAAAGCCATACTAAATAAACCTTATTCTAAACAAGTCCCAATAAATCAATAAGTTCAATGCACAAAATGTCTTAATGTCCTTGATAGCAAATCATACCTCAAGTGATGGAAACAGATAATCAATAATGCTTTCTTCTTCATCACTACATATAACCATGTCATCACTATTGTTTTCTTTTTCTGCTTGTTCTTCTAGACTTTCTTCCTCCTCTGAGGCATTACCCTGGCTGATCTCTGTGCCAGGCTCCTCAGGTTGCTCCTGGAAATGGCCAATATTTGTCTCAGGTTCCTCCTGGCAGATGTCATGGGCAATGATTTCCTCAAGTTGTTTCTGTTTAAGAATAAAAACATACAATTAATCCATTTGTTGCTATACTAATATCTATTGCATATGGCAATGTGACACAGTATTGGAAAATAATGTTGGAAATGTGTTATGTGAATATCTTGATTGTAGGGATGGGCGAATTTGACCCATTTCACTTTGCCAAAAATTGCCGGCAGTGGAAATTGGCCAAAATATATTAAAGTCTATGGGCATCAAAAATTCGCTCATCTCTACCATATGTTTTCCTCTCAAGCATCAATACTGTGATTATCTGGTTGGTGGTGCTTAAGAGAGAGAGTGAATGACAAAGATCATTTCAGATCAATTCTGATTTATAGAGAAGGTGCAAAAACATGCATTTATGACAAGGTAAATGTTTTTTATAATTCCCATTATACAATTACGCGGCAGTTGTCTGTGGCAATTTCTACATTCTGCTCTGGTTTCCCCTGGGTAAGAGAGAGATATAACAGGAGTTCTAACTCAGAGACAACTTTAATAAAAGTAAAATGTATTTTCAAAGTTTTCAATATATTCCAGAGCTGCAAAGAAAAAAAAATGACCCGTTTGTGGGTTTCCCCATGTAATGTGTGCAGCATGGTGTTGTAGTGATAAGCATTGATGGCTTCCCTCTGGGCACTGCAGTTTATGTGGACACTCCAAAAATATATAGTTCTTAAAGTGTTTTAGCATGAGAGCTGGACTGGTAATTTAAACTGCCGTTTGGTTTTTAGGTTCCCAGACATTAGTGGGCCTAAACAAAGCCATACTAAATAAACGTTACGCTAAACATGTCCCAATAAATCAATCAGTTCAATGCACAAAATGTCTTAATGTCCTTGATAGTAAATCATACCTCAAGTGATGGAAACAGATCATCACAAATGCTTTCTTCTTCCCCACTAGATATAAGCATGTCATCACTATTGTTTTCTTCTTCCTCTTGTTCTTCTAGAATTTCCACTTCCTCTGAGGCATTACCCTGGCAGATCTCTGTGCCAGGCTCCTCAGGTTGCTCCTGGAAAAGAGATAGAAGATTATTGATCACATGATTGATTCTGTTAAGTAAATGTGAGATAATTAATTGAGCTCTACAAAGAAGGCTTTAAAATATATTTAGCAAAAAGCCATACCTCAAGAAATGGAAACAGATTATCATTACTGCTTTCTTCTTCCTCTTCTAAATTTTGTTCTTCTAGACTTTCTTCTTCTAGACTTTCTTCTTCTAGACTTTCTTCTTCTAGATTTTCTTCCTCCTCTGAGGCATTACCCTGGCTGATCTCTGTGCCAGGCTCCTCAGGTTGCTCCTGGAAAAGAGATAGAAGTTTATTGATCACATGGATCACATGATTGATTCTGTTAAGCAAATGTAAGATAATTAATTGAGCTCTACAAAGAATGAAGGCTTTATAAAGAAGGCTTTAAAATATATTAAGCAAAAAGCCATGTATTGTTGGGGAAGAGGCATGTTGTTGTGGTTTTTTTTAAAAAATTCATTTAAAACTACTTACCTGATAGCTGTGATGGCTAATATTGTCCTCAGGTTCTTCCTGGCAGATTTCATGACCATTGTTTTCATCAGGTTCTTCTTGGCAGCTGTTATGGCCAATATTTGTCTCCTGGCAAATGTCATGGGCAATGATTTCCTCATGTTGTTTCTGTTTAAGAATAAAAACATACAATTAATCCATTTGTTGCTATTCTAATAAGTATTGCATATGGCAATGTGACAAAGTATTTTCAAAGTTTTATGTTTTCCTACTTACCTCACTGATATTAACATTGGTTTCTACTGGTTCCTAGTTGAAAGAAAAAAAAATATGAAATCAATTATTTGTTGGAAAATGCGAAAATATTCTTCCCATGATATTATGGGTTTGTTTTAATTGTGTTAGCCTCTCTAAAATATTTACCTGGCAGAGAAGATTGCCATATCCAGTCGCTTGCACCTGTTTAAGACAGCAAAGTAGAACAGTTCATATATGTAATGTTGCTTTATTTAATTTAATATTATTTAAATATAACTAATAATAAACTATTATTTGCTTACCAAACAGGGCATTTCTGTGTACATCTTCGGTAGTACCTGTTTTTTAAATTAAAAAAAAGGAGGGTAAGAGATTATTGATCAAGATAAATAAAAGACACATTATACTATGAGATATAGTTTTGAGTATAAATGAATGCAGGGTTGGCATCTATTTTCTCATAAAAATGCAAGGGGTTACTGGACTGCCCCTTGCTGGAAAAGAAAAGGATAATTAGACATTAGCAATGAAATGGGTTCTTAGCAATCAGGTCAATGTTGGTATGTAAGTGGCAATGGCCAATCTGTAAATCAACTGAAATGTTAGATACATTTGTGTAGAGTTGGTGTCTAAGGCTACTGATCCACAGATAAATCCGACTTGTAATTTAACAAAATCTAATTAACAAACTGAACAAATGTGGCCCCTTGGGAGTAACATATGCTAGGCTATGCATCATAGTTCAAGAAGAGTGTTATATCTGCTAGAAGGTTTGGAGTGTTTTACGTTTTATTATATTTTACAACATTGTTACATTATCCTCCATCTTTAACAAAACGTTTATGTATGACAAGTTTCTCTACTTACCAAAATGACTTCATTTTTCACTTCTTTAACTTTTTTAACCTGGCAAAAGAAAATAGGTTTGAATATTAGAGGCAATGATCAAGGTGTAACTAAATGAATAGGTCCATTAGAAGTTAGAATTAGGAAACTTAGCAGTTCCCAACCTCTAAGACCATTTTCCTTATAAAACAATACAGAAAACAAGGTATGATTTAATATTAGATATGCAGAAAGTGTACAAAATATAAGGCTATTATAAGCTGTTTCTTACAGTGAGTAATGAAAGGATTTGGTTTAGATCTAGCCAAAACCAACGATATATGAAATTTGTAATTAGAGATGCACCAAATCCACTATTTTGGATTCGGTTGAACCCCCTGAATCCTTTGTGAAAGATTCGGGCAAATTCCACCCCTAATTTGCATATGCAAATTTGGATTCAGTTTGGCCAGGCAGAAAGACTCTGCTGAATCTGAATCCTGCTGAAAAAGGCCGAATCCTGTCCGAATCCCCAACCGAATCCTGGATTCAGAGCATCCCTATTTGTAATATTATTTTTCTATTAGATATGTAAAATTATCATAAAGTAAAGCTACATCCCACCATGGAGCTGTTATAGCTTCAACATGGGGAAACAAATTCACTAAATCACTCAAAGAATGACGTAACTTTCTGGCTCTGGGCCCCCCTCTGCAAATAAATCTTTGGAGGGACCAGCGCAGAGCTATACCTACCCAGAAATACCCGCCCACCCACTCACCACCCCTGGCTGACATTTCCTGCCACCACTGATGTCCCCCATCCATCTGCTTCCCCTGCTCCCTGGTTGGAACTAGGAGAGCGGCTGGGGGGTTTCTTTGGCCTTAAACAGCTATAGAGAAAGAGAACCCCATGGTCCGGGCCCCCCTGTTCCTTGGGCCACGACTGCGGGGTCTGCTTCCTCTATAGTTATGCCAGTGAACTCAAATTTGAATCCGTTAACACAGGGGTCCCCAACCTTTTTTGGCCCGGGGACTAAAAAAGAGCCAATTTTTTTTCCAAGTATGGAGGGGTCAGGGAGTGGTCAGAAGGGATGTGAGGGGTCGGTGTCCAATTTGGGTGCGCCAGTGTCCTATTCGGCGCGCCGGCATCCAATTTTGGCGTGGGTTAATTATTCATCGGGCCAGTTCAGGACTGGCCCTGCGGTTGGGGACCCCTGAGTTAACAGGAAAATAACATTTTATAGCACTTTCGTTTTCAAGGGTATATTTGATGAAATTTTCATTTTCATCACATGCATTTTAGTCTGTCATTAACAGTTTACACAGTTTTTCCATACAAACTAAAAATCTAGGATATGAGTATAAAAAAACCTTACTTTCTTAAAACATTTGAAAATACTGCATATGCGTCGAAACATGATGGTTTTTGTATGTCGATAAGTCTTTCTGTTGATTTGTATGTCAAATACTCTTTCTGTTGATTTGTTTATCAAATACTCTTTCTGTTGATTTGTATTTCAAAAATTCTTTCTGTTGATTTATATGTCGAAAATTCTTTTTGGTGATTTGTAAGTAGAATATTCTTTCTGTGGAGAGAGAAAAATCATTGGTTACACACTATGTAATAATCCTATGAATTGGATATAAATAAGGTTGATTAATTTTTTAACAGGTAACTGAAAATGAATGGCCAGTAACATTAAAGTAACATTAGAGTGACAATTAATGACTAGAAAAAACCAGCACTTTGAAGCACACTAATATCTTTTCAGATCCCCATAATTACTCCACTAGCAGATACATAGGCCTACACAACGACTATATCCAGCTATATTGCTATATGTAGATGAAAATAGGGAATGTATAATATATGTACATATGTATACCATTAGCAAAGGGAATGTGACCATAATTGTCTGTAGGGCCAAGCACTTCATCCCCTTCAAACTCAAATGGTTTGCAATTACCCCACTAACAGCTACTAAGCCGTACTCAGCAGCTATATGAATATGAATATACATTTTTCTAACATTTTCCCCAGTGTATGATGATGAGCTCCACTCACCTCAGTTGCCTGATACAGAATGAGGCAGTTAGAGCTTGTTTTCAAACATTAACTCTGTGTGCACTGTGACATCACAATGTATCATGTGTCCCATTATGACATCACACCTGCAAACTACGGTCAGCAAATTCAGGCTTAGCAGATATTCTGCTCTTTTAAGGACAGTTATAAATTAAAAGAAAGACTGTATTGAGATATGTTGACGGCGCTATGATATTATAATAACTATAATAACATGAATGCAATTGCATTGCTATATGTATGTTAAATGAAAATAAGGAATGTGCTAATATTATATATAGGCTATTAGTACAGGCAATGCCACCATTGTTGTTTGTTGGGCCAAGCAACCCCCCCCCCCCCCCCCCCGCGCATTTACCCCACTAGCAGAATAAGGCCTATCCAGCAGCTACCTTTATATTTATATTAATATTGTTATTTTAAAATTTTCCCCAGCGTGTCATGAGCTCCACTCACCTCAGTCTCCTGATCAAGAATGAGACAGTCTGGGCTGGTTATGAACAGCTGTGATAATGTCCATTATGACATCACAATGATATGTCACATGACTAGCTGCTGATCAGAGGATACAAAATGAGCATAAAAACTGCACATAGTTCTACAATTATTTCAAAGAGATTATGGTTAAAATTCCATTTGCTTATTTTTTGACCCTTTTATTTTTATGTAGACAGTGTAAATATATGAATGTATAGTATACTGGTATAAAGTATGGAGGTATAATACATAAGTAGCACACAGGTATAGAGAATGGGCCAGATATTTGTACAGCATTTGAAATATATCAATACTGATAATTGCACCATTACTGTATGTGCTCTATACTATATCATCAGAGGGGATTCATTCATTATTATGGGTATCAGTACAGGGAATGACATTACTGTATGTATAATACATCATTAATGGGAATGTGCCCTTTATTATCAGACAGATTTACTAGAGATTGAACTAGGAATCCAGAAGGATTTAAAATATGGTAAAGCAGCACTCATAGAACATTTAGGTACTTATGTTATTTACACATATTAAAGGGGTTGTTCACCTTCCAAACAGTTTTTTCAATTCAGTTGTTTTTAGGTTGTTTCCCAGAAATAAAGACTTTTTTCAAATACTCTCCATTATTTATCTTTTACGTTTTTTCCAAAATCTAAGTGTAAAGTTGAATGTTTGTGTCTGTGGTGTTTGAGTCTGGCAGCTCAGTAATTCAGGTGCAGACTCTGAACTGTTACAATTTTGCAACATTGAGTTGATCCATTTCTCAGCAGCATCTCTGGAGTATTAGCAACAATTGTATCAAGTCTAACAGCTGCCTGTAATGAAACCCAGAGATTCTGCTCAGCAGGGACAAAGATAAGAAATGTATCAACTAAATGTATCCATTTAGAACAGTTTATAGGATCAGCGACCCCCCCTCCCAGAGCTGCTTCAGAATGAGAGAAATGACAATTTACACTTTAATATTAGAAAAACCGTCACACATAGAAAATAGAAAGTCATTGGAAAAAGTCGTTATTTCCGGTGATCTATCTGAAACCAACTAGTTGTTTGAAGGTGAACAAGCCCTTTAATATTACTATTACATAAATGTCAAGAGAGTGTAAAAACATGATGGAATAATGGCTTTTTAATAAATGGGTTGAAAGGTCTGCAAGTTTGTTTACAGCGGAAAAGAGGAGCTGAAAGAAAATATGATCACTGTAAATATGGGACTGTAAGTGAATACGGGACTGTAGAATCTCTGTCAATAAAGCCTGCTTGAGGTCAAAAGATCATTAATGAGAGGTAGGATTTCAAAGAAGGATTTATCAAAGAAGACTAGCACTACAATGCAAGACAACCGCCATATTTCCTCTTCTAAAACATATTAGAGATAGATTCAGATTTTTTTCAATTGTATTACTTTCCATTTGCTTCTAGCCAAACATGCCTGTATTAGCAGACATGGAAGGGTTAATTAAGGTTATTCTATGAACAGCAGGGGCTTTGTGAACTCTGATATAGGTATGGGACCTGGGGTATTCTGGATCTAGTTAAAATCATTTAAACAATAGGATTGTTTGGCCTCCAAAAAGGATTCATTATATATTAGTTGGGATCATGTTAAAGGTATTGTTATATTACTACAGAGGAAAAGAAAATAGTTTTTTAGAATTTTGATAAAATGGAGTTGGCTTTATCACAATATGGAGCTTTTTGGATAACAGGTTTCCGCATAACGGATAGCTCTAAATAAATCCTTCTTTATGTGAACTAACAACACTGTTCCTAATTGTATGCTTGATACATGATGCTTTACTGTTACATACCTCCTTACACCAAATTCTATTAGTAGGATTCCTCTGGGTGCATGAGATTCCTTCCATGCCCCACAAACATACAGGCAGATTAACTGGCTCCTTATAAAACTGTAGATACAAGACACACCAGCACAACATGGATAATTCTAGCAGGATTTGACCTTGCTCGTTTATTTGCAGATGCAACGTTTCGGGGCGTGACCCCTTTCTCAAGCATACCGGATATTAGTGCACATACAAATTTAAAAGCATGACAATTAAGTTAATTAGTGAAACATGTTACAATCAATTAATGATGAAAAGTGCAAGTGCATACATATAGGCCAGAACGAAAAATTGTTCCAAACTACAAAAATTCCAGAAAAAAACGTAAAAAATCCCTAAGAAAAATTTTTTTTTTAAAAAAAAAGTGCCAAAATATTACTTTGTTCGTTTTATAAAAATATATAAAAACGAATAAAAATAAATTTCAGTCCATATTTACGCTATTTTTGTTTGTATTGATGTCCTTATAAAACTGACCATCACGCAGGCATTTCCAAAGTCGGGCCCGCGGCCCATTTTCAAATTTACACCAGCCCTCAGCCTCCATCATGAAATTAATAATAATGCAGCCCGCCAGCACAGTGCAATCAGGAATAGCATAGCCGTAGCAGTAATATTTGGGCACATTAGTGAAATGATCTGATATTTGGTCTATACTGCTGCCTGTGTGACACCGGACTGTAACGTAGTGACGCACCGTTCTCGCATACGTCTTTAGGACTGAAGGTGTCAATAGACGTACTGACGTGCCAGTACATTAAACTAAAGAAGTATGCAAGAGCAGCACATCACTACGTGACAGTACGTGTCTATTACTAACACCTTCAGCACACAGGCAGCAGTAAAGACCAAGTGGCAGATCATTTCACTAATGACTAATGTGCCCAAATATTACTTTTATGACTACGCGATTCCTTGTTTAAATAAGGCATGGAGAATAAGTCCAAACGACTCCACTTCCTAAACACAGTGTACACGTCCATCTCTAGGAGTGAATGATCCTGATCGCAAGCTAGCTACCTCGGAATGGATGTCAGGCCGAATAGTCGGCCCCCACACATTTTCACCTCAACAAATCTGGCCCTTGTTGCAAAAAGTTGGGACACCTCTGCCATAGCGGGTGTGAATGCGATAGGGACTTTAGACTGCAAGCTCCTCTGGTGCACTAAATATTATGAATGTGTCAGCACTCTAGAAACAATTACGATGATAATAATAGTAATAAAAGTTACTTTGCATTGAAAGAATTTGCGATTAATGCCGAGCTGACATGTTTAAGTTATCGCAGACCCAAAAAAAAATGTATTTTTTTTTATTTGATGTCTTTATTTTAATGTCAGTATTAACGTGGCTCATGTTAAGACATTAAATCCCCCAATACAACACAAGCCCCCATTCAAGCAGCGATGGCCAGGGCACTGATCTTGTTATGAGTAGGTAAGGGATTTGTTGTGATCACATGAATGAGCAACAATGGGAAGATAAACAATTCCTTTGTGGGACAGGCAATTCCCCATCTGCTGAGGCTGTTTAGTGGGAGGCAGACCTAGAGCAGATGAACACGCAAGCCAAGCCTCATGCTAATGGCATCAACTACACAAGCTGGACACGTGTCTCTATAAATCATACTGTAATTGAGTCTCCAGGTCACATTTCAGACTCATTGTTGGATGTGCACTATTATCACCAACAAAGGAAATGTCCTGACACGTTCGATTATATGGCCCTTTGTTATTCACTTTTATGAATATCGTATTGTACAATAGCTGTACTGTAGTATTGCAGCAGCCATTAATGGATTATTATTATTATGGTTCTACTATTATGGTTATTATTATGGTTCTACTTGACAACACAGATTAAGAAAACTCACTTCCTTTGCTATACTGCTCCTTATCTTTACTGGCAACCTAAATATGGAAGAACGGAAAAAATAGAGAAATAGATAGATAGTATTTATAAAAAGACCCCACGTTCACAAAAAGTGCAAACCTAACCAAAAGTTGCCCATATAAAGGGCCATCCAGGGATTGCTAAATCTGTGTTTAGTTTGATTTAGACAGTCAGCCTTTGGTACACTTGAAGTTGACGAATTACAAACAATTACGAATTTGAGCATTTTCTGCCTATACAATTTACAGCTTGGCAGACAAGTGGTAAAACAATTGGAAGAGTTGAATTTCTGTTTTAAAAAGTGGAAAATAATTTGGCTCATAAAGTCACCAGAGGTGTTGTTTTTGCCATACATAGTTACCTGTCTCACCTTGCCTCATGTTCCATGGTAATTGTTGTACCACAAGATACCTCTTGAAAACACTGACATTGACATGAATTTCCGTGCCTGACTAATGGGTGCACCGACAGGGTCAGGGTGATTACCACTGAAGTCTATGAACAGGCAAATCCTCCCTGTGTGCCATAGCCTTCAATGTTCTGTTCTGCAAGTTGTACCCTTAATTTGCTTATTAAATATCTTGATGATTATGGGGCAGATTTATTAATGATCACACAAGCACTTTGATATCTTTGACCCTCAAAAGATGTACTAATAGTCTAAAGCTGGCCATAGACGCAAAGATCTGATCGTACGAATCGAGTCCCGACATTTTTCGTCCGGCGGAGATCTGTCATTTGGTCGATCGGACAGGTTAAAAGATTTCTGTCGGCTGCGGCTAATATCTCTGCATGTATTGCCGATCGTACGATTTTCAGTGGGAGACTGTCACTAGTGTTGTCAGACATAACTTTCGTACGATTTCTTGTCAGGGGCAGAACATCGGCTGATCTGTTCTTTTGTACTTTATTTGATCGGAATGGTTAGTGGCAGGTCGGGAGATGGGAAGTCGGATCGTACAATGATTCGTACAATCAGATCTTTGCGTCTATGGCCATAGATGTTGAGATTTTTTAAAAGATCAGATCCGGCAGCATCTAGAAAAACTATTCTTCATCATTGGCTTTCCCCATCGGTACCCCCACTTTCGCTAGTTAAACAAAAACTTCACTATATCTTTCACATGGACTGGCTAGAAACCACTACAAATAAAGAGGAATACACAGAATTTTTTTTTTCGACCTGGATGACATACATATCCTCACTCCCCACTCATACTAAACATTTAACGATTTACGCATTTCGACATACCACGTGGTTTGATACAGAACTGTTACTCAGCAACACGGCAGTACAAGACACCACTCAATATATACAGAATCTTTATAGATCACAGACACAGAATCGTCAATCACCCCCCAGGAGTCACCAAATCAATAGTCTGCTATCCAGAAGTAGTCTATAAGCGACAGGGATGATATTTTGGGTATGGTCCTTAACTCTTTTAAATCTGCTGTTGGTTAGTCATGGTAAAATCGTGTGAATATCTTGTTCAATATCTATATATGTTAAGCTATGTAATTTATGGCATTTCCTGTTGGTCTTCCGAATTCCGAACAGATTATTTATATACTTTGTTTAATTTTGTTTTGTTTTTCTTTCTTTTGTGAAAAAATAAATAAAAACATTTATTAAAAAAAAAAAAAAAAATCAGATCCTCATCATGAGAGCACGATCTTCTCGGAACAATCGTACGAATTGACCATCAACTAAAAAGACCAATTTGCCAGGAAAACAAAGGGGAGCTGCCTGCTTGGCCCTGCAAACATAGATAGATTGCACTGGGACCGACAAAGATTTTTTGACCTGGCCGATCAATTTCCTGACAGATGTCGGCCCCAAAAATCGAAAGATGTTCGATCGTTCGAATCCCTCTTACCACATGATAATTTCGAAGTATTGGTCGGGCTTCCCTAAAATCAGTCGTTCGGCAAGAAGAATCGTTGTGTCTATGGGGAGCGATCATACCCATATGAGTCAAGGGGCAAGGTTTAAATGGATTTTTCAAGTGGATTTAATCAATACTGAAATTGATGGATTGATTGTTGTAATTACAGCTATGGATTGTTCCACAGTGATCATTAGTAAAGACCCTAAATATTTGCTAGAAATGAACATGCTCTCTAAATGTACATGTGTGTGGGTTTTCATTGAGGATTTTCTATTTTATTTCTATTGTCATTTTCACATTTTTTGTATAAAATAGATGATGGATAGATAGATAGATGATAGATAGATAGATAGATAGATAGATAGATAGATAGATAGATAGATGCTAGATAGATTATGGATAGATAGATAGATAGATAGATAGATAGATAGATAGATAGATAGATAGATAGATAGATAGACAGACAGTAGATGCTAGATAGATAGATGCTAAATAGATGATGGATATATACATAGATAGATGCTAAATAGATAAATAGATGATAGACGCTATAAAATCTTTAACAAGCTAAGAAATATGGTGATCCGGGTAAGTGTGTTAGTTGTATGTGATGGAACAGGAAGCAGTGAAACACAACTGGCCCTGGGGTGTCAGCTTAGGCAAGACTCTTTTGTATGAATGGAATTCTTTGGAAGACAGATGGGAGTACATAATGTTACAATGTGGAATACGGAATGAGATGAGATCACAGCATCAGCCTGTCCATCCTTTGTAAACCTGGACAATGATCAGAGCTGCTGAATCCAGCAGTGTATTTAGGAGCTGCTCATTCTGGTTTCGTTCAAGCTGCTGGACACACGTCTACCTCAGGGAGAAATGATCAAGCTACACAGACAGAGTTACAAGAACCTACAGAATATCAGCACTGCTTCTCCTTCCAGGGGTAAGTGGCAAAAAAGTAACCTGAATGAATAGCCTTTACAGTAACACATCCTATATATTTTGCCATAACTCATTGCAATTTGGCACTTTATTAATGGCCACTTCTGACATCAGAGAAGGATGTTTATAATTTATACATGCCCATTAAATGCGCAATTCACTTTCACTCTGCAGGGGAGCAGCAAATTGAAGGATATGAATGCAGTGGCAATAATAACTGTCATTGTTCTACTGCTGCTGTTGCTTTTGTGTGAGTGTGGCTAACAGTACATTTTGGGAATTGTAGTATTTACAAACAGGGCCTATCTTAAAATAAAGAAGGGCGCACAGCATTTTTAATGACACAGTGGCATCAGAAAAAGTTAAATGGTCATATTGCAAAGTCTGCCCTAGTATGAGCAACAACTTAATAGTGCATCATGGGAATTGTAGTCTTGCTGTGCATGCAAGAGATTAAACACTCCAATTAGAGTGTGCTATAGCTGATGTGATGGCATAGCTGATATAAATGAAACCTTCACAGTACATATGCAAGGTTATGTATCAAGTAGTGTTGTAAGTGCCAACTCTGAACTGTCATTTATTTCAGATGACTTCCACTCATTACCACTTTGTATATAGCCTTGGGGGGGGTGTACAAGGATGCTAGAGACTGTGAGCCAATCGCAGGGTGGTGACGAAAGGCTTGTAAACTGTTAGTAGAGAAGCCCATGTGTACAGGGCTGGTCCTATCAAATATGGGACCCAATTGGGATAATGTTGGCGGGGCCCCTAGACAAAGTGTTGCTGGCTACTGACACACCAAGTATTTAGGAAAATAAGGGCATACAGGCACAAAATAGAAAGGAAAGGGGCAGACAAGGTAAGAGAGTGAGAGGGATGAAATAGCGGCACATAATAGGGGCACACATGGTAAGAGAGAGAGGGAGGAAATAGGAGAGTGGACTGGGCCAATTAGTTTGGGGCAGGCTGGGCCGATTCAGCTTGGGAGCAGGCTTGGTTGGATTGGGGGCAGGCAGGGCCTATCAAGGTTGGAGGAAAGCTGGGCCTATGATAGTTGGGGGCGGGCTAGACCTATGGAGTTGGGGGATAGACTGGCTTATCAGAGTTGGGGGTGGGCTGGACCTATGGATTTGGGGATGGGCTGGACTCTCAAAGTTGGGGGCAGGCCAGGCAGCATCATGTGCTGGGGGAAATATTATCTGTGCTGCCCTCTGGTGTGGGGCCCCCAGAGGTGCCGGGCCCAATTGGTCCAATAGGCCTAAGGCCGGCCCTGCATGTGTAATAGAGCGTGTGGGGAGTATGTATCAAGGGCCAGTGTCTGCAAAATGTTATGAATAGGGTTCACATGTAAGGAGATGTGAAACACAATTTGGAGTTGTTCTGTGCAAGGAGGTAAGTTATGCAAGCATTCCACGTGCACAGTCATAGCCTTATTTCATTCTTGAAATGTTTACAGATTTTATATTTATTTTCAGTATGCAAATCAGCCAGAGGAAAGACTTCAACTGCTCAGAAGAGCCATGTGAATAAGGTAAGAAAACAGTCAGCTTTGCATGGAAATATGGTATTATCTTTATTAGGAAAATTCCTTTGTTATCATATAAATTATACAGTAAAAATAATTATTATGACCATGATTGCTAAGGGCCACTATCCACAGACTTCAGTAGCAAACAGGGTTGAGCCCTTAATCCATGACTGTCAGAATACACACTGGCAATAGCCCTTCTGCCACTCCCCACTGGTACATTCTAGTATTCTGTACTGTAGAGAGTACAAACATTTCGGCACATGATATTCTACACGTTTAGTCATAGGAAATATACAGGAAGATTAACTTGCTCTTGATTAAACTGACCATAGTGTGCTTCTCTGTAATGTGAATGGTGTATACTTTCTGTAAAGTGTAACAGAATATGTTGGTACTGTATAAAATAGAGGACAATAATAATAATACTACAAGACCATAATTCCTCTAAACTAGATAAGTAGAGCCCTTTGGTGGCTTTGGTGGATTATTGTGAAACTAGCAGAATGCCAGTTTGGTTTGGTCTTTCAAGAAATAATTTCTATAATTAATTGGATTGCATATGTTTTACTTAATAATGAGATTTGTCCCTGGAAAGAATAAACTTAAAATTACAGAAGTGGTGCAGTGGAGAAGTGAGGGTGCATAGCAGAGTAGTTATGCAGGGACAATAAACAATAAGCAGTTCATGGAAAGGGTGTGCTAGAAATCGAACATAAGTTGCATCCTGGCAATGCTAATTTTCAAAAATCATGATTTAGAGCCAAAGGATGCTCACAGTGCTTTCCACTGCTGCGTACATAGATGTGACCTGCAGTGATCAATATACTGTTGCTTTCCATTATTTAGAGTTTTCAAAATAGCTAATAATAAATAAATTAAGGACTCAGTGGGAGTTATGTTAGGACCTGGTCAAAGCATGGGGCCCAGGCTGACACAAATAAAAAAAAAGTGTAGCATCAAATATAAACATTTAGGTGGATCGGAAGAACAATAATAAATACAAAGTACAGCTACAATAAAGATTAAGAGCTTAGTGTCAAAGAGACAAGAGGATGGAGGTCCCTGTCACATAGATCTAATCTAAATGTATCTAAAGCTGCCCATAGACACAAAGATCTGATCGTACAAATCAACGTATGATCTGAGTTTCCCATCTCCCGACCTGCCACTAACCATTCAGATCAAAGTCTTACCATTCCGATCAAATAAAGTAGAAAAGAACAGATCAGCCGATGTTCTGCCCCTGACAGCAATCGTACGAAAGTTATGTCTGATAAAGCTAGTGACACTGAAAATCGTACGATCGGCAATACACGCAGAGATATTATCGGCAGCCGACAGAAATTTTCTAACCTGTCCGATCGACCAAATGACCGATCTCCGCCGGACGAAAAATGTCGGGACTCTCCACACACGGTCCGAAAATCGTACGAATCCACAATTCATATGATCGGACCATTGCGTCTATGGCCAGCTTTAATCTAGTGACATACAGAAATTAATGAAATGACAAGGTAGTAAAGAGGAGCCATAGCTTAACTTCACCTCCAGCTGTTCTGATAATAGAAGGGAAGTCGTGCTATGTATGGCCCCTCATACAGTATCCATCTGTTCAACTGGCCAATCAGCTGGATACTGTACAGGGTTGGGCTGCCTATGCAACAGCCGTGTCATTCCCAAAAGATGACTGAGATTTACAAACAGGAGCAAGAATTGCATCACATGGGCCTAGTAGTTTGGCACATTGCAAATTGCATGGATATTTACACATTGCCAGCTCTTTCTGAAGGAGGCTATGATAACTTCATGTCAAAATATGTATCAAGGTTAAACTCTTCACAGACCTTTAAAAATTATTTTTTTTAATTTCAAAACTGTAGGGGGCACTGTCTTGTGATGTACATCCCCACCAGGCTCAGGAACTTGTATCACAGCAAGTGGAGCTCCTGCATGTTCTTCACAGGAATGATGAGATGTGGAGACTGGCAGTGCAGGACACAACAAAGCACAGTACGTATGGAAGAAGCCGTTCACCTTAACACTTAGGGGCCTATGTTTTAAACCTAGACTTTCTGGATTGAGTTTTTACAAAGGAAAAGAAAAACTTGAATTTTTAAAGATTTATTATACCCCAAAGCTGCTAAAAATCCGAATTTGAAATTAATTCAGCTAATACCTTTCAAGGTCATGTAGAAATCAGTGGCAGATGTCCCCTTTACAATCTGAAGAGGTGAAGAAAAATTTGGGGTTTTCGGTTGTCAACTCGGAAAAAATCGAGCAATTTAAACGTCAAATCTGAAAAAGTCATACGTTTCGATTTTTTTATTCGATTTTGTTGAGAATTTTCCTGCACCGACTTTTTCAAATTGATTATTTCATCAATGAGTTAAATTTGTGGATGAAAGTTACGTTTAGTTTGTTTTAATAAAAAAATTAGATAAATTCGAGTTTTAGTAAATACCCCCCTTAGTATGCATTTGACATTTTAAAGACAATTTACCAATGGTCATAATTTGCAAATAATACAATAAAAAAGAAAAGATCAAATTTAGCACAAGCAGAAATTGCTTTAGAATACCATTGACTATATAAGGGTAATAAAAAGCATTGTAACTTATATATAGTGAATAAAGTACCCCCTCTTGTAAAATATAAGGATATTATAAGTTACCGAGGAGTTTCATGACCATATAAAATCACGAGGCCGAAGGCTCGATGTAACTTCTAATATCCTCATATTTTACAACTGGGGGTACTTTATTTATTATAATACACAAATTTCAGTGAGTCATGTGACAGAAATGACATCAGAACTCACCGTTTATAAGGATATAATTTACAAGATATTCATAGCTTTTGTGTATTTTATATATATATATATATATATATATATATATATATATATATATATATAATACAAAAAAGCCATGAATATCCTGTAAATTATATCCTTATAAACGGTGAGTTCTGATGTCATCATCAGTTATAAACGGTGAGTTCTGATGTCATTTCTGTCACATGGCTCATTGAAATTTGTGTATTATAATAAATAATGTACCCCCAGTTGCAAAATATGAGGATATTAGAAGTTACCTCGGTATATATAGTGAATAAAGTAACCCCCTCTTGTAAAATATAAGGATATTATAAGTTACAGAGGAGTTTCGTGACCATATAAAAACACGAGCCCGAAAGGCCGATATATATATATATATATATATATATATATATATATAGAAAGCTCCAAAATATTGGATTTCTCCCATGAGTTATATAATTTTTTTTGTTGTTTAATGTTGTAATGTTTTTAATGCCTTAAAGTATGGTAATTTAAATTATGGAAAATATTCAGAATACCACTGGTCCAAAGCCTTCCAGATAATAGAACCAATATTGTACATGTATTTGTTTATGCCATTCTGTTTGGGCTACCAATTCATTGTTATGGATACTGTTCTAGAAACAGTACCAAGCAGTAACTTTTATAAGAATACATATATGTTTCTGTCATTATATTGTTGCTTTCTGTATGTAGTGAAGTACTGAAAGGGCTTGAATTTATTTAGGGCACGCAGTAATTATATGACTTTATTTTGTAGTTCAAAGCGCTGAAAAAAAAGCATCACGGTTTAGTCGACGCAAACAAACTGCGCCACCCAAAACAGTAAGTCTCTCTTTCTGAATTGTGCATATATTTTTTTTATATTCACATTTGGATTTATAAACTATGCAATATTTTGATGGCATGGAAACATTTAGGGTTATTTAACTAATATGCCTAAACATGAAATTATTCCCAATTAATAAGCTGAAATAATGCTAAACCTTATCCAAAGTCTGTGTAAGTAATTCAATTACGCAATTACAATAGAACCTCAATTTTACATAAATTACATTTTGAATTTATTTCTAGCTTACATAGAACCCAGAATTATTCCATAAATATACATTTTCTAAGGTTTTTCCTCTGCACAGCTGCACATTAATTAGTGCAATCTGCCCCATGGGTCTGCACTTCTATATATTGTACTTGTGAGTTCAGGAAGCCTTACATTCTTTTGTTTTGGAGACTCAGAAGCTGATGTATATCAGTTAACTCTCCTCCACAGAAGTCAGACAGTAGAGGAAATTTGCTGAGGATTCGGACATGTGCTAGAGCACTAAGGGGTGCAAAAGTGCACCCCTTAATTCCAACTTTAAAAGCTGGCCATGCTCTGCACTTAGCATCTTATTGGAATTCAAGCACTAGGTGCAAAACACAGCACTGACAAGCAGTAAGTACTGGGCTCCCTAACTTGTTCATCTGATTGACTTGCAGAATACTTACCTGTTTTTATGTGCCAGTAAAGGATAACATTAGAGTTATTATTATAACATATTTATTAATCATTAATATATTCCTCAGCACACAAATACAGGTATGGGATTCATTATCCGGGAAACCATTATCCAGAAAGCTCTGAATTACAGAAAGGCCATCTCCCATAGACTCAATTTTACCAAATAATCCAAATTTTTAAAAATGATTACCTTTTATTTTCTGTATTAATCAAACAGTACCTTGTATTTGATCCCAACTAAGATATAATTAATCCTTATAGGTTTATGTAATGTTTACATTATTTTCTTGTAGACTTAAAGGGGTGGTTCACCTTCAGGTTAACATTTGGTATGTTATAGAATGGTGAATTCTAAGCAATTTTTAAATTGGTCTTCATTTTTTTTTTCTTAATAGTTTTTTAAGTTATTTGCCTTCTTCTTCTGCATCTTTCCAGCTTTTTCACTGAGCCATCTTAAAAAACAAATACTGCGTTTGGCTACAAATTTAGTGATTGCTACTTTTTATTACTCATCTTTCTATTCAGGCCTCTCCTAATCATATTCCAGTCTCTTATTCAAATCAATGCATTGTTGCTATGGTAATTTGGACCCTAGCAATCAGATTGCTGAAATTGAAACCGGTGAAGCACTAAATAAAAAGCTAAATAACTCAAAAACCACAAATAAAAAAAATGAAAACCAATTGCAAATTGTCTCATAATATCACTCTCCTCATCATACTAAAAGTTAATTTAAAGGTGAACAACCCCTTTAAGGTATGAAGATCCAAATTATGGAAAGATCCCTTATTTGGAAAACCCCGTGTCCTGAGTATTCTAGATAACAGGTCCCATACCTCTATATCCATTTACATAGACATATATACATTAATGCCTTGGCTAATTATCTCCTATGTAGATTTGTGTTTTCATTAGGGATGCACCGGATCCACTATTTTGGATTCAGCCGAACTCCTGAATCCTTTGCGAAAGATTCGGCAGAATAACGAACCGAATCCTAATTTGCATTTGTAAATTAGGAATGGAAAGGGGAAAACATGTTTTACTTACTTGTTTTGGGGCAAAAAGTGACGTGATTTCCCTCCCCGCCCCTAATTTGCAAATGCAGAAGGATTCGGCCGAATCCTGTTAAAAAAGGCCGAATCCTGGATTTGGTGCATCCTTAGTTTTCATTCAGTATTTTCATCAAAAGTCACCTTTTTACAATATATATATAAAGGTTTGTTTTTTTTATCAAGGTCCGTATTTATCTCAGCAATTCTAATATCAAACTTCGAGCAACTCTGAATTCCCGAATGGACCTTATTTATGAAGGGAAAAGCCCGAAACAATAGGGTCAGGCAAAACTTCAGAGCTTCCCCGAAAACTCCCAATTGTTCGGAGTTCCCTGCAAAAACTAAGATTTTTGCATCGAAACCCCTGGGTTTTTTTGCGCTGAAACCCAGAAATCATCTGAGTTTTTAGACCATCGGACTTTAATAAATCTGGTTTTTTTTTGCTCTGAAAGCTACTAATTATTCGAGGTTTGGATATTCGGAGCTTAATAAATAACACAGTGTGTTTTGCTCACATCATATAGAAAAGCCTTAGAACGCCGCCAGCCTGCAGCACAGACAAACAGAATGCCCCCACTGTGCCGGCTTCACCCTCCAGCTACGAGACACTGGGGTAAGTTGGCTTCTTCCGTGGACACCCCCTCTCATGACTCCAAGTACAGATGCTGCTCAAGTGACAATAGTGCACTGTGTAATTGAAGTAGGTCAGGTCCCTCATACTCCCTTGACTTAAAACAGTGACAGGTGGCCTAGGTTAAAGGTCATCTCTTTACCATAAAACTGTGTCATGCAGAAATTATCTCATTTCAAACACGTGTCCTGTGAAAAAAAACATATATTGATTTTATAGTGCATTTAAATTTTAGACACTACTATTGTTTAGTGTGAATATGGTCTACAAGGGCTTATACTGCAATATACTGCATCATTGCATTCCTTTATTTATTTAGGAAAGCATGCTTGTTGTACATCCTTGTTTGAACAACAGACTACATTTCTGCAATCTTCCTAAAATTGAAAATAGGTATCTGTTCTTCCAACCTCAGGGTTCATTATAAACACTGGGCCACTTTGCACATGGGCAGCTACCCATAGCAACCAGTGACTGGCTTTTTTTCAGACAGCTGCAGGTTAACAACAAAAGCAAATATTTGATTGGTTGTCATGTCATGGTTACTGCCCAGGTGCAAATTTGCCCAGTTTTTATAAATGAGCCCCGGTACTTGGTGCATAACCATTTGGTTTTGGAAGTATCACAAAACAAGTGAATGTTTGCCCAGTTTTGGATTGGATTTTCCAGATGGCCTGATCAATATATTTGGCATCATCTGAGGGTGGCTGTCATTTTGGTCCCATACAAAGTCAAAAAGCTGCCATTCTGGTCACTCATGTAAATAATAAATTAAAAAACATCAACATTATGCCACAGATGTCTACATCAAGCTGAGGACAATGGCTGTTTTAGCCCCGGACTATACAAGTGAAACTATTTACAATTATCTCATAGGGCTACACCCAAAAATCTGTTCTGCTGATGCTATAACCTTATAGGTGGATTTGCAGTACACAGATTAATATTCTCATTGATCTCCTTCATCAGGTGCAGAGAGCAGCGACCAGAGAACCCCAAAGATGAAGCCACTTTGCCCCTTACTGCTCACAACATCCCAAAAAAAGCACCAAGTCTACTGGAGAAAATTGGGCTGAAACTAAAGAGGACTGTGGAATATATTGGGGCTTCTAACTGTGCCTTTGAAGACGACTGAAGAAAGATAAACCAAAATGAACAACTCAGCCAGTCTCTTCCCTTGCCAATGACTGTAACAAAGCCAAAAATAATGAGAATGAATTAATGATATAATTCTTTCTACTACTAGTGCACTAGCAAATCATTTGCACAAAGGAAAGAATAGCACAAAGATTGAGTTCTAGGTTGTCTTACTGCTTCCCAGTAACTTTGTTTGGAATAACTGCTGCAGCATTAACATGCTCAGCGAAACGAGGTGAACGCTTTGGGGCAGATTTACTAAAAGGTGAAGTGGTTAACGCTAGCGACAATTGGCTAGCGTTACCACCTGCAGGGACATCGCCGATCAACTAACGGGCGCAGGTGCCAATTCGCTAGCGGAAAAGACTCGCTCTAGCGATCATTCGCACTCTTATCGGCAGGCAACTTTTCGCTCTGGCGACTGGTAGTTACTCCGCAAATTCAAGTGTGGATTTTACTGAACGTTACCTCTTTTGCCAGAGTTGCTTTCGCCACCTTCGCCTTCAGACCAGGCGAAGTGCATTAAAGTAGATAGATCTTCCTCAATCTTTTGTCACATTATGTTCTGTGAGACGAAAATGCATCAAAGTCCTTGAACTTGAACTTTTTTTGGGAAACCGGTTTTCCCCATACATTTACAAACATACAGAACATTCATTTTACAGTGGCCACATGTGTAGGGCATTAGAATAACTCTATTGTCTTTATTAAGGTTCCCTGGACATGTGTTTTTAAAAAAACATAATTTGTGAGTATATGCACCAACATTTAACATAAAGACGTCCATACAACTTTAAATTTCCCACACTATGCAAATTGACCTGAGCGCAAGATCCCCAGCGAATTTTCACTAGGCAGAAATGAACGCTAGCGCATCTTCACTATCAAATGCTCGCTTTGCCGAAGTAACGCTAATGAAAAGTCGCCAGTGTTCTGCGCCAACGACAAAACACATTTTAGTGAATTATCTGGCGATGTGTAGCAGTGGGTGGGAAGCGGTTGCTGGCGACAATTCGCCCTTTAGTAAATCTGCCCCTAAATCTTTTTGTTTCACAACATATTTTTGTTATTTTGAAATATTGAATGTTTCTGTACAATGATCCTTCCAAGTAAGATTGTTTTCAGATCTGCAACCAACTGGTTCATGGTGTCTAATGGGAATTCAGCTAGACATTTCCAATAATGGTCTTTTACTTTACCGCTAGAGTCACACCAGGGAAATCGCTGATTCACATCTGCCCTTTCAAATCAACGGCGTTCCCCCCCACACCCCCGGGGATAATGATAATTGATTTGCACCAGAGGAACATCTTAGTTAGAGAGTTAGAGGAATCATTGGAATCACACCAGTAAAACATTAAGGGGGTTATTTATCAAAGATCGAGTTTTAGTGGCTTTTGGAAGGTTTTTATACCTCAGTGAATTCAGAGTTAACAACCCGAAAACTCAAATTAATCGCGTTTTCAGCAGGGAAAAAAACTTAAATTGCTAGAATGAATCGAGTTTTTGATCAAAACCTACAGAAAAAACCCCGAAAATCATGAAGGCTATTAACATCTTCAAATGTTTCAAGGGACCTCTGCCATTGACTTCTACATGACGTTGTTTTAGCTGGAGTATTATCAGATTCAAGCTATTTCCAGCTTTGGGGTATAATAAATCTCAAAAAATTCGAGTTTTTTACAAAAATTTTAGGTTTTTTTTTACCATAAAATTTGAGTTTTTGACTGAAAACTCCCCTCAAAAAACTAGAATTTTTTTGGGAAAACACAACTCGACCTTTGATAAATAACCCCCTAAATATCTAGGATATCTGATAACAAAGACTATTTTGTGAAACTGGTTTATTGAATACATCCTCTACAACTTGTTTTATTTTAAATATCTGAAACTTTTCCTGAGGCTAGAAAAGGCAGTAGAGACTGTAATAACTGTATCTAAGGGCACTATAGCTTTTCTGTATCGTATTGGACAGAATGAGACATAATATCTGGTTCATTAAATGGTAGAGCAGTAAATGTGTGGTGGTGAGTCTGGTCCTTCAGGCAATATGACTTTTGCCTTATGCTGTTGCCAGTGTCCCACTTAAAGCCTTTCAGTTTGTAAGACCCCAAAAAAACATTGTTCCTTTGTTCAATAAAAGATACTGGGGGAGGGTAAGATATCTCTCCTTGCTGTGTTCTTATGCTCTACACTTCCTCGGCAGACTTCTACCGTGCCTCACTCTAGTCACTATAATAAACTAGGGATCTTCAGCCTTCAATATCATCTCACCAGATCATGCTAAAGTACAGCTTCCAGCAACAGAGCAGGCTGCGGCAATATTAGATACCGTATAGAAATGTTTTCTGACCAACATTCTGTTCTTAGTTGGCAATGTGGATTAAATAGAGACTTTTATTCCATAATGATGTCCGAGGAGAAAGGAAATGTTTCTCCTGGCCTCATATATTTTATACTTATGTTATTTATACAAACGTATGTATTTATTTATCTGTGAAATGTTATTTGAGAGTTATTTGTTATTTAGAGATAAATTGTGTTAATTACCATTTTCTTTTCTTTTTTTTTCATTTTATGGTTTTAAGGTCTCATTGTCATCAAGGGTCATTATGGCTTTTCTCCATAGATTAAAAAAAATATTGTCCAACTCCATTCCCAAAGGTTAAGTCTCTGCAAAGCAAGAACTCATCCTGCCATTTAATCTGGGCATCAGAGGGCACTGTTTCATTAGAAACTTTGTAACATGGCAAATTCCATACATACATGTATAAGATAAGTAAAAAAATCCATTAACCAGAAAGTTCCAAATTAAGGTAAGACCATCGCACATAGTGGGGCAAATTCACTAAAGGACGAAGCGCCTAACGCTAGTGTTAATTCGCTAGCGTAGCGCATTTTCGTTAATTCGCCGATTCACTAACGGACACTGGCGTAAATTCGCTAGTGTTACTTCGCATCCTTAAGCCTGGCGAATTTGCACAAAGGACGTAACTACGCAAATTCACTGACGCACGCATTTTTCTGAACGCTACCTTTTACGCTAGACTTCCTTCGCCACCTCAGACCAGGCGAAGTGCAATAGAGTAGATAGGGATGTTTCAAAGTCCCAAAAAACGCTGGCGTTTTTTCTTTTTTTATGGGTGATAGGCTAAAAAAAAGATCGC
Source organism: Xenopus laevis (assembly GCF_017654675.1). Classification (NCBI taxonomy): domain Eukaryota; kingdom Metazoa; phylum Chordata; class Amphibia; order Anura; family Pipidae; genus Xenopus; species Xenopus laevis. The sequence continues at coordinate 127,136,495 of NC_054381.1, forward strand.
AAAAAAAATTTGGGGCTCCCCTCCTTCCCCCCTACATTTCCTAACTCATGGCACCTTAAACATAGAGTGGGCACATGTGTAGGGCAAAATAAAAAAATTATTTTCTGTTTTGAAGGTTTCCCAGGCTTGTGTAGTGCTGGTACGTATACTTCCATTGTAAATTCAATTTGGCGCCGTATGCAAATCAAGCATCGCTAGCGTAACTTCGCTTTGCCTGGCGAATTAACGCTAGTGCAACTTCGCAACCTTTGTTTCCCCTGAGCGCAACTTCGGATTTTAGTGAATTAGCGCAGCGATGGCGAAAATTCACCTGGCGAACTGCGGCAAAGCGGACGCTGGCGCAACTACGAATCTTAGTGAATTTGCCCCGTAGACTCCATTTTAATCAAATATTCCAAAATTTGTAAAATTATTTCCTTTCTCTGTAATAATAAAATAGTCCATTGTACTTGATCACAACCAAGATATAATCAATTCTTTTTGACTTAAGGTATTGAGATCCAAATTACGGAAAGATTCCTTATCCTTAAACTCGAGGTCCTGAGCATTGTGGATAACTGGTCCATACCTGTATAAATAAATGCAAAAACACATATAATTAAGACTTACAGGGCAGACAGGCCTTAGCCAATATTTTTTAGGGATCATTTATGGAAAGTTAAAGTGAATTTGACCCTCACATACAAGTAGAGGATATTTTCCTGTAAAGGGGTGGTTTACCTTCACATTCATTTTTAGTATGTTAAAGAAACACTAATTCAATCAGTCTTCATTTTTTCTTTTTTATAGTTTTTGAATTGTCTTTTTCTTTCCAGCTTTCAAATGGGGGTCACTGAACCCATCTAAAAAACAAAAGCTCTGCAAGACTTCAAATTTATTGCTAATTGTATTACTCATCTTTTTAATCTGGTCTTTCCTATTCATGGTCCGGTCTGTTATTCAAATCAGTGCATGGTTGCTTGAGTAACTTGGACCCTAGCAACCAAATTGCTCAAATTGCAAACTGGGCAGCTGCTGAATAAAGAGCTAAATAACCCGCAAATAATAAAAAATGAAAACCAGTTGCAAATTGTCTAAGAATATCACTTTCTGCATTGTACTAAAAGTTTATTAAAAGATGAACAACCCCTTTAAACTACTATAAAGCATCACAGAAAGGATTCAAGTCACTAAAACCTCTGTTGCTTTATTTCTGACCGATGAATATTTGTCAGAAACAGATTTAGTTGTTTATGATGAGGATCATGCATTTATTACATCACTCAAAGTGCCATAAAATAATGTTAATCCAACCACAACCTTCTGAATGATATGCTGTACAATGAAAGACAAAGATAATAGCCATAATTGGGATAATCACTTGTACTGAAATGCAACTAGATCTATTGCAGAAGGTTTTATTTCACTAAATGCCAATGACTCTGTAAAATGATCAACCTTTCTGAAATAAGGGCACAGGTGGGCCACAGGTTGTGCTCCTCCCTAAGCATAAGGTGCAGCATTTTCTTATGGATATTCAATGTTGCTAAACCTCCCATTTTCACTGCACAAACCAAGACAAAGCATTTCGCAGGAGAATAAAATTGGTTTGGTTTTTTTTCCACCATAACTGCATGTATGCATAGCTGTCATGTTCATTTTCTTTTCCCAGGCATTTTTCATAGATATTATACAAATGTAACATAATTATGGCCACAAGAGTTGCTGTTCCAAAGTTTATAGATATTTCCTTCTAGCAAGAAGTGGCACTTAGAGTGACACCCTTGTGACAACCTAGAAATAGATTATCATTGCACTTTATATTGTTATCACATATTTGTATAATGCATGTTCTAAAGGGCTCTATAAAGATTAAACATCTGCCATTGGCTTCTACATGACCTTGACAGGTTTGAGATGCAGTATTCTCGGATTTAGATTTTTAGCAGCTTTTGGGTATAATGAATGTCTAAAAATGCTAGGTTTTTTTTCCACAAAATATTCGAGTTTTCCCCTTAAAAACCTGAACCAGGAAAATTTGATGTGTAATAAATGGGCCCCTAATGTTCCTGCACTGAGCCACACAAAATGGTGCTAGCTACATATAAAACATGCTGAATACTCACTTTGAAGATTCTCATTCATTCAGGTCATGGTATATCTAGAATAAGTATATATATATATATATATATATATATATATATATACAGGGCCGCCATTAGAAATCACGGGGCCCCGTACAACAAAATTTTTGGGGCCCCCTGGGCCCCGCCCACACTGACGACCAAGCTCCGCCCCATATCCCGCCCACATCGCAGTTAAAAGACCACACAGACATCAGCGCTAAAAAAGTAACCCCCCCCCCCCCCACACAAGTTGTAAAAAGCTATTGATGGTCAGGGCCCCCTTATAAAAAAAATTGGGGCCCCAAAAAAAAAAAAATTAAAATTTTTTTTTTTTTAAAAACATTGGTGGCAGGGGCCCCCTGTTAAAAAAAACTTGGGGCCCCAACAAAAAAAATGTAAAAAAAACTAAAAAATAAACAAACATTGGTGGCAGGGGCCCCCTTCTAAGTTAAAAACAAATTGGGGCCCCAAAAAAAAATTTGAAAAATAATTAATTTTTTTTTGAAAAAAAAAAAAAACATTGGCGGCAGGGGCCCCCTTATAAGTTAAAAACAAATTGGGGCCCCAAAAAAAATTTGAAAAAAAATTAATTTTTTTTTGAAAAAAAAAAAACATTGGCGGCAGGGGCCCCCTTATAAGTTAAAAACAAATTGGGGCCCCAAAAAAAAATTTGGAGAAAAAAAATTTTTTTGAAAAAAAAAAAAATGGTGGCAGGGGCCCCCTTACAAGTTAAAAACAAATTGGGGCCCCAAAAAAAATTTAAAAAAAAAATAATTTTTTTTTGAAAAAAAAAAAAAAACTGGTGGCAGGGGCCCCCTTACAAGTTAAAAAAATTTGGGGCCACCAAAAAGAAAATTAATTTTTTTTTAAAAAAAAAACCCAAAAAAAAACAATGGTGGCAAGGGGCCCCTTACGAGTTAAAAAAAAATTGGGGCCCCAAAAACAAAAGTTTTAAAAAAAAGATTGGTGGCAGGGGCCTATAGAATATTAAAATAATACATTGGTGGCCAGGGGATTAAAAAAAAAAAAACCACAAACTGGTGTCCAGTAGAATTGAACTCATGGCTTCAGTACTTCAACTTCGCCTCCTTTCGTGACTTCGGGTCTTTTCACCGCTTCAGGACTTCGGCTTCGGCTGTTTTCGTGACTTCGGGTCTTTTCGGCGCTTCGTGACTTCGGGACTTCGGCTTTTTCCGTGACTTCGGGTCTTTTCGTCGCATCGGCTTTGGCTTTTCGGCACTTCCGCATTCGGCACTGAAGAGGCAAGACGTACGGCTCGGGCGCTCGTAAGGGGGGCCCGGATCTTCAAAAAAATGCAGCGCTGCCGGGCCCCCCTTCATGCCCGGGCCCGGTACGCTTGTCCCCCCTGTCCCCCCCTGATGGCGGCCCTGTATATATATGAGACATGGGATGCCTCAGCACACTCACCAGCGCAAACAGACCTGGTGCTCTGCCTCCCTAGGGACGCCATCTCATCCCCACATATAGACAATTTCTGTTGAATAAGAAGCGACACTTTTTCTTTGCAAAAAGGGTATATTCAATCACATCACAGATGCATCTGTGATGTGATTGAATATATCCTTTTTGCAAAGAAAATCCTGAGTGCCGCTTCTTATTCAACAGAAATTGTCTATATATATATATATATATATATATATACACATATTTAAAACATGCTGTATATACAGTAAATATAATCGATCCAAAATGGCCACTCTTACAGCATTGATCCAGCACGAACAACAAACATGGCTTCAAAATTTAAAGCATTCTAGATATAATATGATCCATCCATAATAATGAAAATAAGTACAGTAGCTTTGTATTCAGATAAACGAGGACCATTATGATCAAAGAACTATGGATAGTGAAAAGAGGAGAAGGTAAGGTTTCTTCTAGGGATGGCAAATCCCGAATCCTTTCTGAAAGTTTCGGCTGAATACCAAACCAAATTGAAACCCTAATTTGCATCTGTAAATTAGGGGGAAAAAAGATCTCCACATTGTATGCTCGGTTAAAATATTTTTTACTTCCTTTGTTTTGTTTGTGTGATGAAAAGCCACATGATTCTGATTCGGTTCAGCCAGGCACTTGGATTTGGCCGAATCCAAATCATGCTGAAAAAAGTTTGAATTTTGGCTGCGGCCCACACTGAATCCTGAATTTGGTGCGTCTTCTTCCTCAAACTCCAATCCTTATAGCAAGTAGGCAATGGGGTTACTAGATTTTTTTTATAAAGAAAGGATAGGGTTCCTAGGGTTCACTATGAACATAATCCCCCGAACTCCCTAGCCAAAGGTGTAGGAGTTAGGGGCCAATAGTAGTGTTGCAGCAGGGTGATTTCTGTACACTTCCCAGAAGTTAGACCTTCAATATATGACCAAAACATTGTGGGTATACGAATAGTCAGCCAGCACTCACCACTTTGATTCTTAGATGTAGCGACCAGGTGCACGTCAATTGGTGTCCACTTCCACCAGCTTCAAAATCCCAAAATCACAATAGACAGCACCAGTCTTGAAGATTTGTTTAAAAAAGCCTTTATTGGAACTTCATGGCTTTATCATCTGAACAAACGCATCAACGTTTCAAGCCGCATGGCCCTTTGTCAAGACATTGTGGGAACCAACAAATCTTCTTAACTTGGATTTTAGGGCTCATTACACCCATTTAAAGTGGATATCAGAAATCTCAGAAGAGGCCATTGCATGTATATGTAGTATATTAACCACTCTTTTCTGCTGATTGCTGATTGCACTCTCCATATCAGCCTGGCTGTAAGAGATAACCACAGTTTGTGGTGAATGTATTACTTGCAAATACAGGTGATTCCATCACAGCTCAGATGTCTCTTCAACAATGAGATTCATGTTCTCTAATTTATAAACACAGGGTATCAATAATCATTTAATCTGGATTATCTAATAGCTCGTATGTTCCGACCCTATTAGATTACACAAAATGCTGATGTATTTTGGATGATGCTTATCTGCATTTGAAACTACAGGACTAGCATGTTTTATATAATGATTTATTAGTATCCAACAAATACAAATATGGCTTACAGTTCATAATAAACTGAGTTTCATTGGATTCTAATTCAAAGGAGGGTTTATCCCGGCGGCTGTAAAAGTACAATTGTCAACATCTCTACCATTGTACAAAGGAATGCTGGGAATGGTAATGTAGTGACACTGACAACGTCCCTTCTACCTCCTTCAAACCCTTCATGTTATTTTTATTTTACTGATACCTTGACTAGCAAAACATGGCAGGAAACAGTATCTCAGAAGGTTTAAAGTTCCTCTGTATTTAATGCCTTCAGCCAGGAGCATATTAAACCAGAACTGTTAACACAAAGCCAGCCCCAGGAGCTCTTAAAATACTTTATTTTTCTAAAAAAAAAACATTGTGATAAATTATTCTACCCAGGAAGGTTTAGTTCATGATTGTGTTTGTACATGCAACTGGCAGGAGAGTTTCAGGACTGGGTGCCGCCCTGAGTCTACCGCAGCAATGACACCCGACCCCTCCGTGTGAGTGGTGGGCAAATTTCTAGTGCAGAGAATGAATTGAGCTCACTGCACTAGAAGGGCCAAAATTCAGATTTAAAAACTGAATTTCATCTCTGAAAGTTACTAGGGATGGCAAAAACATGGGGACTGCTGCCACCAAGGCAGCAGGGCCACTGGCAACTGGTAGCCGAATGCTTTAGCAAGTAATGATGGGCGAATCTGTCCCATTTCAGTTCCCCCCAAAAAAATAGCAAACCTGCAAACATTTGCCAAATGCATTGGGTGTTTTTCTGCATGACTTTTTCTAGGCCACACAACTTTTTTTATTGATACTTTGGAGTCTATGGGCAAAACCTAGAGACAAAAAATGCCCCCTGAACTACTGGCAATTACATATTTGATTTTGACTTTTGTGTATTAACATACTGTAGTAAATATTAACCACAGATTTTTGTAAAACAGTGCCCCACCATCAACAAATTCATCATAAAAATGCTTCTGTTTCTCTACAAAGTGATTTATTTCTCACAGTATTCTGGTAAAGTTAGCCACACATGGATGGGCCAACATTGGGTCAAGTCAGCAGCCTGATAGCTTTTTGGAACAAAAGCCGCTCCAAAATCCTAGAGGCAAATACCTCACAGATGCTTTCCCTGTGGGTTTGCAACCTCACATGACAACATGCCTTGAAAGAAAACAACAAATGGGAAATAAAATTACAAAATCCTTACGGTAAACTGAGTTAGATTAGATTGACTAGATTTCCTGCTTTTCTCTTACACAGTGTAGTGTGAGCACATTAGTGTTGTCCCATGTTTTCCGATGCAAATGTCATTTATGTGATGTATCATGTCTAGGAGTTAGATCATATTCATAATGGCTTTATGCAATGATGTTCATAGAGCCCCTTGTTGGAGTGTCTTTAATGGGGTGCACATAGAGCTGTCAGCCTTTGTCCATGGCCAGCCAATTAGCTGCAGGTATAAGAAGTGGAGCATGTCAAGCATAGAGGAGAAAATATTAACAGCAATACTAAATATGACTTACCCAACTTACAGCCATTCACATTTTCACTTCTGAAGTCTATTGGGGTACTGGAAGTTGTAGTTGAAGAATATCTGAAGTGAATAAGCTGTTATAATAGTATATATTGGTTATAAGTAAAGTTTCCTTAAACAATAATATTATACAGAGCACAAGTATGTTCCAGGTTAGGAGAAATTGTTGGGAAGAAAGGAGTTATCAGTAAAGGGGACATTGAAGCACTTCAGCAAAGTCTGTAGGGAGGTAAAGCTATTTAAATGGGTCTTTTTGAACCTTGTGTGAAGATATATCAGGTCTGTTGGGGCTGGGCATTATGGCACGAAAGAGCTTGAGGAGCTATGCCCATCTTCACGCCAACCAAAGCTCTGTATTGTGAATTCTCCATTTAAAGTTGGTATCCTGAAATGCATACAATTCTGCTTTACAGAGGAAATGGTGATAAGTCTCCAGCTGTACAAGCTAAGCATAAAAGCAAACTATTTTATAGCTGTTATCATTTGAAAATGTTTTGGTAATATTGGTTTTGTATCTGCTGGCTATTTACTATACTGGATTTAAGCAAGAGAGCTCTCTTTTAAGAAGGCTTGCAAGGAGTAAAGAAGTTAATGAGTTTTAAATTAACAAAAAAAAAATCTTTTTTTTTTTTTAACACTAAAATGTATGCGACCTTTTCATATATAGACCAGATGACCTGCCTGTCACTCATATAATTGCTTTCCATCTGGTGTCTGGAATAGACAAAGCTCGGGCGTTTGGCAGACCAGGAGGATGCATGCATGCTGGTCCACTTCTAATCGAATACCCCAAACACATGTTGACCTTGCTTTATATTTTTTCCTTGCCTTGAAGGGCCATTCATGAATTTGTAAACTGATTGTCTATTGAATTATATGGCCTCCCTCTCTAACCAGTGGCACACTTCTGTCAGTCATAAAGCTGCACAAAAGACAAAGACAGACTTTGGGCATCAATCACTCTCACAATAAGACAGTTTAATAACACGGAGATACTCAACAAGGTGACACAGCAGCATTTGTTACTGGGTGAAGTTACTGTTTATCATAAATTACTATTTTATTGAACTTTGTTTTACATGCAACATAACAAGGGTCACAGGGATAGATCGCTATAAAGAACATTTTTAAGATGTATACATAATTATGGAGCTTTAATCCATGACTATGCATCAAGTCGAAGCCAGTGGAAAGCAAGGAAGAAGTCTGCTTCCAATTTGAGTGAAGAGGGTAACATCCAAATTTGTTGTGTGATTATATTTTTCAGTGTGATTTTATTTAGCTACAGGTATGGGACCTGTTATAGCCAGAATGCTCGGGACCTGGGGTTTTCCGTATAAAGAATCTGTCATTTGTATCTCCATACCTTAAGTCTACTAAAAGATCATTTAAACATTTATTAAAATTGAAAGGATTGTTTAAACTGCAATAAGAATTAATTATATATTAGTTATGATCAAGTACAAGGGACTATTTTATTTTTTACAGAGAAAACATTTTTAAAATGTTGATTTATTTGATTACAATGGCCATCCTATAATTTGGAACTTTCGGGATAATGGGTTTCTGGATAACGGATCCTATATATAGAATTTGTCATGTTTCAAAGTTTCTGCTGACAGTACCCTCTGATGCCCAGATAAAATGACAGGACGAGTTCAAGCTTTGCAGAAAAATAAGCATTGGGAATGGACTATATTATTCTGATCTATGGAAAAAAGCCATGTATCCATAATGTCTTTCTAACCCCTTGATGCCAAATGAGCCCATAAAACCATAAGATGAAAAAAAAAAAAAAGAAAATGGTAATTAACACAATTTATTTCTATGAAAGTGAAAATATTTCACAGATAAATACATATATAGGTTGTAGAAATAACATAAATAATGCATACAAATAATGGATCTTTCCGTAATTTGGATCTTCTGATCATAAATTTACTAGAAAATCATGTAAACATTAGGGGGCAGATTTATCAAGGGTCGAATTTCGAGGGTTAAAAAACCCTCAAATTCGACCCTCGAAGTAAAATCCTTCGAATTAGAATATCGAATTCGAAGGATTTACACCAATAAAAATCGAATAAAAATCGTTAGATCGAGCGATAAAATCCTTCGAATCGATCGAATTTGACCCATTCAATGGTCGAAGTACCCAAAAAAATACTTTGAAATTCTAATTTTTTTTCATTCGAATTATTCCCTCGAGTTTAGTAAATCTGCCCCCACATAAACCCAATAGACTGTTTTTTCTTCCAATAAGGATTAATTATATCTTAGTTTGGAACAAGTACAAGATACTGTTTTATTATTACAGAGAAAAAGAAAATAATTTAAAAAAAATTGGATTATTTGAATACAATAGAGTCTATTGTTGATGGCCTTTTGGTAATTTGCAGCTTTTTGGATAACGGGTTTGCGGATAACAGATCCCATAGCGGTATCAGCTGTTTGAAAGCTTCCCATACAAGGGCCAACACGGTTGAAAGCTTAGTGACCAGTGTATCTGAACATTATACCAATAGGGGCTCAGTTGCATATTGATCGGGAAGGCTGGAAAATCCTATCAGTTATCAATCACATCAAGTTATACAGCGAAGTGTAATTCTCTGCGTCCATAGCTAGACACAAATTTTGATAACCATAGAATATAATAAAATAACTAGAGTATGGGGCTCAAGGATAGTATTAACACAATGCGTGATTAGGTGGGAGTTGTGGGTATATCTGAACTAACATGCCAGCATTCGTAGTAGATAAAAAGGAAGTATGTCTTTAGGTTGGGACCGGTTATCCAGAATGCTTGGGATTTGGGATTTTCCATATAATGGATCACCATACCTTAAGTCTACTAAAAAATCATGTAAACATTAAATAAACACAGTAAGGCTGTTTTGCCTCCAATAAGGATTAATTATATCTTACTCGGGATCAAAACAATGTTCTGTTTTATTATTACAGAGATAAAGGATATTTTTTTTTTAAAATGTGAATTATTTGATGAAAATTAAGTCTATGGGAGCTTGCCATCCTGTAATTTTGAATAACAGGTTTCTGAAGGATGGATCCCATACCTGTACTGAATAGGAAATCATGAATGTATGCATTCTATATGCTGTTCGGACAGGAAAAAAACATTTCCTCTTTGTTTATTTTGTTTCGTTACAGCTGCTATCATGGAAGTCCTTTCATTCTTGTCTCAGTTGACTGAAGAGCCTGTGAATTAGTCCTTAGACACCCTTCTCAAGATCAATTTCCCTTTGTTCCAATTGATTAGTCCACATTGCCATAAAAAGGCTGTTTTGCATAACAGAAAGAGCCAAAACAAATCCACTTCTAGTATAATACTATTGGATTAATAAGTGTGTGAGGCTGTTCTGTTCTAACATGAAATCTGTACCCTCTCTGTGTTTGGTTTACTTGGAACACCTACATATCACGTGGATACTGCCGGGAGTATTTTGTAGCAATTGCTTTGCTTCTTTTGTCTATGGCAGGGGTAGGCAACCTGCGGCTCCGGAGCCTCACGCGGCTCTTCATCTTGCTTGCTGCGGCTCAGTCTTGCAGCTTTGCCTGTCACATTGTCTATACAGCCCTCGCACCTGCTGGTGGCTTCTTGAGTGTGTGACCGTGATAAGCTATTAGCTTAATGTGATCGCACACTCCAGAAGCCGCCAGCAGGTGCGAGGGCTGTATAGACATCCCAGGCAAGACCATGCCGCAGCAAGATGATTCATTGCGGTCCTTACTGCGGTCGCACACTCAAGACAAGAGAGAAGCCTCCAGAGTCCAGTTGCAGCAGGTGCAAGGGCTATAGACGTGGCTGTGACGCATATTTATTGACGTCTATAGCCCTCACCTTTAAACAGATGAGAACACTAGCATTTAATAGGGCTACTCAGTGTTTAGTTTATTTCAAAGTAGGCCTTCACATTGCACTTTTGTTGTTGTAACAGTTAAAATTAAAAAAAGGTTAAAACTTTTAAAAGATTATAAGCGGTGTTTTGCGACTATTTTTCTTTAGTGGAAGAGGGGGCAAAATGGCTCTTTTGATAGTAAAGGTTGCTGACCCCTGGTCTATGGAGTATACCTACTATTGGGTATATTGAGGCCCAATCAATAGGAAAAATGTAATATGGAATGATTTTTAGTAGTACAATCTGATTTTCTTTATTACCTGTTAAAGCAGTATATGCATTACATAGGTGCAAATCATTAATAATGAAATGAAGTGTGAATCTGGTTCTGTAGCTCAAATGGAAAAGTGAATAATTACTCTGCTTTTTGGACATTGTGTCTACATCCCAGCTGATGCAGTGGCTCAGCTCACATAAGGGTGCCTGCACCCGGAGCAGCTACGTCATCTGGGGTGAAGGCACATGGAGCAGATTTCATCACTGAGTATACATTTCAGCCCCATTTGGCATTAGCCTAAGGCTGATGCAAGCGAATGGGCTGATTCTTGTCCTGCATTTATCCACAGGCCGACAATAAGCCCCATTTTGAATTAAGCTGGCCATAGACTTGCAGATTTACATTCATATCGGACGAACCATCTCCCGACCTGCTACTAACCATTCAGATCAAAAAAAGTAGTAGTAATAAACGACGATCGCCATCGGACGAAAAATGTCGGGACACTCCACAACGGCCAGAAAATCGTACAGAACGGTCTATGGTCAGCTTTACCCTAAAGAAAAACGCAATAGGAGTGGATCATTATCTCCTTGTTGTGATGGTAGATTTTATTAATACTTTAAAGAGTGGCTTGGAAGACTTCTTGGATGTTTGTTTTTTGCTTAACCCAAATTACCTACATAACTATAAAACTGAATAAGTAAAAAATATATAAAAATCTTCCCCAGTGGCCAAATTGTCTCGAAAAATAATAGAATCCTTTCTTTGCTTTATAATGATATAAATAATGATCCCCAGCCAGTGACCCTTTAATTCTTGTTGAACTAGAACAGATGCTGAATTTGTAGTTAAGCAGCAAATAAAGGGCTTAATATTGGACATCCATGTATAGCAGCCAAGGAAATAAAGGCTAACCAATAGTAATCCTGTTGCATGAAGCCCATTGGTACAAAGATTCTTGGTCAAGGTGCAATTAACATTACACAATGAATAGAAATAGAATTTGCATACCATTATTGCCATGTCACCTCTGTAGTTTTTTGGGGGGGTTATTGTATTTTTGTCAGTCACATCCAGGCGCAAGCACCTGTATTCAACATACATCTTATCACTAAGGGGTGAGAAATTCAGTTATAAATCAACACATTTTTCTGAAATGATCCAGAAGATGATTGTGGCCTTGCAAAACAGAAGGGCTATTGACTGCACAGCATGGGGCCCATGCTCAGAGCACAATCACATGCATTAGTCTCCAGCATAGCAGACTGCACAGACAAAGGCCAGTCAATGGGATTATTTCACGCTACACTGAAGTTGAATAACCAATACAGCTGACCTGGGATGAGCATTCAATTCATGGCAAAACCTTTTTTTTCTTTTCTCTTGTTCATTTGCATTTTGCAAGTAACAACTAAGGATTTAGGTCTAGCGCCAGAAATAAAAAGCGACTGGCCCTTGGGGGTTTATATGTAGTGACTGGGGAGCTGGACAAGTTCCAGGCTTGTAACATATGCATTAGTGAATAACGGTGTGTGGCCTGGGGGCTGCCTTTACATGCAGGAAAGACAGAGACCAAACATAAGATGACTGCTACACTCTGAGAAAATAAAGATACTCTTGAATACCCCAAATACAGCCTAAAATGTATTGTGTTCTAATGGGTATCAGAAGGATCCTACAGCACAGACAGACACTGGGAACTACTTATTTTGAATGTACTGCAGAAAGTAAAGTCTGAAATAGGCCGAATGGCTATACAGATATGGAAGCGGTTATCCAGAATGCTCAGGACCTGGATACGGTGTCTTTCCATAATTTGGATCTCGATGCCTCAAGTCTACTATTTTAAACATGTAATAAATCCAATAGGATTGTATTGCCTCCAATAACGGTTAATTATATCTTAAGATGGCTATACACCCAAACGAGCAGATCTTTCCCCCCCCCCCCGATATGCCCATCAAAAGGTGAACAATATTGGGCTAATCTGATCATTCAGCCCTACAGCCAAACTATCGCATTACAACAAGGGCATACCAGAGGAAGGGACGAGGACTGCATCAACTAGCCGTTGTGATTTCCTGCCCAATCAAGATCTGGACTATTTTTTTGCCATATAACAGTCTGGGAGGCCTGCTGGAGGGTCCCATACACTGGCAGATAAGCAGGCCAATCGGTGTAAAGGACCCGAATAGACATTAGGGATGCACCGAATCCACTATTTTGGATTTGGCCGAACCCCCGAATCCTTTGTGAAAGATTCGGCCAAATACCGAACACTAATTTGCATATGCAAATTAGGGGTTGGAAGGGGAAACATTTTTACTTCCTTGTTTTGTGAGAAAAAGTCATGCGATTTCCCTCCCCACCCCTAATTTGCATATGCAAATTAGAATTCGGATTAAGCCGGGCAAAAGGATTCAGCCAAGTCCGAATCCTGCTGAAAAAGGCTGAATCCCGAACCGAATCCTGGATTCGGTGCATCCCTAATAGACATTATGGCCACCTTTAGTTGGGATCAAGTACAACAATGTTGTTTTATTATCTCCCATTGACTCTATGGGAGATGGCCTTTCTGTGATTCAGGACTTTCTGTATAACGGGTTTCCAGATAACAGATCCCATACCTGTACTAGAATGGTGTACTAAATGCCTGCTTTGTGGTACAAACGTACTGTACCATATAGGGCCACATGCTTAGCCTCCATTATCTGTCCGGATCTATTCTGTAATTAGATTGTACTTCCCATTATAAATGTTAATTAATAGTGCATTATTTGATGCAAAGAACCGACCACAACAAATAACAACCAACTATTTTTAAACAGTTTTATTTTATGACATCTGGAAACAAAATGAATGTACATAAAACTGGGAAATGTTAGAATACAATGCAGAGATACAGACAATTATTCTGCTTGCCCTTTGTCCTATGGTGCCCAAAGGAGCCACAAGACTGCTTGCTTTTAACCAATTGCATGGGACAGAACTGAGAAGGAAAACTAACTTAAAATAAAGCACACACATCAAATGCAGACTCCAATGACGCTGTCCGATAGTATTACATGTTTAGGAATAAATATTACTTTGCAAGTTTCACTGCTACATCAGGGGGTTTAGTGTTCAGCATTGTGGAGGACAAACCAGCCCAACTCACACATTAAGCCATAGGAGGGGCATTGAAGTGAACTGTACACATTTCTGCAGACTAAGATTAAGTTAATGGCACACACATGTTATTCCTCTTGTATTAACAATCTTGAGGCTTATTAAAGAAAAGTGGCAGTATCAAATCCTGTAAAAATGGTATACAGGCACATTTACCCTTCAAAACAGGCCTGACCACATTATCACATTTATTATAAAAGAAAAGTAATCAAGTGCAATTCCACCCATTTTGTATGGGTGCAAAGTCAAAACTTGAGGAATAGCTTTATGTGACATTAACCTTGCCGGGGGGAGGCAATATGCTCAATGTACTGTATATTACAATAAAAAAAGTTAAAAAAGGCAAGTAAGAAAAGCATTTACCTAAAGCAGGTGCCAGATGTCTAATGAGAATGTGGTTGCACAGAAAAGATATTTTGTGTAAGTAAACATTTTAGCCTTCTCCTAGAAAAAATTGGAATATAAAGCTAGGAATTCTGCATACATTTTTTTTTGGCAGCGGTTGGTGCCAACGTTATTTGTATTAGTATTTTAACAGAAAACTCAGCTTCATCATTTATGGTAGGACTACACGGCCGTTTTCGGCACAGTTCTGCTTCTCAATGAAGCTCAGGCAATCAGGTGCCTGACTTATTGCGCGAGTGCCCAACCAACTCTATTTTGGTGAAGGTGAAAAGCACAGAGTAGATATTGGGCAAGTAAAGCAGTGCTCTCTTATACCTTTTCTGCCTGATATGAGGTTAAACGTTTTCAACCCCAAAGCTAATATCTGCCCATGCTTCAAATGCAGGTGCAGAAAAGGTAAGACAGTATTCTCTTAACAAACAGAGGTTCTTGAGTCTCATATTCCGTAAGGAAACAAAACGGAGTTAGCTTGGTGTTCAGGATGTAGTCGGTTAACCCTGATACTGTTTGAGGGGTATTAACATTTTCTAAAATAGTATAGTGAATAACCCCCAAGGCATCAACCTACTTCTTTTTATGAGAGGGAATCACTGTTCAGATTCTTTTTAAGTACAGTGCATGTAATGCTCATTCATTCCATCTCTCAGTAGCAGCCCATTCTGCTCCTGTCTATAGCAGCATATATTGGAGGAGGAGGAGAGGAACTTCAAATGTATAAATAATAATAAAATACCAAACTACAGTATAGCATTCTACAGTATTTACCAGTCAGTAAATACGTTGCCAAGCGCACCATTTTACTACATACAGTACTTTCTCTACGTTACAAGCAAGACAATCCATCAAAAAATATATATATAAATAATAAGTGCAAATACCTAATAGTAGGCAACTAAAGCAACTGACGTTGCTTTTTATCAAACGTGCAAAGCTCGGAGAGGCCAAATATATTAAACAAAGATCCGAAGCTGAATTGTTCTCTAAAATGTGACAGGTTAAAGATAAAAAGCTTAAAAAGAACCTCCATGTTGCATTCTGGGAAAGTGAATTGACAATACCAGAGTAGAAGGTTTGATTTCTTGCAGTACACTGATGCTTCTGAAATGACTGCTTTTCTGTGGGTGTTGTTCTTTCAAAAACATGATTTAAAATATAGTGCAAAAAACTTGCTGGTAATGTTCTTTTTAGCAGAAGTTACTGAAACTTAACCTAACAGCCTGTCCTGTTGGCCATGCATGGAAAGAAATTGTTATATATATGTGTATATATATATATATATATATATATATATATATATATATATATATGTGTATATATATATATATATATATATATATATATATATATATATATATATATATATATATATATATATATATATATATATATATATATATATATATATATATATATACATACATACACAATGACCTGTACCTGCAAGCATAAAGCAATGCAGAGGGGAAACACTCAAGTTCCCACACCCTGTACAATACATTCAAACATCCTATCACATTTCTCAGCCTGAGAAACAAATACTGATACATTCTATCTCAGAAAGTCAAAGTTTCCTTGTCGGCTACCTATATTGTAAGTACCCATTTATATATAAATATCCATAACACTGTAAGTATCTTGATATGTTCTTACAGGATTCTATTAGTGCAACTGCTTCACCTTCCTGACATCTAAATGAAGTACCAGACATTTTTAATCTTTAAAAAGCATTGGCCACAAATGCACACACACATATAACAAAGCATAAAAAAAGTCTCCGTATGAAAATCTGTTACAAAAGGATTTGTCAGAATAAATACATAGAGGAGTTGACTGTCTCTGACCCCTTTCACTCGGGAACATTTACACGGTGGACACTTTTTTTTTTTAATATTGATTTACAATAAATATGTATTTCCTAAATGATATCACTTGTCAAACTCTTTAAAAGACGGCTTTGATCGAAAACAAGGAGTATATTCCAGGAAGAAGAAAGCTTCTTAGCCTATTTAACAGCCTTTCCCAAAAAATTGTAAATGGAAAGAAGATAAGGCAGCTGCTGAACTCTCTGCTTAGGAAGACTCATACATAACCAGTAAGAGGCTCATAGAAAGAAGCTGGCTGACCATAATCACAGTATAAAGTCTTGAAATTATGATCAATTTTGGTATTGCAAATCCAAGGAGATTAAAAAAAGGTCTTAATTATCTGTAAATCAGATATAGCAAAAAATACTCCCATATGGCACATTACAAGGTCTTGAAATTATTATCAGTTTGGATATTGAAAATACAAATACAGAAAAATATACACGTCTCATGCGATTGTCCGTTTAAAAAGCATGTTGTGAATGAAAAGAAAAAAATCCTTATAATTACACACCTCACCTAGAGAACTATGCTTGTAGTGTTCTCACTTAAGTCAGGTCATGAAGAAGAACTACATGGTTACGCTAGTCCTGCTCAGGATGTAAATAAGCTTAAGATCTACAGAGCTTGTAAAAAAAACAACTAACTTTTTAAAGTTATACTAAATAATACATTCTATAATATTATACATGTGCTGCAAAAGTTCGACTGTACAATTATTAAGAAAAATATTAATTATTTTAGTGCACAGTGTAAAAATGGGGGCAACTGGCATCACCAGTTATCTGACATTCATAAAATGAGGTGCCTTAGTCCAGAACTGGAAGTTGGTTTGTAGGTATCAAGGTATCTCCTTGCTTGCTCCGTCATGATTAATTGGTCTTCTGTCTTCCCATACACAACAGCTTCCCATTCGCAGAGAGGCTGAAAGGCAAATACACAATTGTAAGAATCAAGTAAATACTGTGGGGTCTCACTAAGGACTGAATAACATATACAGGTATAGGATCCCTTATCCAGAAACTTGTTATCCAGAAAGTTCTGAATTACTGGTAGGCCCTCTCCCATGGATTCCATTTTAATCAAATAGCTATTAAAAATTATTACATTCTTCCATGTAATAAAACAGTACCTTCTATGTTATCTAACCAAGATATAATTACTCCACATTGGAGGAAAACCCATCCTATTGAGTTTAATGTTTTAAAGGGGAACTATCGCGAAAATGAAAATTTTATATAAGCTTCGGCATATGGAAATAAGAAACTTTCTAAAATAATCAATTAAAAATTCTGTATTGTTTCTGAAATAATCAAGTTTATCTTCACTATTCCTCTCTCAGCATCTGTTTCTCTTCATGTAGGAGTTGGGTGTCAGATATTCATTGACAGTTAGATCCGATATATCTTATTGATTCCATTCCTAGCAGATGCATTAGAGCTCACCAGAAATCCTGTCTCTCTACATGCAGAATTTGTGCAAAAGGCAGTTATTTTGTTAGATTTTGTTTGTACTGGAATCAGTTATTTGAGTGAGCTCTAATACATCTGCTAGGAAAGGAAGCCCCCCTATAAGATATATTGGATCTAACTGTCAATTACTATTTGACACCCAACGCCTGCATGAAGACAAATTCAAGAGACACAGATGCTGAGAGAAGGATAGTGAACATAAACTTGATTATTTCTGAAACCATGTAGAATTTTCCATTGCTTTTTATTTAGAAAGTTTCTGATTTCAGTATGGTCATTTTTTATTTTCACAATAGTTCCCTTTAATGAATTTTCAGTAGACGTAAGGTATAGAGATCCAAATTACAGAAAGACCCCTTATTCGGAAAACCCCAGGTCCTGAGCATTCTGGATGATACCTGTCCCATACCTGTACTTGTGTTTATATCCCAGTAGAGGTGTGCATTTGGCATTAGATACTGTAATACATGCTTCTACATATTGTATAATAAACTCTAAATTCTTCAATGTATTGTTGTTGAAAGTTGATCAAGAACTGCAACACCATATGAAAGGGAGTGCAACCACCACCTCCTGTTGAACTCCTTGGTTTGTTATTAAAAAAAAAAAGATGATGTGTAATAATGCAGAACAATAACTGCTTATACATTTACACAGAATTATATAGCAAATAGTATACCCATTATCGTAAATTATAAGGAGACTAAAAATTACAGAGTAGTTGACTGACTTTAAAGACACAACACTTTAGGCCAAGTCCTTTTGTGCAAGTCATATTTTTCTAAAGGGGTATATTGGTTTTTATGATACATAAAATACACATTCAGAGGCCTATTTACTTACATTCTCTAAAAATTCTGTTTTTAAAAAATGTTTCTAAAACTCAAAAAATGCAAGATTTATAAAGTGTTAAAACCATGAAAAACTTGAATATAGAAATCAATAGGAGCTGCGCTGATCCTTTTGGTCCATTTTTTTTTAGCAGTTCAGTTTTTTTTGCTAGCATTTGTCTGAAAAACTTAAATTTTTTTAGATGTTTTAATTTTTTTTATTTGGATCATTTATTATATTTGAATCTTTCAATAAATGACAAGCCATTTGTGGGTTTTAGAGAAAATTTTTTATTTCTGGGTTTTTCCTAAAACCACAATGAGAATGTTAATAAATGGGCCTCTCAGTGTGTCAAATTATTCAAGTTACATCACCAAGAACAGATTATAACTGATGATATAAATAAACACAATTTATATAGTGAATAAAGTACCCCCTCTTGTAAAATATATAGTGAATAAAATACTATTGTAAAATATGAGGATACTATAAGTCATTGAGGAGTTCCATGACCATATAAAACTCTGAGGTTAATTATAATATCCTCATATTTGCCAACAAGGGATACACAAGTTTTAGTGAGTCAGGTCACAAAAACTCTCTATAAACACTGTTTATAAGGATATCATTTACAAGATATTCATGGCTTTTGTGTATTATAAGGATATTGTAAGTTATATTTTATACAGGTCATGGAACTCCAAGGTGACTTCCAATATTCTCATATTTTGCAGCAGGGGGTACTTTATTATAATACACAAGTTTCAGTGAGTCATTTGATAGAAATGACATCACTAATGTCAGATAACTGATGACTAAGCACCGTTTTTTTAAGGATATTATTTACCGGATATTCATGGCTCTTGTGTATTAAGGATATACTTTACAGATTACTCAATACTCTGTGTAATATATAGTGAATAAAGTACCCCCTCTTGTAAAATATAAGGATATTATAAGTTACTGAGGAGTTTCATGACCATATAAAAACACGAGGCCGAAGGCCGAGTGTTTTTATACAGGTCATGGAACTCCGAGGTAACTTATAATATCCTCATATTTTGCAACTGGGGGTACTTTATTTATTATAATACACAAATTTCAATGAGTCATGTGACAGAAATGACATCAGAACTCACCGTTTATAACTGATGACATCAGAACTCACCGTTTATAAGGATATAATTTACAGGATATTCATGGCTTTTGTGTATTATATGTGTATATTCTATCATTTATAATTCATTATAGTGATTTTAAAGCATCTGCATCCTGTTTATTTATTTCATGTCCCATACATGTTCCACTGACCTAGTATCCTTTGCTGTTCAGATGTTACTGAGAGACAGAAGCATTGTCATTTTTGCTCAGATGTAAGCTGTTCAATGTGCCATTCAGACCATTGTGTTCTAAAGGCAAGTCATCATTAGCAAACTAAGGCTAAGGTTTATACAGCTATCTGAAATACCCGTCTAGACCAGCTTTTCTTCCACTATATTCAGTAGTTAAGATCTGGGATGGTGACAACATAGCATCATATGTTTGTCTTTGTTTCCAGCTTGTACTGGTCTTTATAGTTTGAACGTATTACTGCTTTCAGATTAAAGTCTTCCATGGGACAGAATTATCCAAGTATACAAATGTGTGTGCTTCAACCACCTCACAAGAACCCTTTTCAGGCAGAGTGCAGAGCAGTCCAGAGACCCTTGCCAGGGGTCAAGCATGTAGTAGAGAAGAAATAACTGCAGCACCTCCTAGTTGCAAAAGTGAAAAAGTTGTGTTTATTGGTCAGTAACCAACTGGTTACTGACCAATAAACACAACTTTTTCACTTTTGCAACTAAGAGGTGCTGCAGTTATTTCTTCTTCTCATTTCATGGGACAGAATGGCAGAATGACTGACGTAAATCCAACATACCTGCACAGAACTTTGCAACTTGACATTTCTCGTGGCAGGAATGTACTTTTTCCTTTGCATTACACTTCCTTTACGAGTGTCGGTGTTCTCATCACACTTTTGGTCTTGTCTCTCCCCCAAAGGTATCATGAGAAAAGATGTAGGAAGTGTATTCCCATTCTGATAATAAAAAGGTATTATGGATTGTTGTTTTGACTGCCAAATAAATTACCAATGTAAATTTGGTCGTAAAGTCTGAAATTGTGATTTTGGTAGCATAATAAAAAAGAAACTTCTGCACATTAGTCATCGATACCATGATGTCTGCATTTTAGGGACAAATATTCATCCCTTTTGAAATGTAATATTAGTAAGGGTAAATATTTTATTATGTTTTTCCAGAAAATGTTCATACTCATGTAACTACAGTTTTCAAGCGTAAGTAATTCAACACACAACCACACTACAACCTAATTTTATTTTTGTCATAATAATTTCTGCATGGCTTGCTTCCAACTGCATATTGCTTGCCGATACAAAAAGAAAATATTCCATACCTGAGATTGAGAAACTTCATCCGGAGCCAGGAAATCAGCACCAAGTTCCTCTTTATCGCAGCTGTCAAGGATCAATGATTTGCGAACTTTCCTCACCGTAGAAACGTGCTAAACAATAACAACAATGCTAGTTATAGTAACTGCATATATCTGATTAAACTACAGAAACATCACTAAAAGTCTCATCGCCATGCTGTATGCCTTGCAACAGCCGATGTACATGAGGACCCCCAGGAGGAGCTCTGATGCAAGTGGGAAACTTATGTAGACACCATACTTGATGAGGAGTGGCAGGAAGCACAAGAAGCTGCTCAACTGGTATCACCAAACTGTAGGTTACGTACGATCTAAATATATGTTTTCCACGGGGAATATTATACCCCAATAAGACTGTACCATATAAATCCAGACACACTCCAGAATTGTAGCATGATTAAGCCATATTGGGTAAAAATACTTGATACTTTAGATGCTGTTCTACAGATTACAATTTCCAGAACACCCAAACTATATGTATTCTAGCTGTGGTACACGATTTAAAACTAAACCAATATCCTTCTCAAGGAGACACTTTTTTTGGCAAAAGTTTAGAACCCCCTGCTTTTTGCAGAGTTGAGCAACAGGGAGCCCAGAGTTTGGCATTCCTACCAAATTCCATAAAATCTGAGGCCCATGGAGCCTATCTGTTAGACTAGTCTCAGAATAATGCAGTGCAGTAATACTACACTGAAATGTTCTATGGAATAGCCATCATTGGCACTGATTTTTGATGTATAGTTCTCAACGCTGTTATAGTAACCAGTTAGCCAGTATGTAATCCGGTACCATTTTTATATACATGCACAGCTAATGTTACTCTATTGTGATGTAAAGTCAATAAAAACTACCTGAATTAAAAACAAAACCTACAGAAACATAGTTAAAGGGAATTCTAACCTCATGTTTCATTGGTTTACAATCAGATTCCTTTTCCTCTTTTATGAAGACATCTTTCTCAGTTTCTTCCTTTAAAACCTCCATGATATCCTCTTCAACAAAGATCAGAGGCTGCATCTGAAACACAGCAACACAAAAATGTATTCCTAATTTAACAAAAAAAAAATGCCCTGTTAGACTAAAAATGTATAGTTATTGCCATTTTTTATTATTCATCGTTCTATTCAAGTCCTCTCCTATTAATATTCCAGTCTCTTATTCAAATCAGTGCATGGTTAGTAGGGTAATTTGGACCCTAACAACCAGATTGCTAAATTGCAAGCTGGAGAGCTGTTGATTAAGAAGCTAAATTTATTTATATATTGGATTTGAAGGGATATGATATAGGCATAGTTGTGCATTCCTGGGAAACCCTAAACAACCCAATTACTGGCTTTGGCTGGATACTAGGGTAAGAGAATGCAGAATGCTTGAATATTGTATAGTAAAAGTAACCAAGAGCAGCAAATCAGATGATTGCCTCCTAATAAATGCTTCTTGATCATTGGTTGCTTTCGATTATTAGATCTATTGCAAACTTTATGGTATTTTTTACATGTCCTATAGGGAATTTGAATGATAACTCATTTCCCTAAGTCTGGGTGATAAAGAAAATGCCCAGTAGTAGCTCTGCACCATTTATTACTGCTACAAATGTGCCAGTGTGCATTTTCTAGTGGCGTGTAGCAATATGCCAGTCTTTGCATCGCACCCTACTTGGGTTGGCAATGAAAAAAACCCACATGCAACTGGCCTCAAACATGACGAAAGTTTTTACTTGCATACATACCACGGTTCTGAGGGGTCCGTACTTCTTTTCCTGGGCAGCAAGAGCATTTTTAAATGGAGTAGGTGTTCTAGGAGTCACGGCCATTAAAGATCTTCTTATAGTAGGTGTTCTAAAGCTATTTAACATAAGTATTTTAGTTTAGTGATATTCAGCAAGTTTAGCAATACACTCAATACTGAAACATTTCTAAATTTAGAAGTTTTCTTCATTTGAGAGCACTAAAAAGAATGTTATGGATTTTTCACATATTTGACCAGAAAACAATTGCATTGCTGTTAGAATCTAGACAGTTCCATATACAAAAGAGAAATATAATAGGGCTCACTGCATGGGGCATTGTGCAAATAGCCACAGGCCTCTGAGCTCCGTTTTGGAGAGCAGAAAAAAGCAGGGCTGGGTTACCTGCCGTGTTCAAATAAATGTATAAAGTTCCTGTCCCAGTCTGTCTGCTTCACCTGAACTAACACAACAGTACCATTTAACTCACTGTTAGCCAATCAGTTTATCACAACTACACTCTCAATATAGTGCAGCCTGTATAGGCATCCTCCCCATCTGTCCCCACCATACATATCATTTCAAGATGCAAGGTAGAAGCCTCAGAACACTGCTCTCGTCACTGAATGTTGCATCTGGCTCTAAGTCTGGAGGCATTAATCCACCTACAATGAGCACTAAAGGGCACACCCTTCCACACCTTAGTGCTGTTGCACTTGCTCCCTCTAGGATCATAAATGACCCCTAATGAGTGTGTGTGAGCAGAATTAAGGAATAAGCAGTAGTGAAAGGCACATATGTGATTAAACATTTGGCATTACATAGCTCTTTGAATAATGTCCATATGAGCATTGTCTTCTTTCTTTCTTTTTCTTTGTGACTAAGGTTACAAAGCTACACAGTAGATGAGGTTGAAAAAGGTTTTTGTCCAAGTACATCCTGTTTAAAGAGATAGTGTAACTTTAAGCAACTTTTAGTATGTTATAGGTGGTCCTATTCTTGTCCACTTTTCAGCTCCTCTTTTTTTGTTTTTTATATACTTACCTTCTTCTTCTGCCTCTTTCCAAATTTCAAATGAGGGTCACTGACCCTGGCAGCAAAAAGTTCTTGCTCTGTGAGGCTGCGATTTTATATTAGCTACTTTATTGTACCTTATCGTTTTTATTTGGGCCCTCTCCTGCTCATCCTCTAGTCTCTCATTCAAACCACTGTCTGGTTATCACAGCAACTAAATAGCTACTGAATTTACATTTGTAGAGCTGCTGAACATATAGCTAAATAATCCAAAAATGAAGACCAATTGCAAATGACCTAAAAATATCACGGTCTATGCCATACTAAAAGTTAATATAAAGGTGAACTACCCTGGTTATAACAGTTCTCCACCTTGCCAAAGGCATCTAGATGGAAAAAGTACTACTATGCTAAGAATATAAATATGTGTAATACCAATGATAATTCCTTTTTTCTGACATATTTACCTCTGCCAGCAGCAGCATAAGGGTCAGGGCACACAGACAGATTCAGGGAGATTAGTCGCCCAGCGACACATCTCCTCTTTCTTCGGGCAACTAATCTCCCCGAACTGCCTCGCCGCCAGCTAAAATGAAAATAGGCGGCGGGGTGACACTCGGCGAGATTCGTTTTCCGAAGTTTCCTTGTGAGGCAATTCGGGTGACTTCGGAAAGCGAATCACACCGAGTGCCATCCCGCCGGTCGGTTTGCATTTTAGCCAACGGGAAGGCATGGGAGGCAGTTCGGGAGCTAAGTCAGCCCGAAGAAAGAGGAGATTTGTCGTCGGGCGACTAATATCCCTGAATCTGCCTGTGTGCCCTGACCCTAACAGGAACAAAGAAAAAAAGGTTCCCTGTATCTAAGGGTTCAGAAATGAGCCTGATTTATTGAAGCCACAAACAAAAACACACAATAATTGGGATCTTTCAAAAAGCTAAATGATGCTAAAAGTTCACAAGTGTCAGGGTCACTTGAAATGAGAATAAACATGGCAACGACAAGATATAGGTGTTGTATGTATGTGTGTTGTATGTATACGTGTGTGGAATATAGTAATATCAATAAAAATAAGAAGTAAAAAAAAAAAAATAGTATAAAAAGTATATTAGCAATCATCTTGGAGTAATTGACGCTTAGTATGTCATTTAGTGTCACATGACTCACTAAAACTTGTGTATTAAAAGTTATGAATAGGTATTTAAAATTCACCTCTGAGTTAGATATAAAAGCACCTCGGCCTCATGCCAAGACATACAAATATACAAACAGTACAGACACACATACAAGCACCATACTACAAAGAGGAAAAAAACAGCTTAATCTATAATTAATGTTATACATGAAACAGTAAAGACCTTAGAGGGCTACTGATTTTTTGGTTACAGAATGAAATGATCTTTATTATGGCTGAATCATATTATTCAAAGCAGAATTAGGCGCGGCACACAAGCTTGTAATTATAATGTATTTACCAGATTTATTTTGGCTACAGACCAGAATCGTATTATTGCCATAACTCAATATTCTTGTGCAAATGCCAGAACAAAGTGAGGCCTTGCAGGCTGAAGAACAACCTAGGATACACAGTGCATTTCCTTAAACACCCAATGACTTACCCAGCATTTTCTTTATCTTTTTTAGGTGTAATTTGCCTCTGTAGGGGAGTTGCAGAGATTTTCTGCCCACATACTGGCGTGGAGGTGAGAGGTAGGTTGTCAAGATTCAAATGGTTTTGAACATTTCCAGAGCGAAATAACTTGAAAGGAATAAAGAAGAAAAGGTATTTGATTTTTATTTGTTTTTAGTGTTTAACTATTCTTTTAAGGGGTTGTTCACCTTCAATTAACTTTTGTAGAAAGTGATATTCTAAGGCAATTTGCAGTTTGTTTTAATTTTTTATTTGCGTTATTTAGCTTTTTATTCAGCAGCTTTCCAGTTTGCAATTTCAGCAGTCTGATTGCAAGGGCCCAAATTATCCTAGCAACTATGCATTTATTTGAATAAGAAATTGGAATATGAATAGGAGAGGCCTGAATAGAAAGATGAGTAAATAAAAGTAGCAGTAACAAAACATTTGTAGCCTTATAGAGCATTTGTTTCTACATGTTGCAGATTGTCTCAGAATATCACTCTCTACATCATCATACTAAGTTAGCTCAGATTTAAAAAACCCATTTAAAGAGGTTTTTTTTTCCATGATAACCTGGTCACTGTTCATTTGGAGTTGTAATTTTTTAATTTAACACTGCCAGAGCAAGCTATATGACAGCTCCAACTAATTTCAACAACTGTAAATTTACAAATATACCAGAGACTTTGCAATAACATGCGCAGAGTTTGCTCCAGTTCTAGTAACTCATAGCAAGCAATCAGCAGGGAGCATTTACTGGCCTGATGATTTAGGGTAAGTCCACACAGGGCGTTTTGGGGAGATTTCCAGGCCACTTTGGAAAACGAACCGCCGCGTGTGATTAGCGCTGGCGTTTTTTCATTTTAGCCGGCGCAGGAACAGGGAAGGCGTTTGGGGAGATTGGTCGCGGCAAAAAACGAGGCGATTAGTCGCCAGACGACCAAATCTCCCAAAAACGCCCTGTGTGAAATAACCCCTAAAAGCAAACAAGAGATTGGATCATATGGGTTAATAAGTCTACAGCAAACAATTTGCCTTTTATTGCAGTTTCCTTCTGTGCTCCACTTAGAAATAATAAGCATATCTTTTCTTTAAAGATCATAATGTTGTTATACCTGTAAGGGGGAATACTGGCGTGTTTTTACTGGTGTCCCCTTTAGAACAACATTGCTGGCATCCCGTACTTCTGGAGTAAGCGACAAATCAGAGTGAATTTTCTTCTTCCTTAGAATTGTCGGGGGTGAGTAAAACTTTATAGCAGGAGATGAGGAGAGCACTCTACTTGCTGAACCCCTTCCATCCGCCTGCACCAAGCAAGAGTTAAGTGCACACTCTGGAGAAATCTCATGGATCCATTTCATTGGCGTCTGCTTGGCAGGGGAAGCAGTAAAGGGCAACTCAAAGCTTTCAATGTTATTCCAATCAACAGTATCCTGTTAAATATAAAAAAGGTTTATAGGATATGTTTATGGCATAAAAATGTACCAATGTCTAGTACAGGTATGGGATCTGTTATCCGGAAACTCATTATCCAGAAATCTTTGAATTATGGAAAGGGGGTCTCTAATAGACCCACATTATTTATAATTATTCCCTTTTTCTCTGTAATAATAAAACACTGTTTTTAATAATAAAACAGTTTATTTAATGTTTACATGATTTTCTAGTAAAATTAAGATTCAGATTACGGAAAGATCCGTTATCCGGAAAACCTCAGGTGCTGATCATTCTGGATAATAGGTCTCATATACCTGTAGTTCATATTCTGATGATACCATCATCTTCAATTAAAGTGCTGATATCAGTGCAATATTTCATATCATTTGAGAGATAACGTTCTAGGGAGGCATCGGGCTCATAAGTACAACCCCATACCTGTTCCAGCCTTGTTTTCTGTTTTGCACTCAATACCTGTGTTAGTATTTTTTGTGGGCATTTATTATTTAGGAATCTTAAAAATGTACACATAAAACTATACTGTGAATTCAGAGATAACATTTATATTAATGAATATTACAGTATAAATGCTTATTTTTGTTTTAGGATCTATTATGCTTAACATATTTCTCTTTCTAACATGGAAACTGCCTGAATCATAAAAGAGTAAAGCATGCCCAGCTTCCAACCTTTTAACAACTGCTGAACCATATTAAAAAGACTGCTACCAACCATCAAGTACGGAACGTTCACAAGTGATCGTCCATGCAATGTCCATTTTATTTAAGAAAAGAAATATTGCATATTTAAATAATAGGCAGAAAGTTATATTCAAAACATGCCCTATTCACTGCAATAATACTAAAAAAAGGGTGTATACTGCCACTTTATATACAGGTGTATGAAAACTACACTGACATCAAGGGAATATACTTAACCTGAAGATTAAATATTGTAGTATCTATTAATGTGACTACATCCAATGATTGTTGGGAGCATATAATATTTAGGAGTTTACATTATTTTACAATTTAAAAGAAAAGCACATTATCCCTTTAAACATTACTGTCCTATAAAATCACAGCAAATTACCTTGCTGCAATGGGAATGCAAAAGCGTTAGGGGGATAGATCACTTTAAAACTATGATTTAGTAAAATTCATATATTCCTATTGTAAATCTATCTGCAAATTAGCCTTCTGTTTTTTTTATTTGCTGGGGTCAGGGACCCCATTAACCAAGTTGAATTTTCAGTTGCAGGCCAAAAATAGGTAGAAGCAACATACAAAATAACTGAAGAAGACCAACTGAAAGCTTGCTTTATAATAAGTTCATCTAAACAATACTTTTGCACTTACCACATCAATCAGCTCTAAGGTTTCTGAAAATTCTGGGATTGTCTCCAGAGGCTGCAGTACAATGTTTGCTTCTGGAGCCAAAATCTTGTCCTCCACACTTTGCTGCCCAGAGGTGTTGGGTATTTCATCTAGGCTATAGAAGTCATGTGTTTGTTCTTCTAAGTGGCTCATTGTATTGGACATGCTCTCCCCCATATGATAACTTTCTGACCAGCTTAAAGAACTCCCCTACAAAGAGAAATGAACAGACAGGGGACACAGATACAGATTATTGGCATGCCAAGTGAAGCCTATAACATGTACAATGTGCACATTACTGTTATCATGAAAAAATTACAATAATACTGGAGATAGAAATAGCATTGTCTTGAAACAGCCAATGTCTAGTTTTCTACACATTGACTCTTCATAAAAATGCGGTTTACACATTAAAACTGCCAAAAACAAAAATCAGTAGCACAAATTTTAACCAAGGAAAAAGCAGGCCTGGTAGAATTTATGGTATCGCTCTGTACAGGACATGATATGTGCAAACAGGTGGTTGTCCCAAATACAGTCGATTTCATCTGGTTCAGCCCCAAATGAAACCAAACTGTACCCCAATTAATACATTACCATGTCCCGGTTTCTTTATTTTACAGGTATGCAACCTATTATCCAAAAGCCTCAGGACCTGGGGGTTTTGCAGATAACAGATCATTCTATAATTTGGATCTCCACGCCATAAGTCTACAAACTGTTTTTCCCTCCAATAAGGATTAATTATGTCTTAGTTTGGATCAAGTACAAGCTACTGTTGCATTATTACAGAAAAAAAAGGACATTTTTTAAAAAATTTAGGTTATTCGTATAAAATGGAGTCTATGGGAGACATCCTTTCCATAATTCGGAGCTTTCTGGATAACGGGTTTCCAGATAACGGATCTCATACCTATACCAGAATGACAGCAGGGCTTAGAAGAAGCAAAGCATTTTCTATAGTATCAAGACACAGACAGTGTGAGAGACAAGGCAGTATCTGCAGTTAGAAAACCTTTTTATAATCTAGGTTTCCCACAAAAAAGTATTTTTAACTTGTATTTTATATTTCCAAAGGCTTGTAGTGTCTGATGGCTTAATTCTTTGTTGAGCATTAATTGTGTAAATTCCTCTCTGCACAAAATAAAAACATTTGATGCACATTCACTTGCAGAGTTCACAAGATCCTCAGACAGCAGTTCATACTGCACCTGTATCAAGATATATGGCACTGTGAAATGAACTAGATTCTTTCTAATTTTAGTGAAGGTGGGTGTTTACAATCCAGATCTAGCACCATAGGTGCTGAAGCATCTGCTTAAACCATAATGAAGAAAGTGTTTGAAAATTAAAAAGACAGAGAAGAGCCACATAGAAGGTTAATAGAAAGAATTCTGGGGAAAGGGTCACACAATTCTTACAGATGGTACCCGCTTTCTTCTGACTTCATTCTCAGCTGACATAAGTAGCAACTCAAGTTCCTTTATTCTCTTTTCTTTTTCAGGATCATCCGCATCAACAAAGGGCTGCTGAGAAAGGCATGTGAGATAACAGGGAAAGAGGAAGAACAATAGTCATGAAGAAAGAAAGGAGGAGTTTCACACACTTTAGGACAGCTTAGTAAAGTGAAGACGACAAGTGGATGAGTTTCAGTTTTTGATATTTTAGCAGTAAAAATTGGTGTACTGTATATGTGTCTGCAACAGTTAAGAATCTTTACTGTTGTTTATTGCCATCAAGGTGCCACATTTGGCAAGAACACTTTAGAAAGAAGACCTACATAGTATTACCAGTCTGACCACTGGTCCCAGTTAGGCTCCCTAACATGAGCTGTCCCTGCACCTGGGTACTGATATATATATATATATATATATATATAGCATGAATGTTTAGAACAGCAGGATGCAACATAGATTTAGGTCTGAGTTGATGATTCAGCCACCATGCACGTACCAAAACTTTTAGTGATACATCATCTATTGTCACCTTTATATTTGGACAGGCTAAAGCAGTCAGTGCCTGTCAGTTCACTTAGATATACTAGTAGGAAAAACACACCGTGTGCCACTAGCCTAAGGCTGTCAAGGGACGTATTTCCATCGGAGATCTTAAAACTAAATTTATATATTACCACTGGTCGCTTTTTGGGGAAGGCTAAGACTCCCTGAAAACCTTGGGTTTTCTCTGACTATAAATGTATTTACCCTACAGCAGTGATCCCCAACCAGTAGCTCCTGAGCAACATGTTGCTCTCCAACCCCTTGAATGTTGCTCCCAGTGGCCTCAAAAGAGGTGTTTGTTTTTGAATTCCAGGCTTGGAGCTTTGGTTGTATAAAAATCAGGTGTACTGCCAAACAGAGCCTCAATGTAGGTTGACAATCCACACAGGGGCTACTAGACTACAAGTAAATTTTTCATGCTAGTGTTGCTCCCCAACTCCTTTACTTCTGATTGTTGCTCACGGGTTCAATAAGTTGGGGATCCCTGCCCTACAGGGAAGCGAGAAAGGCATTGAAAGGGAAAATGTGATTAAATCAAAGAAAGTATGCCATGTACGCACAAATGCTGTGTAACTATTTCAGTCTGCTCTACCAAATTTTGACTGTTACTATTAAAGGGCAGGTTCAACTTTAAGTTAGCTTTTATTATGTTATAGGATGGGCATTTGAATTATTTAAACTTTTTCTTCACTTTCGAGCTTTCAAATGGAGGTCACTGACCCCATCTAAAAACAAATGCTCTGTAAGGCTACAAATGCAATGTTATTGGTACTTTTTATTACCCATCTTTCTTTCTATTCAGGCCTCTCCTATTCATATTCCACTCCACCCTAGCAACCAGACTGCTGGAATAGCAAACTTGAGAGCTGCTGAATAAAAAACTAAATAACTTAATAACCACAAATAATGGAAAAAAATTAAAACCAATTACAAATTGTCTCAGAATAAGACTCTCTACATCATACTAAAAGTTAATTCAAAGGTGAACAATCCTTTTAACTAAACTTGTTACATTAAGGTTAATGTCGTCAATATGGAAATTAGATTCAGCCACTTGAACAACTAATTATTTTATTCATGTAACAGTTTCAAGAGATTTTATACACAAAGATATATAAAGCAAGTTTTGTACACATCTATGAATAATTTAACATTATATTGCCAAAGGAAATCAAGTAAGGACTGTCCATTAGTAAGTAGCTATTTTATGTTTGTATCAATGGAAAAAAACAGTTAATTTCAGCAACAGTCTATATTTCCACCAGATTTGTGTTTTCTTTCATGCCCTATATATTCATTTTTTGGTACAGTGAACTTTACCTGGATAAAAGAAAAGGAATTTTGAATCTCTATGCAGTTGTCATCGTGGGACAAAGAGCTATATCTTGGAATCTGAAAGCAAAGAATATACTTGTGTTACTGCCAATGTATTGGGTTATAAAATTCACTCTGAAATAACAAATAAAACATAAAATGCACATTTGATAACAACATAGCAATATTTATTATGGATGGTCTGGCATTACCCAAGAGTTGAAGCATTGCTCAGCTTTTAAAGTGAGGATGACTTAATAGGCACAGTGTGCGGGTGCAGATAAATGGATATGATCAGCATCAACTTAAAACCAAAAAAGAGCAATATCAAGGAGTGATGACTGTATAAAAAAATTGAAAAATGTTGCAGAATGTGTAAAACATATATTTCTAATTATATATAAGTTAGAGAAGTGCCATATTTGTACATCAACAGCAAAACTGTCATTACCTGTGTCTGGACTGGAATATAAAACTGGTTTTGTGCTTGCAAGTGATTAGGTGCGGCACAGGATTTGGCCTGGAGTTTGGACGGTCGGTCACAGTTCATTAGATCCTGTAAATAGCCTTCTTGCTCCACCTTTCGTTTCATGGTAGAATTCCAGTGATTTTTTATCGAATTATCAGTCCTAAAATAAAATGCAAAAATAATAAAGAATGCATTTGTTTTCTCAATATAATACTGCATACTATGTTTATATGGAGTATGGAAAGCAACTACATATAAATGAATACTATATATACTCCAGACCTCTGGAGACTGCTTCATCCATTTAAAATATCAGCTTTATTTACTCATTTAAAAAAACATCCATCAAATGGAGATATTATGATGCTCCATTCATTTGATCCGTTTCGTGCTCAAAAGAATTCGCTTCTGAAGCAGTGGAGAGACACCATGAAACGTGTCAAGATTATGGTGCATCATAAAATCTCAATTTGATGGGTGTTTTTTTAAATCAATAAATAAAGCTGATATTTTAAATGGATGAAGCTGAGTCTCCAGTGCTCTATGATTGTGACTTTACTATTGGTTAAGGACACCAGATCTGGGGGTGTGGTACATGTACCAGGACGGAGTAAAGCTTCTTGCCAAAGTCACACAGTTTCAGTGAGTGCTCCCCTCCATCTACTGTTTTCACGCAATACAATTATTAACTTAGAGTGCTTTACAAAAATTATACCTCATTCACATCAGTCCATCCCAAAGTAGAGCTTACATTCTATGGTCCCTTTCACATGTACACAACACATACATCAGGGTCAATTTTGTCAAGTGCCTCTATGCCTGTATGTTTTTGGTATATGGAAGAAAACAGTGAGAACACAGAGAAAAACCCTACAGACACAACATACAAACTCCCAGGTCAAAAACAAACACATTATCTCAGCAAGCAAGCATCCACATATTTTTATATATATGGAAAAGTTGCCAATCATGAAGGGAGACTGATGCCAGTATTATCTTGGTCAATGGGCTTTTTTCTTCTCTAAGACAGTGTTAATAACCAACAAAAACTTGTATACCTGCCCGGAAGTAGCTTGGCAATTTCTGCCCATCTGTTCCCCATGCGCTTGTGGGCACTGTATATGATGCGATCCTCTTCTTCTGTCCAGGAGGACTTTTTCACATCAGGGTTTAGGTGATTGTGCCATCTCTCCCTGCACTGCTTTCCGATTCTCCCTTTTAAATGCTTGGCAATTATAGACCATTTCTTGGGGCCATATTTATGAACTAATTCAATAACCTGGAAGATCATAGTTAAAAAAAATTGTACTCTTCTAATTATCATTAATTTAGTCAATAATATGAAAACAGATCTGAAAACAGATTTAGAAAATTACTGGAAGCAAAGAGTCTCACACTTAATAACAGCAAATGGCTTATACTGTATATATATATATATATATATATATATATATATATATATATATATATATATATATATATATATATAGTGCCAACATATTCCACAGCACTTTCTACATCATTCACACCAGTCCTTGCCTCAGTGGAGCTTACAAACAAGAGAAAGTTGTGCTCACCACTAATTTTTAAAAATCATTAGGCGGGGGTGCAATGAGGCTGTGACCACAAAATACATATAGACAAATACAAGAGTCCCCTGCACTCAACCCATTATCAATATATTTAAGACAGAGACATTTTGTGCATACTGCTACTGAAAAATGCCTTACCCTTTAAACAAAACAGGGATTGTTTGTCCATATATTACAATATTTTTAAGATGGCCAACTACGTCAAAGTCATCCCATATCTGGCCAGTCCTATGCTCAATTTTCATCTGATTCATTAAGAATTCACTTGCTTAATTATATATTTTACAAAGGGATTAAGTTTTACCTGCAACTTACTTACTATATATATATATATATATATATATATATATATATATATATATATATATATATATATATATATATATATATATATATATATATATATATATATATATATATATATATATATATATATATATTTGTCTATACATTTTATTTTATTATAGATCCTAGTTTCTGTATGATGAGGGCCTGGACTCGTGCAACTGATTTAGCAGAAAAAAAGCTGAACATACCTGCACTACATGTTTGTTCACCTGCACCTTATTTCATGCTTTGTGCAGATGCTTAGTACTATAGATCCTAGTTCCTGGAACATGTAACTGTGGCAGAGGCAAGAGTTTCTTCAATACCTATTTGCTTTAACTACCATTTTTTTAAACTTGGAAAAATAGATTTCTTTTTAAAATTTTAATGAAGGAATTAGTTATGGGTTACTGCAAAGCAAGAAAGAGGTCTT
This sequence comes from Xenopus laevis, assembly GCF_017654675.1. Lineage (NCBI taxonomy): Eukaryota > Metazoa > Chordata > Amphibia > Anura > Pipidae > Xenopus > Xenopus laevis. The sequence continues at coordinate 127,170,862 of NC_054381.1, forward strand.
GTAAAAAATAGGCAGAGAAGTGCAGTTCTAGATAATCATGACATAATCCAATTTACCCTTTGATCCTCCTCTTTGGTCCATGGTCCTTTGACAAGTTCAGGACTCAAAACCTTGTGCCAACGATGCTGGCACTGTACTTCTGAACGGTTCTACAATTGATAGAAGAAAGCAATACATAAAGTTTGTGTTCAAGACAAAAAACCCATCTGCCTCTAGATAACTCTGTATAATACTGCTACAGGTATGGGATCCTTTATCTGGAAACCTGTTATCCAGAAGGCTGCCAATTACAGAAAGGCCATCTTCAACAGATGCCATTTTAAATTAAAAGTTAAAAATAAATTCCTTTTTCTTTGTAATAATAAAATATTGCCTTGTACATCTAGTATAGGTAAATCTAAAAATAACTGGACTTGCTGAGTAATCAATGAAGATGTTTCACTACTCATCCGAGCAGCTTCTTCAGATTGCCTTGTACTTTATTCAAACTGAAAAATAATTCATCCTCATTGGCAACAAAACAACTCTAATGGGTTTATCTAATGTTTAAATGATTTTCTAGTAGACTTAAGGTATGAAGATCCAAATTACAGAAAGATCTATTTTTGAACATCCCAGGTCCCAAGCATTCTGGATAACAGGTCCATTACCTGTACTTTAATCGGAAGTCATATCAGCTTGCTTCCCACCACACAGCCAGTATTTTCCCCCTTAACTCCCTCTCTTCTGTCTGTAAGTGATTAGAAAGGGCAAGTAAGGATGGCATTTTCTCCATGGCATGGTGTATTACAAGCACTGCTAAGATCTGATAGACAGAAGGCAGTACTTCTTGCTTGTCCCCTGTACTAAATATATACCATCCGCACATATGTTTGCTTCTTTCCTAAGTTTTGCAGTAAACACTGGCTGAGCAGTAGTAAAATAACACTGTTAACACTGCACAACTCATAGGAAATTTTTATCACCAATTAAAATGGTGCATACTTTTAGGCTGTACCGGTGAATAATAGGCTGCCCTAATTATTACAAATAATTTTATATTCTTTATTTCCACTGAAAATTGCCATATCCCCCTCCATTTTGTTCAGTAACGTAACTTGTGGGGGGGGGGGTGCCTGGTGCAGGACGTGCAGCCGGGCCCCCACCCCGCTCCGTACGCGATTTTCACTGAGGTTTTAATCGTTGATCGAGCTGCCGGGGTGCGGGCCCTGGTCCAATCGCACCCCCTGCTCCCCCGGTAGTTCCACCACTGCTTTTCTGCACAGAAATCACTAGCACATTTAACCCAAATTAATTGCTACTGATTTTCCAATGAAGGGCCCATGCTTTCCACTACCTGTCTGATCACTTAGATTGCAAGTCTGCGTGCATAACATCATACTTACAATAAAGTGGCGAGCTACCACACCCCAGTCTTCTCCATGCTTTTCGACCAGCTTCTTCACCTTGTCATCCTGCCAACATATGAACAAACTTAGTGTTCCTTTATAAGAAAGTATGAATCAGGCAAAACCATCTCCAGTAATAGGTTACCTCATCTTTTGTCCATCGTAATTTGCTCCATGGTTTCTTTGGCCCTTTCTGAAGCGAGACATCGTAATCATGTTCTGTAAACTGACCATCCTCCTCTTCGTCTTCACTATGGAGAGAAAGCATATGATTGTAAATAAGGATGACAACTATAAAGCCGGGTTTAAAAAAGCACACTAATGCAAGAATGAGTCGGTATAATGCTAATGAATTTCCTTCCAATTAGTAAGAGGATATTTAAAATCTCATGGAATGTATAGGAAACAAGCAGAAAGAGGCAATACTAATCTATTCCATGGATACATCACATAAATTCCCATTGTTTTATTCATACCATGTCTTACACTATTAATGTTTGGACAGATTAGTTACTAGATGGTCTGTGCTAGGTGGGCATATTTCTAAATAAAGCATTGTTCATCAATTAATGAATTAGTTTTACACATTAACAGATTACAATCAAGACTGTCTACATGGATCTCTGACATGAAAGTATGAAGAATAAATGTCACTGTATTTTAAAAGCCTTTATATTTAATATCTCTGTTAGAGTATGATATAAATGGTAATCATAATAACCATTAATCGAAAATTTTTGATAGCCTTCTCCCTAGTGCCTAAGGCACTGCATTGACTACATAGCACTTTCTCCTGTTTGAGGTTCAACACTGCTTAAAGGAGAAGGAAAGCGTGCATTAGTGTGAAAAGCCGAACTTTAACTAAAAAGTCGGCTTTTTCATTCTACTGCACATGCGTCCGCCCCGGGAAATTTGAAGAAAGAAGAAGTCGGAAGTGGATCGATCTGTGAAGCTCACTGGTATAACCCCTGGCCGGTGCTCCTATCAGCAGAAAACTGCGCCGGCCCGGGGTTTCAGGTAAGTAAATACATTCACTTGGGAGTGCCTAACATTTGGCACCACCAAGTGCTAAACGACTTTCCTTCTCCTTTAAGGACATAGGACATTTTTTTTATCAAAACTTGAGCTCCTTTTCAAATAAATCTAAAATTTTAAGTGCTGTGATTCAGGGATTTAACCTACAAAAAAAACCTTCAGAGAAAGTTAGAACAAAAAGCAAAATTCCCTGCCTTCTGGTTTCCCTTTCATCTGTTTAGATGGGATGAATATAAATCTCAAAGATAACATTGCTTATTACTAGCACAACTGCAGCCTGGAAACATTAAGGGGCCGATTCACTAACTTCGAGTGAAGGATTCAAAGTAAAAAAACTTTGAATTTCGAAGTGTTTTTTGGGCTACTTCGACCATCGAATGGGCTACTTCGACCTTCGAATCGAAGGATTCGAACTAAAAATCGTTCGACTATTCGATAGTCGAAGTACTGATCAAACGATCAATCGAACTATTTGCGCTAAAATCCTTCGACTTCGATATTCGAAGTCGAAGGATTTTAATTCCCAGTCGAATATCAAGGGTTAATTAAACCTCGATATTCGACCCTTGGTGAATCGGACCCTTAAATAAAATCATACAGTGATTTTATGAGTTAATATATATAAATCTGTAAACTGAAACCAAATACAAATGTCAATAATCACTTATACAACATAAAAGATGCAGAGAAATGTTTAAGCATGTATAAAAAAAACGGCATTATTTCATTAACCCGCTTCCCTGTAACAGATCATAAAATTTACAATCTGTGCATGAAAAGCTGCAGTATTTCCCTGTTTGGTGGAAAGTGGTGGTCAAAACACTCCTATTCATACCACCACCACTATTGTAACTGAATCAGAAGTGACACTGTGAAAAGCACCCAGAGTTTGTTGTGAAGAACATGAACCTCCATTTAAAAAACCCCCAAGGAGATGTGGGATATATGAATCAGGTGATTTTCTAAAATTGCATAAACATGTTTAAGCTGGCCATAGACGCAAAGATCCGATCGTACGAATCATTGAATGATCGGACTTCCACATCTCCCGACCTGCCACTAACCATTCAGATCAAATATAGTAGAAAAGAACAGATCAGCCGATGTTCTGCCCCTGACAGCAATCGTACGGAAGTTATGTCCGACAAAGCTAGTGACAGTCTCCCACTGAAAATCGTACGATCGGCAATACATGCAGAGATATTATCGGCAGCCGACAGAAATTTTCTAACCTGTCCGATCGACCAAACGACAGATCTCCACCGGACGAAAAATGTCTGGACTCTCCACACACGGTCCGAATATCGGATCTTTGCGTCTATGGCCAGTTTTACTCTTTGGAGTTTGGAGTAGAAAGGTATATTTACCCTTTTCGAATTGGCTAATTATTATTTAGTTAATGGGTCAATGATCCTTATTTGAAAGCTGGGAGAGTCAGAAGAAAAAGGTAAATAATTCTAAAACTATAAATAAGAAAATATAAAGATGAATTGCAAAGTTGCTTAGAATTACTGGTTCTATAACATACTGCACCACCTCTTTAAGTAATAACAGGTTGTCCTTAAAAAAACAAACAGTTTTTCTGGGTAGACAACCCCCCCCTCCAAAGAAATGTCCATAAAAGCACAAAATGTTCAGAAATTGCCTGACGGATAACACAAATAAAGTGTAAAAGGAAGTTGGAAGTTATAATAGTTATATTACATTTTTATTTATATTAAAGACTCCTGTGTTACAGTATTGTAAACATCAGAAACCCGATGAAACAAATGATCTGTGACTATGAAACAAATGATCTGTGACTCTTTGCTAGCTTGTGCTTTTATTATTCAAATCCAAATCAGGGCTGTTTTTTCATTAAAGAAAGGATGCAAATCTAGTTACATGACTACCAACCTAGAAGCACGCTTTTTTTGCTGCATGCAAAATGTAACTCAAACATATTTACCAATTCACTCAAAATACTTTTTTTTTCTCTGCAGCATTTAACATAAAAATAAATAAAATAAACCAGTGGGTAGTAAAGGGCTTCATTAACAGCATAGTATTCTAAATATATTTGTTATAATTAGCTACTCCGTTCTGTTAGTTTATGTGCCGCTATTTCATAAAGGGGCTCTTGGTTAGATTTTGTCCCAAGAGTATCTGTGCTCTCGGCATACAATGAACTCCTTATACTGTACAATGTGCCAAAGCAGAATATCAATAATACATCTGTAATTTTATACACAGAAGGACACTGTGACACTGGACTTACGTTTTCATGTTATATATAACATTGCTTTATATTAACAGCCATTTATTGGGGGGAAACAAGTATATATTTCACACACCTTGTCTTCTGCAATGAACACAGCATGGCTGGTTTACTATAACAAATGGCTTCTTTTCCACCTACAGTGCCTAAGGAACTTGGCAGGAAACAGTTAATGGCTTACAGTGATGCAATACACTTTCTGGCGCTACATGGGTTTACCATATAAACAGAGTCACTTTTTCCAATGTGCATTCCTTTGCTGTGAAGGCAAAGGCTGGGCTGCCAGTGATATGAGATGGCATGTACACTGCAATAATTACACAAAAAGCTATTGGTCTCAATGTGCCAAGTGAACAATGTGTTTACACGACTGTCCTATGTATACATATGAAAATGGAAAGATCTGGGGGAAACTGGAAAAATAAGTTTAAACCATATTATGTCAATATTTGTTTATTTGCGTGGTAAATTATTGTCATCACCATCTTTTATTAATATAGAAGCAGCAACACTTTATAGTACAGGTATCCGGAAACCCATTTTCCAGAAAGCCCCAAATGTTGGGATGGTCATCCCCAATACTGTCCATTATACAGTAAATAAAGTACCTCCCTTGTAAAATATTAGGATATTATAAGTTACCAAGGCGTTCCATGACCATATAAAAACACGAGGAAAAATGTCATGGAACTCCGAGGTTACTTCTAATATCCTCATACTTTGCAACAGGGATACTTTATTTATTATAATGCACAAGTTTCAGTGAGTCGTGACAGAAATGACATCAATAAGCTTTGATTATAACCAATGACATCACTAAGCACTGTTTATAAGGATATAATTGACATTGCTCTGATATTCATGGCTCTTAAGTATTATAATGAAATAATTCTAATTATATTATCCTAATGTTAAAAGTGATTTCGGTTTCCCTGTAATAATAAAACAGGACTTTGTACTAAGCTGCATGAATCCATATTGGTGGCAAAACGAGTTTATTTCATGTGTAAAAGATTTTAAGCGGTATTTATGTATGGAGATCCAAATGACGTAAAGATCCCTTTATATGGAGAACCCCCAGGTCCCAAGCATTCTGGATAATAGATCCTATACCTGTCACATTATAACTAACATGGAACATGAAATACATTAACAAATAAGGGTTTCAAAATGAGACAATTTTATAAGAAAACAGTCAAGAAGAAGCTTGAACTCAGACATGAATGCTCTATGCCAGGAGCCTCCAACCTTTTTCACCTGTGAGCAACATTCAGATGCAAAAATATCTGGAGAGCAAGACGAGCATGAAACAAGTCCCTGTGGTGCCAAATAAGGACTGTGATTGGGTATTTGGTAGCACTAGAGTAGTGGACTGGCAGCCTACAAGAGGCTCTGCTTGGCACTATAATTAGTTTTTATGCAATTAAAACGCGGCTCCAAGCCTGGAATTCAAAAATCATCCACTGCTTTGAGGCCACTGGGAGCAACATCCAAGGGGTTGGTGAGCAACATGTTGCTCGCGATCTACTGGTTGGGGGATCACTGCTCTATGCAGTGTGTGTGTGTTTTCTAAATGGAAAAAGACTATACAGGACCTGTGGGTAAGCAAACTGTCCAGCAGATAGCCAGCAAATTAAACACAACACATAAGGAAAGTTAAGGTTATATATATTTAAATAAATATGTATATTTTCCCTTTGCTTGGATGTCCAGTACAGAAAGATGCAATAGAACAGCGCTGGTAAACATTTTACATTCAGTGGACCAGTTATTTCTCATATGGTATGTTTGGGGTGAATTATATTAAAATGATGCCGTCACCATTGCAGTCAGTGGTGCTGCAGACTGAGGCTCATAAGAATCAAAAAAGTCGAAAATCAAAGTAAACTTTATTGTCATCTCAGCAGCATACAAATATACAGTGAGACGAGACAACGTGGCTCCAGCTAGTACATCACAAAAAGGCACTTAAAAATACACAATAAATATGTAAACATAAAATGTGCAATATATAGGCAGAAATTGGATATATACATGTGTAAACCTTTAGAATTGTGCAAATAAATTAACAGTTCACAAAGTTAAGTTCACCGTTCAGGTATGTCTGGAATGTAGTGGGAGGACAGGCAGTAAGTTGAGGAGTCTGATCGCTTGTGGAAAAAAGCTTTCGCGCAGCCTGGTTGTCCAGGCTTTAATACTGCGAAAGCGTCTGCCGGATGGGAGCAGCGTGAACAGTCCGTGTGAGGGGTGTGTGGAGTCGAGTGCAATGCACGAGGCCTTTCTTACACAGCGCTTGTGGAAGATGTCCTGCAGTGATGGAAGAGCCGCTCCAATGATGTTGCCAGCTGCTCTGACAGTCTGCTGTAGACTTTTCCGGTCAGCAGAGCTGGCACTACTGTACCAGATGGAGATGCAGCTCGTAAGGACGTTCTCTATGGTGCCCCTGTAGAACACTGTGAGGGTGGGAGGCGGAAGGCTGGCCCGTTTCAGTCGTCTTAGGAAGTGAAGACGCTGCTGAGCCTTTTTGGTGATGGAGGCGGTGTTGGTGGTCCAGGTGAGGTCATCAGAGATGTGGACTCCCAGGAATTTGGTGTTCTTTACTGTCTCTACTGTGGAGCCGTTGATGTTGAGTGGTGTGTGAGCAGGGAGAGTTCTCCTGAAGTCGACGATCATCTCTTTCGTTTTATCCACATTCAGTGACAGGTTGTTCTCACTGCACCAGACTGCCAGCTGCTGAACCTCATCTCTGTACGCCGACTCGTCGTTGTGGTTGATGAGCACCACCACAGTTGTGTCATCGGCGAACTTGATGATGTGGTTCAAGCTGTGTCTAGCTATGCAGTCATGTGTCAGCAATGTGTACAACAATGTGCTGAGAACACATCCATGAGGAGCTCCTGTGCTCAATCTGATGGTGCTGGAAACCTTGTAGCCGATACGAACAGACTGAGGCCTCTCTGACAGAAAGTCCAAGATCCAATTGCACAAAGAGGTACTCAATCCCAGCTCTCTTAGTTTCCCACTCAGCTTTTGAGGGATGATGGTATTGAATGCTGAGCTAAAGTCTATAAACAGCATTCTCACATAACTGTCTTTCTTGTCCAGATGAGTTAGTGAGAGGTGGGCCACATCCATAGTGACATCAACCCAGCCAGAGACCCAACTATGCCTTGTGTTGTGCCCCCAATTCTTCTACCTGCTCTGCCTAATACTCTCAATGGAAAATTTTACTTAAAAAGGTGAGCACCGTACTACAAAAAATAACTACTCCTTCCAGGTTAAATCAGAAATCGCAAACTTTGGATAGCAGCCAATAAAAATCTGAGGAGGCTAGTTTTCAAAAACAGAAAATAATGTCATATCTACAGTGGGCAAGTTTGTATAAAATTTTACATAGACACTGCTGATAAACACTGTAGAATTAGTTCACATTGGAGGGGAAACTAGAACATAGTAAGTTTGAAGCCTCTCCAATTTGCCTCAAAGGGGGAAATTCCTTCTTGACAATTGGACCAGTCCCTGGATCAACTTGGTACACAACTTGTATAACATGTAGAAGTTACTGTGCGATCGGAAAAATGTATTTAGCGCCCCCATAAATCTTTGGAATAAGCCATTTTTATAAACATTTATTAAAATTGAGCCCCTTATGCATACTGGGCCTCCACAAGTAGCAGAATCAGTTTCCTCTATAGTTACAAAATGTTATATGGAGATTTGACTTGCTTATATTGGAAAGCTTGTGGAATTTTAAGATAACCGGAAGTTTCTGTGCCACATTCAGGGTAGTGAAACTCTGGTACATGCGGTCACAGGCTTTGAACCACAAAACTAAAACTTCCTGTGTTACATGTCTGTGAAGATTTTTATTCATTCAGGTCATGATATACAGTATCTAATAACACAGCCAACACCTAGTGAAGACACATGAAAACACTGCTGGTAGTTCAGCCAACACCTGCCAAAGAATTTCAATGGAATTACTGTGATTGCATTAAAGTGACTGTATTGGCCTTTTCCGGAAATTCCCTACTACTCTCTCCAATTGAAGAAACCACTTGGATGAGTGCTGAAATATTTGCAGGTTTACTCAGCAAAAATTGGACAGTTGGGAGGTATGGCTAAGTGAGTAAAGCTGGCCATAGACGCAATGATACCATTGTACAAAACGAAGACTTGTGCGATTTTCGGACCATGTGTGGAGTATCGCCACATTTTTCATACCATGGCAATCGGTTTTTCAGTCGATAATACTGCCGACTGTAACTACTACCATAACTGTGTTTGTAGTAATTCAGAAGCAATTAGCTATGTAGAAAGATCTGTTGTAACCCTAGATACGTATAATGAAGATCAGAGTGATAACCTTCCCACCAGTACTACAGTAAGGGCACACTTGAAAGTGAGAATTGTGAATAGCACATGCTTTTCTGGGAATAGCTGGAGCCTAGTCAACATAGTACTACATACATATTTATATATTTTTACTTATGAGAAGCAATATATAAATATATCACTCTAAAAGCGAAACACCTTAAAGGGTACCTATTACATCAAAAATGCCCCCCACTGGAGATGCATACTAACAAAGCCCCCTAGCACTGCCCCCCACTGCTCTGTTAGGCCACATCTCCACACAAGTCTAATTGACTTTATATTGTGTACCTGAAGAAGGAGGTTGTTCCTATTAAAATGACTAGCAACAGCCTACAAGTAAATGCTACTACAGGTATTTTAAGAATGTTCGCATTTTCTAATTTTTGCATAATATTAGTAACGCAGGGCATCTAGAACTGCTGGGATATTTGTACATTCCTCCAACAGGAAAACAATGCCAAAACTTCTTACTCTATGTGCTCTCTTCAACAGCAGGAGAACGTTGCATGCGTGGCAAAAATCCACTTGCCTGTAACCTAGCACAAGCTGTTTATTTGTTTTGCTTGGTTGAACAAAAGTTGGTTTTCCACTTCATGAAGTCATTTACTTTTACCACCAAGTGTATCACATGCAAACGCTCAGTTACAGTTTTCTTCTCATAGACCCACTAAATCTCCACTTATTCTAATTGGGGGCACATTACAGACTCTTAAGGCCTGTGGAGTGCCAGTAAAATACACTGCTCCTCAAATTTAAAAAATTTATGGTGTCTTAAAGGGGTCGTTCGCCCTTTAAATTAACTTTTAGTATGATGTAGAGAGTGATATTGTAAAGCTGGCCATAGATGTTGAGATTTTTAAAAGATCAGATCCTGATCGTGAGACCACGATCTTCTCAGAACGATCGTACGATCGTACGAATTTACCATCAACTAAAAAGACCAATTTACCAGGAAAACAAAGGGGAGCTGCCTGCTTGGCCCTGCAAACATAGATAGATTGCACTGGGACCGACAAAGATTTTTTGACCTGGCCGATCAATTTCCCGACAGATGTCGGCCGAAAAATCGTAAGATGTACGATCGTTCGAATACCACTAACCACACGATAATTGGTCGGGCTTCCCTAAAATCGGTCGTTCGGCAAGAAGAATCGTCGCGTCTATGGGGAGCTTAAGACAATTTGCAATTGGTTTTCATTTTTTATTATTGGTATTTTTGAGTTATTTAGCTTTTTATTCAGCTGTTCTCCAGTTTGCAATTTCAGCAATCTGGTTACTAGGGCCCAAATTATCCTAGCAACCATGCATTGATTTGGATAACAGAGTGGAATATGAATAGGAGAGGCCTGGATAGAAAAAGATAGAATAAAAAGTAGCAATAAAAATAAACTGGCAGCCTTACAGAGCATTTGTTTTTTAGATTGGGTCTGCGACCCCCATTTGAAAGCTGGAAAGAGTCAGAAAAGAAAGGCAGATAATTTGAAAACTAGAAAAAGTTAAGGCCAATTGAAAAGTTGCTTACAATTAGCTATTCTATAATATATACTAAAATTTATCTTAAAGGGGTGGTTCACCTTTAAGGTAACTTTTAGTATGTTGTAGAATGGGCAATTCTAAGCAACTTTCCATTATTTATTTTTTATAGTATTAAAGTTATTTGCCTTTTTCTTCTGACTCTTTGCAGATTTCACTGACCCCTTCTAAAAAGCAAATGCTCTGTAGGGCTACATATGTATTGCTATTGTTACTTTTTATTACTGATCCTTCTATTCAGGCCCTTTCCTATTCATATTCCCGTCTCTTATTCAAATGCATGGTAGCTAGGGTAATTTGGACCCTAGCTACCAGATAGCTTAAAATACAAATTGAAGAGCTGCTGAATAAAAATCTAAATAACTCAAAAAACACAAATAATAAAAAATGAAAACCAATTGCAAATTGTCTCAGAATATCACTCTCTACATCATACTAAAAGTGAATTCAAAGGTGAACAACCCCTTTTATGTGAAAACAAGTTTACAAACAGCATCAGCCAATGTTCTTTGTTCTGTTTAAGGGAATAGTTTGTTTCTCCTTTTTTCTAACACCTTGAGAACTAATAATAAGTGATGCTTGCAGTGCTTCAAATAATTAAATTCTTTACTTTCTATAAGGAAATGAAAAAGCAACATTTCTTGTTCGTGCTGCCAGCCAAAGTAACCGCGCAGCAAATGGGATAATAGTGCTTGTCTGTTCTTGATCTGCTCACACTTTCTGGGTGAAATGGTCTCTTTGTAGGTCAACAGACTACAATTACAACGGTCAGTCCTTCTGCATCAGCATAAGTCAGTTTAGAATGCCAGAAGGAAGTAAGAAAAAACCCAAATGTTATAAATCACCACAATGTGGTTTTCAATAAAAAAAAACACAACTATTATTGTATATAATTAAAAATAATAAAAATTGCCAACACACACACACACACAACAAAAACAGAGCAAGGAAAAAAACCACTAAACGCTACACTTAAAGGACAGCTTATACCAGTACCGCATATATTTATTAACAAGAAATAGTACCGTTTGGATGCAGATACTTCTCAGAGTTTCCATAATGCTAGATTACCATAATGTTTAATCAATACGGGAATCAGATGGAATATAACAATCGCCACCCCTCAATGTGTACATAAATGATGGGACATAAGGGTCCTTGCATTTGCCCAATACATGTTCTGCACAATTCTATTAAGCTAATTCTGTTTTTACTGTGTAATGACAACAGTGCACGCAACACATTTTGGAGAATGTAGACAATTGTGTAGGCACATTTTCCATCACTTGCAAGCACCTACCACTCAAAAGTTTTTTTATCACATGGCCATTAGCAAGAAATATTAATGGAGAGATCCATGGGAAAATCCAGAGCTGTGCATCTTCTCTGTCATAGGACTTGTTGTGCAAGTACAAAAAGCCTTTTCCAGTTAGACCATTTTACCCTAATATTTAGCAGGGCCTTAGCTCTCCTTTAAACCTGACTAGGTGCTGTGCCCTGCTTGCTCCATGAAATATCAATTCCACTTGATCGCACATTTTCCAACAAGAATGTTTCAAACCATTTTCCATCACACAATGTGTTTCAAATAAACTCTAGCAAAAGGCAGAATTTTGGAAATGTTCCACAAGGCTTGTCGCACAACAGTTGTGTAATATACCCAATTTTCTTTGTCAAAGGAAAATATATTATGATAAATGTGGTGGGTGAACATCACTTGCCTAAATGTCTTCAGAGACAAAGTAACACTGTGCCTTGACAAACATTTACTAAACCTGCAAAATCACTGATGATAGTTTACTGTCCATAGGTAGGTAACAAAATGTAGAAAATGTATTTCTAAACAACTTTCTAATACATATTAACTACAACTTTTAATTTAATGTAGTATTATTATAAATGTAATTACCATTGAAAGACATTTCTGTCCTTTGCTATTACCTGCACTGTTGGTTCTGACTACATGTACCACTGAAACAATGTTATGTACTTTTGTTATTTTTACAGGCCTGTTAAAGTAGTGGTTCACCTTTGAGGTAACTCTTAGAATGTTATAAAATGTCTAATTCCTAGCAGCTTTGCAAATGGTCTTTATCATTTATATTTTATAGTTTTTGAGGGTTTGAGTCTTTTTCTGCTGACTCTTTGCAACTTTTAAATGGGACTCATTGACCCCCATCTAAAAAACAAATGCTCTGTAAGGCTACAAAGTTATTGTTATAGCTACTTTTTATTATTCATCTTTCTATTCAGGCCCTCTCCTATTAATATTCCATTCTCATATTTAATTCAGCCCATCATTGCTAGGGTAATCTGGACCCTAGCAACCAGACTGCTGAAATTGCAAAGTGGAGAGCTGCTGAATAAAAGTTTAATGACGCATAAACCCCAAATAATAAATAGTGAAAATCAATTGCAAACTGACGCAGTATATCACTCTCTACATCATACGAAAAGTTAATCCAGAGGCGAACAGCCCCTTTAAAGGGGGTTATTGATATAAACAATTTGCAATTGGTCTTCACTTTTCATTTTTTGTGTTTTCTTTTTATTGAGTTTTTGTTTAGCAGCTTTCCAGTGTTGAATTTCAGCTGTTATCTGGTTGCTAGGTCCACTATACCCAAGTTACCAGGAAATGGCTTGAATAAGAGACTAGAATATAAATAGCAGAGGCCTGAATAGTGAGGTAAGTAATAAAAAGTTGCAAATACTATAAAAACATTGATATGCTAATGAATAACTATCATCAATATTGGCGTGCGATGCTCCTATTTATGTGTTAAACATACTGTACATGATATATACATGTTTAGCTCTTAGGTTATAGTTGATAAACAACCCTGCTCTATCTAAATAGGGCAAACAGCTGCTTACGTCAAAATCACTGATGTGCTGCAAGGTGTCACTTCTTGAAAATGGAAAATATGCGGTTTACCACATTATAACAGCTGTACAGTCAACCTATGACTTTCACATTGAACTAATTACAGCCTTCTGTTACAGAATAGCAAGAAAGATTTGAGCATTATAGACCAGACTACAGAAAATGAACAGATATTACTATAACTCTACTACTACTAAAATAGGCTTACCTGTGACCTGTCAAACCCATCATACTTTGTGTTAGCCCATCTATAGAAACCACAATACTATAGGTTTATTCATTTTATGCCTATATACAAGAGGCAATGAGTAGTTGCTGTGTATACTTGTGTCAATGGGCTGGGGTAATGTTTTCTATGGCAAACCACATAATTCCATAGACACCATAAGATTAAAGGAACAGTAACATCAATAAATGAAAGTGTTTTAAAGTAATACAAATACTGTGCTGCACTGCACTGGTAAAACTGCTGTGTTTGCTTCAGAAACACTACAGGTATGGGATCCATTATCTGGAAACCCGCTGTCCAGAAAGCTCTGAATTACGCAAAGGCTGTCTCCCATAGACCCCATTTTATCCAAATAACCCAAATTGTTAAAAATGATTTCCTTTTTCTTTGTAGTAATAAAAACGGTACCTTGTACTTGATCCAAACTAAGATATAACTAATCCTTATTGGAACTTGGAAGCAAACCCAAGGCTGGGTTTATTTAATGTTTATATGATTTTTCTAGTAGATTTAGGTATGAAGATCCAAATTATGGAAATATGTTATCTGGAAAACTCCAGGTCCCGAGCATTCCGGATAACAGGTCCCATACCTGTACTTTTGTTTATATAAATAAGCTGCTGTGTGGGCAGCCATTCGAAGGAGAAAAGCCTCAGGTTATACAGCAGATAAGCTCTGTAGAACATAATGTTATCCATTATTTATCCTGTGCCATATAGCCTTTTTTCAATTTCCACCTTTGCTACACAGCAGCTTGTTTATATGAACTATAGTAGTGTTTCTGAAGCAAACACATCAGTTTTACCAGTGCAAGGCAACAGTACATGATATTTTTATTACTTTACTTTCATTTTTTGGTGTTAATATTCATTTAGGGAAATGGCACAACAGGAGATTAATCGATAGCGATAATTCTCTGCATCTGCATGTCGACTAATCTCCTGTAATCTGCAGTAAAAGCTTTTCATAGACAATAATGTGAATCGCTGGTGGTAAAACCCATGTATCGCTTCAGTTTCTCAAAACCGTTTGAAGTTTTCTCTTGTAGCAACTTCAAGTGGTTTTGGGAGACTGAAGCGCCACATGGGTTTTACAACCAGCGATTCACATTATTGTCTACAGTACAGCTTTTAATGGAGATTTCAGATTAGTCGCCCTCACAAGCAGAGATTTATTGCTAGTGATACATCTCCTGGTGTGCCATTGCCCTTAAGGGGCAGATTTATCAAAATGTGACATTAGAGCTCACCACAGAAAATTCACTCACTTTCTATTCATTCATATGGGACTTTTAAAATCATATTTATCAATGGGTTTACCATGATTCAAAAAAAAAATCCCATAATGACAAACAGATAGAGAGTGAAGCTGCAACAATGATCTAACAAAGTGATCCCCAACCAGTAGCTTTTGAGCAACATGTTGCCCCCCAACCCCTTGGATGTTGCTCCCAGTGGCCTCAAATCAGTAATTTATTTTTGAATTCCAGGCTTGGAGGTAAGTTTTGGTTGTATAAAAACCATGTGTACTGCCAAACAGAGCTTCAATGTAGGTCGATTATCCGCATAGGGGCTACCAAATGGCCAATCACAGCACTTAACATTTTTCATGCTAGTGTTGCTCTCCAACTCCGTTTACTTCTGAATGTTGCTCACGGGTTCAAAAGGTTGGGGATCCCTGATCTAACATGTCCAGTCCCATAAAAATCACATCCAAAATCCTCTCCACAGAGTCACCTGAAAGTCATATACAAGGTGAAAAGGTTTCTCTTTAAATATCTGGTAACGCATGTTACCCTGATACTACATGGTGCACGTCCGCTATATCAAAATCAATTTAATGCATGATTCAGTTACAATGCCAACTATCAATATACATTGTTCTTAAAGGGGTTGTTCATCTTTGAGATAACCTTAAGTATGATGTAGAGAGTAATATTTGGAGACAATTTGCAATTGGTTTTAATTTTTTTATTATTTGTGTTTTGTTCTGGTTGCTAGTGTCCAAATTACCCCAGCAACCATGCACTAATATGAATAGGAGACTGGAATAAGAATGGGAGAGGGCCTGAATAGAAAGATGGGTAATAAAAAGTAGCAATAACAATACAGTTGCAGCCTTACAGAGCATTTGTTTTTTTAGGTGGCGTCAGTGACCCCAATTTGAAAGCTGGAAACAGTCAGAAGGCAAATCATAAAAAAAATACAAAAAAATAAATAAATAATGAAGACCAATTAAAAAGTTGCTTAGAATTGTCCATTCTATAACATAGTAACTCAAAGGTGAACTTCTAAACTCCTAAAAATGAATGGATCCAAACTTAGAGTGGTACACTGACCACCTCTGAACTTCCTGTTTGTATTGGATTATGAAACATTAACAGTTTAGACAGTTTTATACTGTTAGGTTGGCTTTCAACTTAACAGCTCTCTTAGAAGGGCCCAGAGTGTCAGCGACCCTAACTATGTACTTCCTATGCATCTCCTGTATTTTGTTAACCATAGCATTGCTGATTCAAAGTTTAGCCAAAATCCTGGTACTAGCAGCCTAAAAAATATCCCAGAAATTGCAAAAAAACTGAAAATGAATGTAAACTGCAAAAGCGCTCAGGGAAGAATACGGAGTATGTTTATGTCAATTCATTTATAAGGGGTTTACATTATTTTGTGTCAATTAAAAATCTTTTTTCCCCCTTTTAAACTTGATTATGAATAGCCAAATTATATGTCCGGCCATTGAAATCTAGCTGACCATACATGCCCAGATATTGTCAAGCAGTGTCCTAGACACAAAACGCGTCAGGCATGAGTTTTTCATACAAATAAAATTTTCTTTTTATTCAACATTTATCTGATCCATGGGTGACCTATTCGAGTGCCTTGCTCCAACATCTGGTTTTCTGACTTGCCATGCTTCCCACCTATCTAATAATACCTTGGGGGGGGGGGTCATTTTGACAAAGCATCTTGCAAATCTATTGGATTCCAGTATCTCTGTTGGCGCTTAAAATCATATCCACTTATGTCCATTCCCATTGGGTGGGATATCTGAATATGCAGAAGTCATTGGAGCTACAGCTACTCCTGACTTACTATCTGATCTGCATGTTAGAGCCACAACACTGGCAAAGGGGAACAAGTTTATTTGGCCATAAACTTGGCACAATAGCTGCCGATTCAGTCCATGGCCAATAAGTGTAAGGTTGGTCAGAGCATGACCACTTTCAATGAAAAGAAAGGGTATAGACAACAAATGAAATGGGTAATAAGATAAAGAGGGAAAAACTGTGTAGCAGCCAAGTGAGCACAACAACCAACCCACCGCTTTTACAGAAATCTGCAACTTGTGGTGTTTCTGGACAACAACTCCCAGCACCCTTCAGAACTGGATATTGGAAGTGAAGTTGAGCAAGGACAGGTTTCAGACCTTTGTTAAACAGACGCCATTCATTTGTGCCATTATAAAATGGATCAGTGATACAGGGCATGGATGGGTGAAATGTTATCTGTGCTTAACATAAAGGAGAGCTAAACAAAAGCAGCACTGGGGAAACAGCAGAGCAGCAGACTGGCCATTAGTGGGGGGTTGCCATGTTGCACCCCAATAGACAGACGTCCCAACAGCTGATAAACCCCAGGGACCGGCACATAGAAACAACAGGTTATACAATGTAGCACAGCAATGGCACATGGACACGGTGTATCAGCACAACCAGCGTCTGCATCACTCACTCACTCACTCACTCACTCACTCACTCACTCTCCCACTCACTCTCTCCGACCCATTCTCACCTGCGCGCCCTCCCAGCCATCCCTCGCAAGTCGCAGACCCACGTAACACTTCTAAGGAACTGCCGTTATTCCGAGAAAACGATCCGCAGGTGGAAGGCAGCTGCCAGCAATCATGTCCTCCTTCCCGCGAGTGACCGTTCTTCTACCGGATGCTCCGAGGCTAACGGCGCAATGGAATCTGCGTCACCAGCCCAACGGCTCCACCAGCTCGAGCCCAGTGCCCACTGGCCAAGCGTTCTGCCAAATGCGGGCGCCCGGGCAGCGCTGTCAACAGGGGGCGTGGCTAGGAGGGAGAGTGAAGAAAAACACCCAATAGAAAGCCCTAGAGAAAGAGGTGGGGCCAATGTGGGTCCAGCGGGTGGGATTGATGTATGACGGGAGATGGGACACCCAAGCAAAACTTGATTTCTTTTCCCGCGCTGCCATTTAAGTGGGGGTCGCTGTCTGCTGGATAAGCGGATTTACAGCGACAATGTTGTTTGTCGCGGATATAGCTTTTTTAGTTGCCATGTTTGACTGAATTAGTTGGAGCCGCACTTCTGCTTTCCCTGAGCTTGGGGCGAGACAGCTGTCAGGCAGGGAGGGGGTGGGAGAGGCGCAGCTGGTGCTTTTTATGCCGCTGTCCAGTCCCACGTCTGCTGGTGTCACCGCCGCTCCTTTTATATGACATACGTGCAACGTCACAGCAGCTCATCATAGTGACGTGTAGGAGTTCACAAGCGCCTCAGGTCTTGCTCCAACTATTCCATAGAAAGGGCAACGTTCGCCAGGATCTAGTCCTCCATAAGCAGCCAATCAGATTTTTGCTCTTGACCAGATTTGTTTGTTGCTACGGGTTACTAGACCTGCACGTTGCCTTACATTAAAGCCTCTAAACAATAGTCTAATAATTCCCCATACCATAAAATAAGGGGTCTCTCTCTCTCTCTAGTAAATAAAGTACCCCCTCATGTTAAACATATATAGTGGATAATGTACCCCCTACTGTAATTTATAAAGATATTATAAGTCACTGAGGAGCAGCCTCATGCTTTTATACAGGTCACATAGCTCCGAGGTGACTTCTGAAATCTTTATAAATTTCTGGTAGGGGTACATTATGCAATATAATCTACATTTTGTGGGGGGGTCAGCTTCAAAATTTTTGTCGCCGGCATCTGTTTTGGGCACGCCCACGTCTGTTTCGGACGCACAGCGTCAAATTCCAGCGCGATGCGTCAAAATTCGGCAGCCTGGGGGCCCTTGTTATAAACGGTGCGTTCTGACGTCAGAACGCGCCGTTTATAAGGATATCATTTACAGTCTGGTCCCATAGGGAAATGACCAGACTGTACATCATATGCATATAATTTACAGGATATTCATGGCTCTTGTATATCATATATATATATATATATATATATATATATATATATATATATATATATATATATATATATATATATATATATAAACAATGCGCTGGTGCACTCAAAAATCCAAAGTGTAGTCACTCCCTGGGTGCTGGTTACAAATCTATAAATATACAAAGCTTCAAATGAACCAGACACACATATTTACATGATACGTCATATGAAAAAGTTTGGGAACCCCTCTTAATTCTTTGGAGTTTTGTTTATCATTGGCTGAGCTTTCAAAGTAGCAACTTCCTTTTAATATACAACATGCCTTATGGAAACAGTAGTATTTCAGCAGTGACATAAAGTTTATTGGATTAACAGAAAATATGCAATATGCATCATAAAATTAGACAAAAATTTGTGCACCCCAACAGAGATATTAAATAAATACTTAGTTGAGCCTCCTTTTGCAAATGTAACAACCTCTAGACACCTCCTATAGCCTTTGATGAGTGTCTGGATTCTGGATGGCAGTATTTTTGACCATTCGTCCATACAAAATCTCTCCAGTTCAGTTAAATTTGATGGCTGCCGAGCATGGACAGCCTGCTTCAAATCATCCCATAGATTTTCCATGATATTCAAACCGGGGGACTGTGATGACCATTCCAGAATAATGTTCTTCTCCCTCTGCATAAATGCCTTTGTAGATGTCGAAGTGTGTTTAGGGTCATTGTCTTGTTGGAATATCCAACCCCTAAGTAACTTCAACTTTGTGACTGAAAAATTTGTTCATATTGGGTTGAATTCATCCGACCCTCGACTTTAACAAGGGCCCCAGTCCCTGAACTAGCCACACAGTCCCACAGCATGATGGAACCTCCACCAAATTTGACAGTAGGTAGCAGGTGTTTTTCTTGGAATGCAGTGTTTTTCTTTCGCCATGCAAAGTGCTTTTTATTATGACCAAATAACTAAATATTTGTCTTATCAGTCCAAAGCACTTTGTTCCAAAATGACTGTGGTTTGTCTAAATGAGCTTTTGCATTTACAACAAGCGACTTTTTGTGGCGTGAGTACAGAAAGGTCTTCTCTCTCATCACCCTGCCATACAGATGTTCTTTGTGGAAATTGCGTTGAATTGTAGAATGATGTACAGATACACCATCTGCAGCAAGATGTTCTTGCAGGTCTTTGGAGGTGATCTTTGGGTTGTCTGTAACCATTCTCACAATCCTCCGAATATGCCGCTTCTGTATTTTTCTTGGCCTGCCAGACCTGGGTTTTACAGCAACTGTGCCTGTGGCCTTTCAGTTCCTGATTACATTCCTTACAGTTGAAACTGACAGTTTAAACCTCTGCAATAGCTTTTTGTAGCCTTTCCCTAAACCATGATACTGAACAATCTTTGTTTTCAGATCTTTTGAGCATTGCTTTGAGGATCCCATGCTGTCACTCTTCAGAGGAGAGTCAAACAGAAGCACAACTTGCAATTGGCCACCTTAAATACCTTTTCTCATGATTGGACACACCTGCCTATGAGGTTCAATGCTTAACGAGATAATCAAACCAATTTGATGTTGTCAGTAATCAGTATTGAGCAGTTCCATGCATTCAAATTAGCAAAACTATAAGGGTTCCTAAATTTTTGCACAGTCAGTTTTTCACATTTGATTTAATTTCATACAACTGAATACTGCTTCATTAATCTTTGTTCAGAAAACACCCCAGTACTCAGATCTTCCTGGGAAATGAAACTGTAGCAAGTGGAAAATAGCAAAAAGAAAAGAAAATTAGCAAAAATTAGAAAAATCCTTCTGCATTTTTCAAATTTTTGCTAATTTTCTTTTCTTTTTGCTATTTTCCTAATTGGAAATATATTGCATTGCACATTAATTACACCCCCAGGATTGGACACTGTTTTGATTCCAAGTTAATGGACATATCTTTATTCATGAGGGGGTGGGTTTCACGTGTTATTTAAACCTTGTTCACTTATGTGGTTGTATCACCTGAAGAAGGGGGAATGTCCCTGAAACGTTGTGACGCTAAAATAAACACGTAAGGGGCTTGTCCCCGGTTTGAAATTGCCACGAGTGCCGGCACCTATTTTTTTGTTCCTGGTAAATGAAAGACATACCACTTTTTTGTTGAAACTGAGGCAACTTTGGGCGACTATTGAAAACGCATCACCGCGTGTGCATTAGCGCAGGCGACTTTTCATTGCAGCCTATGGGGAAAAACGCTGAGGCAGTTCGGGGAGATAGTCGCTCAAAAACTAGGCGATTAATCGGCAGGCGACAAAATCTCCCCGAATCTCCTCATGTGGACTAGCCCTAAAGGCATATATTTTGGTATTCTGTATGTCAGGTCTCATGCTGTGCCTTGATGCTTCTGCCTTACACCCCTATTGTACATGCTCACTTTCACATTTAACCAGTTGTTGCTGTGCTCAGTCTAAATTAAAATAGAGCCATATTTTAACTGTATAGGGTATAAACTGATCACTGTAAATGGGTGGTTCACCTTTAAGTTAGTATGTTATAGAATGGCCAGTTCTAAGCAACTTTCCTTTTGGTCTTCATTATTTATTTTCCTATTTAATGACTCTTTCCAGCTTTCAATTGGGGGTCACTGACCCTTTCTAAAAAAACAAATGCTCTTTAAGTCTACAAATGTATTATTATTGCTACTTTTTTTTACTCATCCTTTCTATCCAGGCCTCTCCTATTCATATTCCAGTCCCTTATTCAAATCAATAGATGGTTTCTACGGTAATTTGGACCCTAGCAAACCAGATTGCGAAAACTGCAAAGTGGAGAGCTGCTGAATAAAAAGCTAACTCAAAAACCACAAATAAAAACCAATTGCAGAATATCACTCTCTACATCATACTTAAAGTAAACTCAAATGTGAACAACTGCTTTACAGTGTATCACAGCAGCCAAGAAGTAGATACAATGAATCAATTAAAAGTATTTGGGGTTGTGGCACCATCTAGTGATCACAATGAGGTTCTGCAATATATATATATATATATATATATATATATATATATATATATATATATATATATATATATATATATATATATATATATATATATATATATATATATATATATATATAAATATGTAAGACTTTGTTTAGGAGGGTTCAAATGCTCTATATAATGCAAAGACATGCAGTAATATATGTAACTGCATTTGTCACTCTGTCCTTTGGAATGAACCAGTTTTAATGTACCATTAGTATTTGGAGACCAGCAGCCCTTAACTACAGAATGAGTAACTTAAATCACAGACAGTAGCACTTAGCATGTTTCTTTTCTCCTACATAGCTACACACAAAAGTGTTTTTTGCATAAAAAATAAATATAAATTGTAACTGAATTGGTTTATCCATTTTTTTATTTTTGCGGTCACTCTTGGTTTACACATAGTATAGCAGATATCTGCCTGTTAATTAGTTTCTATTACTATAGCAGAATACCTAAAATATATCCCCGCCCTAGGAAAAAGAAACTGAGCTGGATTGGTCATAACCATAAAGATTTGTTATAGCTTATTGTGCTAACATTAGCAGAACATTGGAATGCACTTGATGTCTGTATACCTAGGAAAGGATTCCATGCAGTTGACAAAAAAATAAAGCATTCACAAAAGCGGGGTAAGAAATATTATTGGAATAAATCATATTCACAAAAAAATACAGGTATGGGACCCGTTATCCAGAATGCTCAGGACCTGGGGTTTTCCGTAATTTGGATCTTCATACCTTGTCATTAAACCAAATAAGATGATTTTGCTTCCAATAAGGATTAATTGTATCTCAGTTTGGATCAAGTACAAGCTACTGTTTTATTATTACAGAGAAAAAGGAAATCATTTTTTCAAAATTTGGACTATTTGATTATAATGGAGTCTATGGGAGATATCCGTAATTTGGAGCTTTCTGGATAATGGGTTTCCAGATAATGGATCCCATACCTGTAAATATATATATTTCCATTAGACAAACAGAGAAAATAAACATGAACATATAAAGTACCTTTAAGATTCACTCAAGAAATTGTAGACATCGAATTGGACTGCTGACTGGATAGTAGTTTTGTCCTTGTGCCAGTTTTTGTCCTTTACGTAAACTAGTACATAAAATCATTGAGAGAGGTAACTGGTGTAATGTTTTATTAACCACGGACAGTACCACAGAACTCTCCCCTATCCCATTTAAAGAACTAAAAAAGTAGCTAGAAATGTTGTACATTATGTTTTAGGCTTCTGTACCAGCCCAAGTCAACCACAGCCCTTTAGCAGTAAAGATCTTTGTTTCCAAAGATGCCCCAGTAGCTCCCCATCTTCTTTTCTGCTGCTGTCAGTTACTGAGCTTAGGGACCGACTCACAATATACTGTACACAATAATATAAATGTCACAAAATAAGGCTGATTAGTAATTAATACAGGTAATTACTACATGGCAGCACAGAAACCAGTGCAACTAGCATCAGAATTTAATAATCAGCCCTGTAGCGTCATCTTATATTACAGGCCAACCTCATTTTCCGTTGGATAATTTTCGACGACCCCCTAAGCTTAGCTTCTCAACAGCTGCTCAGAGCCCACTGAGCATGTGAGTGTCACAGACACTTTCCAAGATGGTGACCCCCTGTGACAAGTTTGAAGTCCTGGATCATTGCTGATATTGCGAAGCTAAAACTTTAGGCTGGTGCACTAAGGTCATTATATAAAATACGTTTTTTTTTAGCCATTTTAATTTATAGTGTTTAGTTCTCCTTTAATGGAACACGGTCATTCATGCAAAGGGGAAATTCAGGCAAATGGAAAAACCACTGAAATTGTATTGCCCATATGAAAAGTAGCAGTTTTTAAACCCCAAAATGCATTTTTTCTGTCATTTTTATTAACTTGTAAAAATGTTATAATATATGTGGATGAAGCTGTGCTTTTACTAGTGGCTATGTATGTTTCATGTATGCACAGTAGTCAAATATTTGTTTGTTAGTAGTAGGCTGGTCAGCTACTGTTGCAGAAAAATTTAACTGAGTTTTCATTTGTTTTTATGATGATTTCACTGTGGGACATTATTTTTTTATTTACAATTCACTCTTGAAGAGGGTGAGATACTTTGATCACTGTGAGGTCCCTTGGCAATGGTCTCCAGTTTAACAATGTCCCCACAGTCTTTATATAGAATTGTCAGTACTATTGCTGATTCAATACTGTAATATAATACAGTAAAAGACACACATTTCATTGAAAAGATTTATCTGTATGTGAAAGGTACATGTTAAAGCAGAAAACTCACAGACAAAAACAAGAGGTCCACTGCACTCAACCATTTATCAATGTATTAAAGGGGGTATTCACCCACTGTAAATAAATCCTTCGACTCAGGCTCCTCAGTTTATGGACTCCTACTCCTCTGTTTTTAAAGGAACAGTAACGACAAAAACCGAAAGTGTATCAAAGTAATTAAAATATAACGTACTGTTGCTTTGCACTGGTAAAAACTGTGTTTGTGCTTTAGAAGACTACTATAGTTTATATAAACAAGCTGCTGTGTAGCCATGGCGGCAGCCATTCAAACTGCTGGGAAAAAAGGAACAGGTTACATAGCAGATGACATTTATTTATGTTCAATGTAACCTGATTTTCATTTTTTCCAGCATCATGAATGGCTGCCCCCATTGCTACACAGCAGCTTGTTTATATAAACTATAGTCGTTTCTCCAAAGCAAACACACTGCTTTCATCAGTATATACCAACAGTATATTATATGTTAATTACTTTAGAACACTTTAATTTTTGGTGTTATGGATCCTAATATAAATTCCATGTTGATTTTAGGGGATACGGTCATGGGAAAACAGGACAGTTAATGGTGCTGGCCCAGCAGATTTATGCACTGAAATCTGTTTTTCAAAAGAGCAAACTGATTTTCTATATTTCATTTTGAAATCTGACATGGGGCTAGACAAATTGTCAGTTTCCCAGATGCCCCCAGTTGTGTGACTTGTGCTGATAAACTTCAGTCATTCTTTACTGCTGCACTGCAAGTTAAAGTGAAATCAACCCCCCTCCCCCCCCCCCACCCAGCAGCAGATCAGCATCTGATATAAGATATCAGGACAGTACTCAACAGTAAAAATCCAAGTCCCACTGCGACCATATTTGGTTACATTGAATAGGAGAAACAATAGCCTGTCAGAAAGCAGTTCCATAGTGCAGCACTGGCTCTTTCTGAAAGCACATGACCAGGCAAAATGACCTGAGATGGCTGCCAACACACCAATATTACAACAACAAAAAGTACACTTTGATTTGGAATGAAATTTTATATGGTAGTGTGAATTATTTGCAGTGTAAACAGTGTAATTTAGGAATAAAAAATCATGACAGAATCCCTTTAAAGAAAGTCAGGAAAATGAAGCAGCTTTGAATAAATTATGCCAAATGCAATCACGACAACAGTAAAGACACAGTCAATTGATGGTTCCAAATATAGATTTAACATAGTTTAATAGAGCAATCCAACTTCAAATACTGTACAATCAAGTGTAATATAGTACACTATATACTATTATTATACACTATTGTTACATTGCAAATGAAAAGGTAAATCATTCGGCACAGCAATCACTAAACAAAAAAAAAAAACGAATTTACTAAATAAAAGCCAGTGCAATGAAGATGGTTAATATCTACTGAATGTCTAACAGTAATCATAGGGACTCTTAAAACATTGCTGCTTAATATTTACACAATAAATTGCTATCTACACAATGGAATTCTAACCAGGAGTCCATCTATAAAGTGCTCTAACGTTTCAGTCTTGGCAAAACTTAGCCAGCACTACTATAACAAAATACACGTCTATCAAATTCTTATTTTATTATTTACTGATGAAAACATTAAATTGTCTTTTGTATTCTGGGGAATCCAGGCCTATTTAAGATTTGAAATCACCCATAATGTATTTTATAGGCTATAAGCTTTACAGCTTGGATAGTAAAGAGCAAGCAAAGTCCAACCTGCCGTTCAACCAACTCCTAGCATTCTACAGCAGCCCAGACTGGAAATTCCTATTCAGCATGCTGTAGCATACACAGTATATGGGCACATAAGGCACTCAATGACTGTGTTTTAAAGGGGGACTATCGTGAAAATGGAAATTTGATATAAGCTTCATCATACTGAAATGAAAAACTTTCTAAATATAATCAATTAAAAATTCTGTACCGTTTCTGAAATTATACAGTTTATGTTCACTATCCCTCTCTCAGCATCTGTTTCTCTTTATTCTGTCTTCATGCAGGAGTTGGGTGTCAGATGATGAGCCAATCTATCTTATAAGGGAGCACCTTTTACCTAGAAGATGTATTAGCGCTCACTCAATTAAAATCACCAGACATCATGTCTCTCTACATGCAGAATTTGTTTGTACTAGAATCAGTTATTTGAGTGAACTCTAACTCATCTGCTAGGAAAGGGAGCCCCCCTATAAGATATATTGGATCTAACTGTCAATGAATTACTGACACCTTTTGCCTAGAAGATGTATTAGAGCTCACTCGATTAAAATCACCAGACATCATGTCTCTCTACATGCAGAATTTGTTTGTGCTAGAATCAGGGATTTTAGTGAACTCTAATTAATCTGCTAGGAAAGGAAGCCCCCCCCCCCGCATAAAGACAGAATGGAGAGAAACAGATGCTGAGAGAGGGATAGTAAACATAAACTTGATTATTTCAGAAACAATGCAGATTTTTTAATTGATTATATTTAGAAAATTTCTTGTTTCAGAATGATGAAGCTTAAATAAAATTTTCATTTTCTGAATAGTTCCCCTTTAAATAAATTAACAAAAAAAAAAAATGTGATGATTCACTTGAACATTTCTTATAATATTTCTGAGGCTACATCTCATTTTTGATAAGAATAATACTGAAACCCAAAAAATCAAATACTAAACACACTATTTCATTTTTTGTTTAAGGCATTATATTGGCATCAGCAGAGAAGAGCATCTTAACGGGCTATTCTTGTAATAAAAGTGGAGTACTACTGAGCAACCTCGTTACGTGACCTTTCTGGTGCGACCTGCAATGCATTGCTCTTTAGCTGCTTCCATCAGTACAAAGGCAAAGTGGTATATATGATTCATTAAAGCTCTGCTAGAGGCTTTCATAAGCAGTCATTTCATGCATTTGTCTGCTTCCTGTTCACTATATTTCAAACAAGGATTTAGCTTCTGGCATTTGTAGCATGGGGTTTTTCCAAGACACAAGCCTTCCTATAATGCAATAATAATTTGTCTATTGTTATAGGATTCAGCTGTCTATTCTGTGCGTTTTTTTAAGGTCAGATCTGCCAAGTCCAGAAGCAGCTTCGACAAAAGAATGTCCCTACCACTAAGAGAAGCGGTGGGAATACAGGGTACTAGCCGAGCCTTATTTTCTTCAGATGACCCTCGCATAAAGCATATCTTTCATCACTTTCAGACAGCATTGATCTTTTCAGACTACAACATTCTGAAGCAATTCTGACATGCACATACAGGAACTGTCTGCATTCTCTTATCAAGTCAAAAGGACATGATGATAAAGGCTCGCACATACAGTGCAGTTCTTATGGACATTACATCCTACATATACAAGTTTATAATACACAAGAGCCTGTCTTGTAAATAATATCCTTATAAATGGTGCTTAGCGATGTAATCGGTTATAATCGGAGCTTATTAGTGATGTCATAATTCATTGAAACGTGTATTATAATAAAGTACCCATGTTGCAAAATATGAGGATATTAGAAGTCACCCTGGAATTCCATGACCTGATCCATGACCTTCGGCCTCGTGCTTTTATATGGTCATGGAACTCCTCTGTATCATATCCTTATATTTTACAATAGGGGGTATATATATATATATATATATATATATATATATATATACTTGGCTTTACATGTGATTTCTTCAATACACTTTGACTATTCACAAAATATCTCGGTGTTGCTGGTCATTTTTTCCTATAGATAGATAGATAGATATATATATATATATATATATATATATATATATATATATATATATATATATATATATAAAAACACACACAGGTATGGGACCTATTACCCAGAGTGTTTGGGACCTGTGGTTTTCTGGATAACAGATCTTTCCGTAATTTGGATCTCCATACCTTAAGTATACTAGAAAATTATGTAAACATTAAATAAACCACAAAAGCTGATTTTGCTTCCAATAAGGATTAATTATATCTTAGTTTGGATCTTAAGTACAAGGTATGGTTTTTATTACAGAGGAATAGGAAATAATTTTTAAAAAATTGTATTATTTCATTATAATGGAGTCTCAGGGAGATGGCCATTCCGTAATTTGAACCTTTCTGGATAAAGGGGTTTTCCGGTTAATGGATCCCATATACACACTCTCTTGCTTTCCATTCCAGCTAAATAACCAAGACTGCATTCAAACCACTATGTACTTTCTTTTTTTTTATACATGCAATTGTAACTGAAGAAATATAGGAACTGATTGGTGTATCTTAAAAGGATTATAAAGGTGAACAGCAATACAGCTCAAGACAGACTGAATGCAAACCTAAGTCAAAGCCAAAAATAACAAGAGTGACCTTAAGGGTACCCTTCTGCAATATGAGGACTGAGAAGTAAGTATCTTAACATTTCCCTTTTACTGTATTAAATCTATGCAAAACAGAATATAATCAACCTGTGTTGCTCCAGAAAACCTGAAAGCCTTCCAGTAAAAAAAAAACAGAAATGTAAAGGACCTTTAAGCTCTTGGGCAACAGTGAAAGAGAGAGAGAGGTTGTGCAGACATGAATTTACTTGCAACTAGTTGCTTAATATAGGAAAGCTAAAAGGTATTCACTCTGGCTCAATCACAAACGCACCAATACTTAATATATCAATATATGTATAGCAAAACAGTTGAATATAAAGTCTCATTCAGCAGAATAGTGATCTCTTATTGGAATGCAACAATGAACTTCTCTATTTGAATAATTATGGCACAATTACTTTATGGAATGAAATTAAAGACATTTAAGTGCAGAATAAGTTATTTTACATTTCATAGACGGTATCAAAATATCCTTCCACTGCTATTCTTTTAGATACAAACAGGTTCTAGAGCAGAATATTTGGTCTATTTAAATCAAAACCCCCTCATAGAAAATGTGATTATTGTTTCATTTTTCCAACCACTGAGGCAAAGACACGCACTTTCTCATAAAAACCTGTAAACAACAGAAATGTTTCAGATTCCATTTACAGGACAACTGTGGGAATTTATGACTGCTGGAAACAATTGTTAGCGTTTCTAAACTTAAAACTGCATGTAAAGCATGTGAAGCTAACACTGGGGAAGTGGACGATTTCCATGCATGAAGGCCAAGAGTCTAGGCTTCAGTATAATAAGAACATGAATAGAATATTTTCTGTTCAGTTCAACACAGATCTGATTGGTTAAGCCTTACACTGCTTAACCAATAATTGAGATAGACCCTGTGTATAAGGCAAATTCTAAATGATTTACTGAAATATCCTGAATATAGCAATGACGTTCTTACAAACTATGTCCCTCATGTCATCTTTTTTCAGTTATTGGCAAGTTATACAGATTTGAGATATATTTACCACAAGTACTCTCCTAATAGCTGTTGTCAAGAACACACTAAGGGGGTTATTTATTTAACTCTGAATGCCAAAAACCCGAAAATAAGTGTTTCCGAATTTTTTGTGGGAAAAAAAACCATGAATTTTTCAGGATTTATTATACCCCGAGGATGGAAAAGTCAGAATCCAAAAATCCGGCGAATGCCGAGGTTGCATATAATTCAATAGGAGAAGTCCTGATGATCTGTGCTGGGTTTTGTGCAATAATATGAAGATGTTGTGGTTTTCGGGCAAAAAAATCTGAAAAAAAATTAGAGTTTTCAAGGTGGAAAATCCAAAAAATTTGTACGAATTCTTCCCCCCCGATTTTTTTCCCCGCACAGGAAATTTTTATAAAATTGATAAATAAGGGCAAGACACCGTGCGGATTAGGTCGGAGTATTTTTCAGAAAATGAGATAAATTCGGACTTTGTTAAATGGGCCTCTAAGGTTCATTACTAATGAAGCACCAGTCCAGCTTACTCATAGCAATCAGTTAGATCAGTGCTCAATAGTGTAATCAAAGCTAATTGCTGATTAATCATTATTGGACCCATTGAAGCTCAATCACTTTAATTCTAAACAGAAACACAGTGTTCCCTTACTTATTGCCTATCTCGGTGCTGTTTAACCTCTGTGTTGTTAACCATTATACCGAAGGAAAAATTGCTTGAGGGCCAAATTATATTTACATAGTTGTCTTACAAAGAAGTCTATGTAGTTCACGGCCACGTTGAAGGCCATTAGGTAGTGTGTTGGGGGCCACGATCAACCATTGAAACTGCAGGTGAATAGCCCGGGCCTACTTGAAATGCAAGCCAAAGCTGCCATTTGTAAATAGGTGGTATTATATTTTTAAGGGATTGTAACTGGGAGGTGATACCAAGTAGGTCCGTTGTTCTATTAACTTCACAATGTAACATTTAAAATTCTTATTATATACTGAAGCCAAGTCGCTATTTGGAGACAGAAGAAAATGAGAAGAAAACTTTAAAAGTAATGCATAAATGACTCTGTATCACAAGTTATACCAAAATGTTAAAAGACAAGTAAAGTTGCTTATTTAACATCAGACCATAGGCCAGTGGCAGTGCTTCCCACATCAAGCAGTATTATGCCTCTTAAAGGAGAAGGAAAGGTTAAAACTAAGTAAGCCTTATCAGAAAGGTCCATCTAAATATACCAGTAAACCCCCAAAGTAATGCTGCTCTGAGTCCCCTGTCAAAAGAAACACAGAATTTCTTTCCTATTATTGTGTACACATGGGCTTCCGTATCAGACTTCCTGCCTTCAGCTTAAACCTCATTGCCCTGGGCAAGAGCATGCTCAGTTTGCTCCTCTTCCCCCCCCCTCCCTTCTCTACTGTAATCTGAGCCCAGAGCAGGGAGAGACTCAGGCAGGAAGTGATGTCCCACCACATTAATACTGCAGCTCCTATCCTAAACAAACAGAGAGTTTCTAGAGCTTTTTACTCAGGTATGGTAAAACATTCTACAGAATAAATATCGCATTCTAGCTTGCACTATTGCAGCTAATCTATTGGCAATAAAATACTTCCGTAGCTTTCCTTCTCCTTTAAAGGGGAAACTATTATCAGAAATGAGTTGTAAAAAATGATTTCATAAATGGAGCAGTTCACCAGGCATATTTCCAAATTCTACCCCGCCAATAAAGACTTTCTTCAAATGCTTTCTAATGTCTATTTTTTTTTCTAAAATGTAAATTGTAAATGAATTTATCTTGTGTATCCCCATTTCTTATCTGCCAGATCACTGTGGCAGCTGTCAGTTGTAGATATTTGTTTTTGCCATTTTTATAACAGCCGCACCAACCTATGCTACTGGACCTATATTTGAAGGAAGATAATTTTTAGAAACCTATATTTAAGAAGAATTGTAAAATCGTAGGAAGCAAATGTAAAAAGTAATTACAACGCTATTTTAAAAAAAAATTGTGAGGGTAGGTGAATAGTCCCTTAAAATGCAGAAACATTGCCATTTTAGAACTTGAATGGAAGACTCTACTAGCAATTGTGTACACTTTAGCTAAGATGCTATCTTTATGACAGAAACCCAAATTTGCACTGAACAACTGTCAGGCCAAACAAAGGATTAATCAGCAGACTGGCTGTTTAATTAAGCAACAGAAAATTCCACATCAGTTGTAAAATGTGCAATTTTATGGGATTTGTATATATTTATTAAAAAAAGGTCCTTCATATTTAATTACATTGGATCCTGGCATTGATCTGACATGAATCGAATGCTCTTTTTTTATGGTCATTTTCACTATGGTTCATAACTGAACAACCCAATATTTGGGCTTTACTTGCCCCTTAACTGAAAAACCTCTAATAGTGCACCTTATTGACACCTCCTTCAGCACAAAGAGGCAGAACGTTGGTTAAATGCATGACCCTGAAGCTTCTTAAGACATCTACATATATTCCCTTGAGTCCACATCAAGCTAGTATAAATCTGGAAGATTTTTCCAAACAAACATGTTTTCATGCAGCAAGGAGGAGTTTAATATTCTTTTAACCATACAAGAATGTTGTAAAGGAGTATTTCACAGAGTGGGCCAGCCATAAATTTACATATTAATATGTACTTCTGCATGTTTCTATTACACTTAACCTTTATTTTTATCATGAATGATCCATGGGCTCAGCCACGTTGGTCATTTCTGTATCCTGGCTGTCCATCTCTTCCAGATCATCTGTAGACAGCCCTGCTTGAATTTTAAGCCTCCCAGACAATGCTGTTTCCACAGAACTTTGTACACGAGAACTTCTTGCTTCAGAAGCCATAGTCGCTTCTGTGTTCACTATAACACTTCCGGTCACCTGCTCTTGACTGCTTCCCGACTTCCATTCTACCTTCTTTGGAGACGCATCAGTTGCCGCCAACTGCTCGTCGTTCTGATCCCTCAAGTGCTTATCCATTGAAGCCTGAATAGAAGAAACCATTTCTTGCAACTTTTTCCTCTGGGCCTCAATCAAATTGGGGTCAAGTTGCCGGCTATCTCTCATGGTTATTACACCAGGAGCAACTCTGATCAGCTCATTGTCACTGGTAGTAGACTGTAAGGGTGAAGGTTCTGAATATGTTAAAGTGCTATTGAAATCTGCAGTTGTACCATGCTTTGTAACATCCCTTGCTTTCTGATTAAGCTCGGGGCTACTAGAAGCTGTTCCTAGGGAGTGCCCTTTGCCTTGAAAGGCTGTCACATTGTGCTGCTGCTCAGACTTCTTTTTTATCACCCCACTGCTGCCCAGCTTTATCAATCCATGAGATGGACTAGACTCTCTACTCTTTGAAGCTGCTTCAGAACGCAGTTGATTCAAAGCCTCTTTCACCAGATCCTCTACCTCAGGACCTATAGGGAAATGGCCCGCAGCATCTACACACAGTTCTAGCCGGTCTTCAGCAGCATTGTAGACAAAGGTTTTGCCAGGAAGATGAGGAAATGTGCAATGCTTCCCATCTGCTATTCCTACAAATATAAAAAAACACACACACCATTTGTACCACACATAGCTTATTATTTGCATGGACATATTTTAACGAATGTTTACAGTTATTTCTGACAGCTCCACATCCTCACACAACACAATAGTAGTGCAAAGAAAAAAGATGCCAATTCAGGCAATTTTAGAGCAATCACAATGCTTATTGGAGCAGTACAGGAACTTTTAGGGTAAGGGCACACGGACAGATTCGGGGAGATTAGATGAAAAATCTAGAGCCGGATGGCACTGGCGCTTGGTTTTCCGAAGTCGCCCGAAGTTTCCTCGTGAGGCAACTTTGAAAAACGAAGCAGCGCATGTGCCATCCCGCTGGCGATTTTTCATTATAGCCGGAGGGAAGGCAGTTCAGGGAGAAGAAGAAGAGGCGATTTGTTGCCGGGGCGACTAATCTCCCCGCATCTGCCCATGTACCCTTACCCTTAGAGATGGGAGTGCCCAAAAGGCTTGTTTTCCTGTATTGCTCCAACAATCACAGAATTGCACCTGTACTGGCATGATCACTCTCCTTCTCTTTACATCCCTTAAAGGAACAGTAACACAAAAAAAAGTGTCCAAAAGTAATAAAAATACAAGGTACTGTTGAGCTGTACTGATAAAACTGGTGTGTTGGATTCAGAAACTCAACTATAGTTTATATAGCCAAGCTGCTGGGTAGCCATGGGAGCAGCCTGTCAAAGCTGGAGAAAAGGCACAGGATACACAGCAGAAAACATTTAAGTGTTGTAGCATACAATGGGATTCTTCTGAACTTATCTGTTATCTAATGTGTATCCTGTACTTGAATGGCTGCCCCCATGGCTACACAGCAGCTTGTTTATATGAACAATAGCTGTTTTTCCGAAGTACACACACCAGTTTTGCCAGTGCAGGGCACCAGTACATTATACTCGCTTTCCTTTAAAATATTTAAATTTTCTAGTATTCCTATAATGGACATTTACTAGTTAATTCATCTACACCTGGTTCTTAAAAACACAATGTATGAGCAATAACTTCAACATCTGAGGGAAGCTGAACTGCCACCACCTCCATCTACACCAATGCCAACTGGGCACAACGTTTGTGTAGCTAAAACAGTGTTCAGTGGGTGCCCTAAATAATACACAAAGTGCTCCAAGGCCCACTACAAAAAATCTGAATAAAAATGAATGCAGTGTCAGTAACTATACCCATGTTTTTCTTCATGATATTGTAAAAGACACCTCCTTGCTGGAACAAATGAGGAAGCCCCTTAGCATAGGACCAAACATCTTCTCCTGAAAAAGAAAAGAGTTTGGGTTATAAATATAACAAAACCCCAAATCCATGCTGCCAGATTCTTTACTACCCTCTATGCATGCCTTCTGGATAGCGGAAACAAAACAAACCTATAGTTTAATATAATTAATTAGTCTTAACGAAGTAGGTTAGTGCTTTTTCCACATAAAACCTTTACTCTATGTGGGGTGCAGATTTTACTTGTTTTAATCTGAACATCCCATTGTTAAACTGAACTGTTTATTAAATGAAAAATATGAACAGGTGAAATGGGTATGTAGTTTTATGTGAAAGTGCTAACCTACTTTACCTCAATTTAATTTATAAGTGCCTTATTTTACTTTCTATAGCAGTAATGTGCAAGCTCTGAAATAAAAAAAAACATTTATTTACATTTTGTCACTACTGAGAAAGAATTTCCATTTTTAGATATTCAAGACTACATAAAAGGGGAACGATCGCAAAAATGAAAATTTAATATACGCTTCAGCATACCGAAGAAACTTTCTGAATACAATAAGATAAATATTCTGCATTGTTTGTATTTCTCCTTTTAGAAAGTATGAGGAAGCTCGTATTAGATTTTAATTTTTGCGATAGTTCCCCTTTAAAGTCCTCTACCTGTTACCTGTCTATCCTCTGCTCAAGCATTTATGGTGCCTAGAGTATGGGCAGATTAGCAGATACAGTAAAATAAATGATGGTCCATAATATACCAGTCATGCTATTTAGGTGCTCACTGCAGGGGTCCCATGTTAGATCCCCAAGGATTTTACAAAATAATAGGAACAGCAAGTAAAATGTATCATTCCTTTATTTGCATATACTTACCCAACGCAATAATGCTAGAAATGCTGAATTTTGTATACTAAACATGAAATTACTGCAGTAGAAGCCCAATAAAACAAATGATTTATGCTTTCAAAGTTGGCCACAGGTGGGTCACCATCTTGTAACTTTGTTACATGCTCAGTGTGGTCTGGGCTGCTGTTGGAAGGCTAAGTCAAATAATATCCGACATAGAAGCAGATACAACAAGACTGAGAATATGCAGACTGCACTGGGTCTACGGATACAAATCTCTACACAGTCGCTGGCTGTTCTACAGGGAAACAAACAAAGCTGCTGGAGTTCTAGGAATTACGGTGGGGGGGGAAGTATGATCGTTTCCCTGCAGCGCAGTTAGGGACCATCTGAAGTTGCTGTCAGAGCAAGTAAAACGAAGGGGGAATTTCACTGCATACAGGCAGGTTTATTATAAAAACGGTAGACATTTTTTAATTAAAGTATATTTGAGATAGATTTCTTTTTCATTAAAGAAAGTAAAAATGTGATTTAATATCTTTGCCTTTACATCCCCTTTAATCATGGTGACACAGACAGGCTACTGCATAAGTTGCCAACAGATAAAGCTTCAACCACATGTGAATGAGGCTGCTATAACCCCTTGCAGGCTTTTTCATGATTCGCTGTCTTCCACCCAGTCTTTAAAATGTAGTGACAGACATGGTATCTGCCTGTATGCCTTTTAGTGCCAAAATGTACCCATTGTGTGTACAGAAGCATGGAATCCATGCATGTCAGTGCATTTAAAGACTGAGTGAAAGGCAGCAGATCAAGTGCCTGCTGCCAGAGAAAACCTGTGACACTGGCTTATTGAGACTGGCAGTTTAAAGTGTTTGCTCCTCTTGTCACTGCTGGGGCCTGCTTTAGATTAAGAGGTGTGCTTCTTAGCCAAAAGAGCAACATTTGGAATATACATTAAACTACTGAAAATATTTAGATTAAAGTTTTGCTGTTAAAAGCAGCATTTCTGTATCCTCCTGAACTGGATGTCCGTCCCCCCCAGCCCCCCAAACTAAACTAAACCTTATAAAAGCAACACTCCCCTTGATACAACTCACTTATGCGCAAGAGGATGTCCCCAGAAATACAATTTGGTATGGCGAGATTGGCTAGAGACTACAGAAGAATCCTTACTCCCAGGGATGCCAGGCTAACAGGGATGTAGATACCCATACCCACCATTTCAATTGTCTATGGGCATCAGGTATAGAATCACATCTGAACTCATCATTAGAGGTGATCTTGTAGGAGTATTAGGGTACCTGGTCAACCGACCAGTGTACTAATCTACGGGAACTCAAACTGTATATACACTGTAACTGATTATGGAACCATAATGGTCTTTTTGTTACTTGTTATTGTTATGAAAAATAAAAACCCCTTCATAAAAAAGCAACATTTGTCTGAATTGTTTGCATTTCTGGTTCTGACAGGGAGCAGACAGCCGAGCAATTGAAGGAAACGGACCTCTGCTACATTGTTTCAGGAAAACAAAAGAACAAATACTGCTTTTAGTTGCAATTAAATTTACAATTAACTTTCAAACCACTAAAATTGTAATAAAGGAAAACATGTTGACCACCCCCTAGTGAGCCAAATGAGTAACCTTATACCAGTTTGTGCCTTTTATAAAAGTTGTAGAAAAGTAGCACCAGCCCAGGGTACATACTTGAACAGCATCACAATAGCATGGTGAATCAAAAAAGTCTCCCCTGCACTAAACTAAAATGATTATAATATACAGAGGCAGAGGAATACTTAGGTGACTGGGATTCAACTATATGGTGATGTGCTCTTAAAAAAGTACCCTAGGCCTGTGTGAATGGTATGGAAGAATAGCAGGGGTGCCTTGTTCATGCATGGCCTAGAAGCATGCATAGTGCAGGTATAGCAATTCTAGTATATCCTAGTCTACATGAGCCCATCCCAAGCTCATGCACAGGACTACGCTTTGGCTCACTAAAGGTGCCTAATAGGGCCAAATAGGACTCCACAAGTCATTTAAGCTTGCTTGTCTTCTGTGCATGCTCATCCACAACTTATATGAACATGGAATGTACTGTTGCATCTCAATAGATAAAGCAGATGGTAAAGCCCAAGACTTATTAAAGGAAACTATCATGAAAATGAAAATGTAATATAAGCTTCACCATACTGAAATTAGACACTTTCTAAATACAATCAATTCAATATTCTGTATGGTTTCTAAAATAATCAAATGTATCTTCACTGTCCCTCTCTCAGCATCTGTTTCCCTTCATTCTGTCTTCTTTCAGGAGTTGGGTGTAGGATATTCATTGTAAGTTCGATCTAATATATCTAATAGGGGGACTCCTTTTACCTAGAAGATTTATTATAGCTCACACTATTAAAATCACCAGACATCATGTCTCTCTACACGCAGAATTTCTGCAAAATTGAGTTATTTGGTTACATTTTGTCTTTGCTGGAATTACTTATTTAAAAAGTGCAAGAATGTGCATGACAGCTCTAGCCCTAAGGTTGTCTATGGTTGTAATTCGGCCGCCACTCAATATAAAGATTGTGGGGAAATTCTCCACCTTCTTTCTAGTTATGTGTTACAATCAACTTGACTAGGATAATACAGAGCTAAGAAACAGCTGATTTATATACATTAGATACATATATTCACACAGGTATGTACAGCAGTGACACAAAGACTGGCTATACTATGTTTTTCTTATCTGTTAATCTGTTAACTGTGTTTGTAATGCAGCGTAATACACGTCATTACAAGCACATATTATATTGGTTGAATTGCATAATGATAATGTCATGAAAAGCATCTATGGGAACTATAGATTTGGGCCTCCAGTTGGACTGCCTGGAACTTTTTCCCATTAAAGGGGTGGTTCACCTTTAAGTTAACTTTTAGTATATTACAGAATGGCTAATTCTAAGCAACTTTTCAATCATTTATTTTTTTATAGTTTTTGAATAATTTGCCTTCTTCTCCTGACTCTTTCCAGCTTTCAAATGGGAGTCACTGATCCCATCTAAAAAAACAAATGTTCTAAGGCTACAAACTTTCTATGCAGGCCCTCTCCTATTCATATCTGGAAATCTGGACCCTAGCAACCAGATTGCTGAAAAGCTGCTGGAGAGATGCCGAACAAACAGCTAAACACATCAAAAACCACAAATAATAAAAAATGAAAACCAATTGCACATTGTCTCAGAATATCACTCTTTGTCATACTAAAAGTTCATTTGCAGGTGAATAACCTTTAGTTTTGAAACAATGCTTACCTCCATTTAGCTATCAAAGCAACTGTAATTACAGCTAACCAATAAAAAAATAACACAAAGCACTTTCTAACTCTCTAAGCAGCAGCATTACTTGTGTCCAGGTGTTGCTGACATTTGCCAGAATGCTTTGAAGGAAAACTATACCCCCGAACAATGTAGGTCTCGATAAAAAGATATTGAATAAAACAGCTCATAGGTAAAACCCTGTTTCATGTATATAAACCATTTTCATAATAATATACTTTTTTAGTAGTATGTGCCACTGGGTAATCATAAATACAAAATTGCCATTTTAAAAAATAAGGGCCACCCCCTGGGATCCTAGGATTCACGGTGCACACAAACAAACCATATATTAGGTCACATGAGCCACATATATACCAGTTTGGTAAGATTATTTAATATGCCACTTAAAGGAGAAGGAAAGGCTTGGTGCACTTGGGGGTGCCAAATGTTAGGCACCCCCAACTAATGTACTGACTTACCTGAAACCCCCGGGCCGGTGCTCCTATCAGCAGAAAACTGCACCGGCCCAGGGTTATACCAGTGAGCACCACGGAGCGATCCTCTTCAGTCTTCTTCTTCAAATTTCCCGGGGGAAAACGTATGCGCAGTTGAACTAAATAGCCGACTTTTTCGTTAAAGTTCTGCTTTTCGTGCACATGCGCAGCCGCGGGAAGAAGGAGGAAGACTGAAGAGGATCGCTCCCTACTGCTCACTGGTATAACCCCGGGCCGGTGCAGTTTTCTGCGAATAGGAGCACCGGCCCGGGACTACAGATAAGTCAATACAGTCACTTGGGGTGCCTAACATTTGGCACCCCCAAGTGCACCAAGCCTTTCCTTCTTATTTAACTTAAGATAAACTGTTGCTTAAATATTCATTTTGGGGGGTAAAGTTTTCCATTAACTCTTGATTTATGTCAAAAGTTAATAAACACTGCTACTGCTGATGGCAATTGGTAACAATTTG
Organism: Xenopus laevis; assembly: GCF_017654675.1. Taxonomy (NCBI): domain Eukaryota; kingdom Metazoa; phylum Chordata; class Amphibia; order Anura; family Pipidae; genus Xenopus; species Xenopus laevis. Next base: position 127,210,292 of record NC_054381.1, read on the forward strand.
ACTGCTGGTGTTTTCATAAGGAAAACTGTTGCAGTCAAAATGCTTTTTTCACTTGTAGTCGCTTCCAATTGAATAACAAGCATCGGAAGACTTACTTGTAAAAAACACAAAATATTACGTCTGCTCCTGAATCTATTTAAGAGAGGATCTGTCCAAAGATATGAATGTACATGTAAACATTAGTATATCTTACCCATGAGGGTTGCCAGCAAACACAACGAGTACATCTCCTTGTCAATCTGCTCTTGAAGCTCCTTTGAAACAGAGTTACTGGACACTGCAGCATCATCCTCTGTTACTTCATGGGCTGAATGGGACAAGTTGTGCGGTGGTTTTTCTTTACCCTTTAAAATTTCTACTGTCACCCTGTCACCATGCTGTAGCGGGACCGGCTCGTTTTCCAGGCCCTCCTTCGGCGTTGCCAGCTCTTTTGGTGGAAATCCGTAGCGGATACATTGTAAATATGGAGGGATAGCAAATTCTTTGGCAATCCCTTCTTGCAGTTCTGAGAAAGTGGTAGAGGATTTTAAGGTGAGCATTGCCTGCCTCCCATCGTTGGTGGTTATTCGTATTTTCTTTTCGTTAGAAGCTGTTGGAGAGTAGGGAGTTTTTGTTGGTGTTGAGGGGGCTGATGGTGGGCTCTCTCTGACGGCTCCAGGGGATGAGGCCCTTGTTGATCCAATCTGTTCTTGCTTCATTTTTTCTGTTTTCCTTTTCTGCATTATGGCAGCTTGCTCTGTAATGCTTTGCTGCAATTTCCTTTCAGTTTTGCTCATGTTTAACTCCTCTTTATGCAAAGTCTTTGCTTTCTGACCAGTAAGGATTATTTTTGTTGGCAAGTGCGACTCTGCCTCTTGTTCGTGTTTAATATCCTCCACTCTTTGGACATGGGCCCCGTCTATAGCTACTGGTGTATAATCATTGGGATTCTTTTTGGCAGTCTGATGCAATATTGTATTTACAACTTTTTGTACTAGTATTTCACTGCCGAATTCCCCAGGGAAGTGCTTAGTAACTAATTTCATGGCAACGTCATATACATTGCTATTTAAAGTCACATCACTTTCATACTGAAACCAGTACACAGTTTCCCTTACAACCCTTCCTCCCCACTCGAGTGTAATAGGAAAGGCTTCTGGCAAATTATCATATTCCTTACCATCCCAGTAGTGTTTGAAACCACAACCACATTTGCCTCCAAAGGATTTGGTATTAGTTCTGTCACCATCCAGATAGACAATGGAGGAATCATTTCTTACTCGTCGTATGGAGGTTCCACGGCACCAATTGCAACTGGTCAGATTACTTAAATTATAGTCAGGCACCAAAACGTCATTTGTGGCATCGTAAGAGCAAACAATATTGTTAAGAGGAAAACTGTAATTTTTATCAGGTTTTAATTGGCTGTGGGTTGTTTTCGCCAAGTTGTACAACTTTCCTCCTGGGGCTAACCACTCTGGAGGAACCAGAAGTTCAGACAATGCCCCACAAATGAGACATTTATGGAGGCGATTTTCCAATACGGCCTTCTTAGCAGCAGCAATCACTTCTTCAGGCTGAACTCCAATGACCCCAGTTCTTCGATAAAAATAATGGTGAACATCCGATACTAAACTGGGATGGATTCCATGCTTGCTCATGAATACTTCCTCCATTGCAGCAACCAACCTCAGCAAATATTTGTCCTGCAGACTCCTGTCGCCTCCAATCACACAGCTGCCATCCTCCTCTAACTTTATATATTTCCTTATCAAATCTTGAGGAACACCCCACGCTTTAGGAAGTAGTCTCGAAGGTAACTTTGGTAAAGAGCCGCCCTTGATACCAACCAAAGGGATATAATGGTTGCGCCCAGAACTACTCCATGCAATGCAAATTGGTTTATTTAAATGTCCATCTTTTCCCTTACAAACCTCCACTGTTATTAACCCTGGAAGAAAAGTTGCTGAATAGTCTCCAGAACTCCTCATCCCACTAAGGGAGTCAAGAAGGATAATGGGACGGTGAAGAACATTGGCCAGCCCAAAAATGTGAATGTTTCTCAGTCCTAGCGGAACTCCTTCTGGAGGCACAAACAAAGGGTCACACTCGTTGATAATATCTTCCCATTCAGCTACATCAATGAAGTCATGGAAAAGGGTTTTGTACCGGTCGAGATTTTCTTTTAAGTGTTTCTTCAGGTTCTCTCTCAGGGCATGCCAGAAGAGCTCCCTGCCAACCAGTGCCCTGGACACGGCGTGGACGAGGCAGTGACCGTCCCCATCGACATGCACAGGAATGATACGCTCTTGGTTAAGGTTGGACTTTTTGATGTCCTCTAGAGTATCATGGAGGTAGATAAGACTGCCTGAGCGGTCCTTCCCATATCCCACTGTATCCACATGCTCGGGTTCAATAAGGAAGGCCCGATCCCCTAGCAAAGAACAGTCAAACACGTCCCCCTGGTTCATGTCCCTCAGGAGCTTGGCCTTGCCCGTTTGCTTGTCCATCCCATAGCGGGCCAGGATGGGGGCCAGCAGCTTGCAGTGATAGTTGGAGAGGCCCATGACTTTAGCCATGTCCGTGCTCCTCCTGGGCGGAGCTGTCACACCGAGCAGCGCGTTCCGCAGCAGGTTATGTAGAACTACATCCGGTTCGGTCACTTCCTCGACCTCAAGCAGCTGCCTCTGCTCATGCCTTTGCCCACAGTCCGTACACTCTATGCTAGCCGAGCCCTGGGCAGGGAAAAACAACCGGGCCCGGCACTTTGGGTCTGGGCAGGTCCCAGACAAGATGCGCCGATCTCTCCTCCTTTGCGGCTGCATGTGCGAGGGTGACGGGGGAGGCTGGGACATGACTGCGTGCTGGACACGGTCACCGCTAGCTCATTCTCCAAACCCCTTCCAATGCGGAAGCGCAGCAGCACAGCTCCGTACCTGCAACAACCGCTCCGCCCTATTCTCTGCCGGACTCGTTGACAGACGTAACGGCCCCTTTCTGATACGTCAATTTCGCTGTCCCTTCCTCACCGAAAATGCATTGCGGTAGTTGTAGTTCTTATCGCAAAATAATGTCCAATTAGGATAGTTTAGTACACTGCAATTCCCAGGGTGCAGCTCGGCTGTAACACGGAAGTGGTGGAGAAGCCGAGTCCAGTTGCTCATTGGCCCAGTGCAACACAGTGTGACCCAGAGCATTGTTGTCTCAGTGCTGTAAAAATAATAATTCAGAACCTCTGATACTTCCGAATCCAGCACATACCTTTTAACATTTGAAAAATGAAAAGAGGGACAAAAAGATCTGTGGCCACACCCCCTACATACCATGCCCATTTCATAAAATGTGGCAGGTTATACAAAGTTTGAACTTTTAGGTACATGTTTTATGTGTTAAAACAGTTTTGCTAATGAAAGTAAGAGCCCCTTCAAAGCCACAAGTCGCAGTTCTCCCAAAAGACCTGCTTATCATAAATAGTTACAATTGTATCTAAATGCAGGTGCTGCGTAATCTGTGTCCGTGACGGCAGTGGGCGTGTCTGTGCCGTCAGTGGGCGGGGCTATGACACGGCGATCAGTGATTGGCTGATCACCGTGTCAATCAAGGGAATCCCACCCGGTTTTCCTTATTTGAAAAACCGGGCAGGAAGTATAGACCCAGGCAGCCTCTCAAAATACCGGGCTGTCCGGGTCAAAACTGGACAGGTGGCAACCCTAGTTGGAAGGTATACAAGAAATCAGGTCTGCACACTCAAACAAAGATCTTTTGACTGAGTGTGCAGACCTGATTTCTTGTATATGTTATATTTAGTTGCTCTGTAGGGGCGACTCATAGGTTTTTTTGCACCTCTCACTGCATGTTTGTTTTTCTATAGTTTGAATTAGGTGTGCCCTCCATTTACCTGTATTTTCCTAGTTGGAAGGTATGTCAGCAGATCAAATCCACAGGTAGTTGTTGGCTTATGGCTTAAAGGATGCTATGCTATGATAATTTGGACCCTAGCAACCAGATTGCTGAAATTGCAAACTGGAGAACTGCTGGATAAAAAGCAAAATAACTCAAAAATCATAAATAATAAAGAATTAAAACCAACTGCAGGTTGTCTCAGAATATCCATACAGTATACAAAAATTGGGAGTCCACATCTGATTTAAATTTAATTAAGCCCTAGGGACTCGCCCCAGTTCACAGGCGATGAACATATAAAAATTCCTTTTATCCAAAGATAGCTGTCCCAAAGCTATCTTTGGATAAAAGGAATTTTCAGAATATCCATATCTACTTAATACAAAAAGGTGAACACCCCTTTAAAGGGAATGCTAACCCAAATAAATGATTTTTGCCTTATAAAATAAAATGTACTTCTAACTTTGAAATATAAATTTTTCTATGGTTTTCAAATTATTTGTATATGTATATGTATTTGTGGATGTCCCTCTCTATTCTCTGCCCTAATGGCTCAGACTGTGGATACAACCAAGGCAAGGCAGCTGATTAAGAGAACTGCCTTTGCTGTTGGGGAACTAAGACTTTTGCAACATTGTTTAAAAAGTACCAACCAGGAGTTAAGCAAATACTATAACTTTAAAAGCACTGAACATCTTCAATAAATATAAATTAGAAAGTTGCTTAGAATGATGTTTTCTTTTATTAGGCACATTTTTATGTTGGGGTTGAATTTAAGGTAAAGGGGGCTTATTTATAAACACTGAGCACATTTGCACCTGGGCAGTAACCCAAAGCAACCAACCAGTGACTGGCTTTTTACAGGCAGCTGCAGGTTGAATGATGAAATCAAACATTTAATTGGTTACTGCCCAGGTGCAGATTTGCCCAGTGTTTATAAATGAGCCCCAAGGACTGCACATTCTTAGTAGGTTTTAGCCTTTTGGTAATTTCATAGTTTAATAGATTTTTAGTAGTAGCCCACACAATGTGCTAATACAGAAGGTGTTTCAAACAATCCTAATAGTATATCAAGTCCTGGTGAGACATGAGTGGTGCAGAGCATGTCTATCGCAGATACTCAAGACTTAAGCATGCATGAGATTTGTCAGTTTGGCTCAGCCCACACAAAGGGGTCCTGTTTCAAGATGGCAGCGCCTATGAAAGACTTTTTACATGTAGGATATTTTCTAATCCGTTTCGGATATAGACAAAAACAGCTGACTAAAGGGTTTAACTAAGGAGGGAAAGCTATATATTACTCATGTCTCAAGGTGACAGGTCCTCTTTAAGAGTGAGTGCCTTCCCTTCCTTGGGCCTAAAAGACTAGTGTCCTCTCCCCATGAAATCCCACTGTTGACATCACAGTGCCATGCCTACTCCTGTGCTCCTTCAGTGCCCCTTCTGCCAACTCCTCTACAACCTACCAGAAGGCTCAATTCGTTTTTGTTTGCTGGCCTGCCCTGTCCTGTCTATGTCTGAGCACAAAGGTGAAAAGTGCTTTTGTGCCTTTAAAAAAACAAACTTTCTTCTACCCCGGGCCACCATCAGGGGAGTACAGGCGATACTGCAGTCAGGGGTCAGACAAACAGAGGCCCAAAGGTAAAAAGCACAATGGGAAGGGTTTGGGCGGTGCAGGGTGGAGTTTTATCATACTTCAGGGGTGACCAAAGTAGATCTAGGCATGGCCATAGATATGAGGGGAATCCTATGTTTCATTTGGGCCCCATTTTGCATTTATATATTGGAAATTCAGATCATCCAGGGGGCCTAGGAGACTAGTGGGCTAATAATTGGGGCACTGTAGGGTGTGGTCCCTACTACATTATTAGTATGGGGCCCAATGATTACTGATGGTGGCTCTACTTTTACCCCCTATACCCCCGTTCTTTGCAACTTCTCCTAACTAATATTGTATCTCTCTCTCTTGTGAGCAAATTCATAATGTAAGGGAATCAAAACACATTTTTGCATGGAAGCCTGTCGGGGGGCCCCATACACGGACCAATAAGCTGCCGACTTGGTCTGTCGGCAGCTTTTATCGGCCCATGTATGGCCACCTTTAGTTTGGGTTTACTTGGTAATTTTCTAGCCAAATTTTCGTCACTAGCAATAGGCCAATGTTTTTGTATGCATTGATTCATGTGATTCAAATGAACACCGTATTGGCTGACATAATAAACATTTTCAGAAACACTTTTGCTTTGGTTACTCATGTTTTCATTATCACACAGTACTGGTGTCCTGAACCAATTAATGGGGATACCCTCTTTCCAAACCTTCTTACCCATGTTTTTCAAGTCTTGCGCACATTTATCGATATCACTGTTGATTCTTACCACCCTTAGAATTGCAATTTGGGTTAAGAATTCAGCAAATGACTCAGGTGGTTGCTATGATAATGTACAATTGTATTTCTGTCTGTGGGTTTTGTATACATACACGTATGTAATTTACCCCCATTTTGTACACTTTTACATCCAAAAATTCCATACTGTTGCAGTCATGTTTTAAGGTGAATCTTATTGGACTTTCTAAATCATTCAGCTGTTTCACAAAACTATACAATTCACACAAAAAATATATAATCTATGAAGGGCCTGTAAAAGGCTCCATATTGCTTAAACATTGGATGATTAAAGATATTATCACTCTCATAAGCATTCATTAATGCATTATCATAAACCTGCGCGACCTATGACCGCATGGCCGTCCCGGTGCGTAGTATAAATAAATGATTTTCAAATTTGAAGTCGTTTCTATGCAAGATAAATTCAAGGAGTGATGATGTGAATTCCATTGGTGGCTCATCATATAACACATTTCCTGTGATTAAATTGCGTACTGCCTCTATACCTGCCTTGTGTGGGATACAGGGGTAGAGGCTCTGCACGTCCATGGTGACCAAAATTAAATCACTGATTGGGTGGTCAATACTCTCTATGACCTTTAAAAAATCATTGGTGTCTATTCTGCACACACGGTTGTAATAAAAAATCAACATATTCAGCGATTTTTTTTCATTTAATGACCCGTTCGAAGATATGATTGGACACCCTGGTGGTTTGGATAGGCTCTTGTGAGCAAATGCAGGTGGAACGCAACACAATGCAATGCATCCACTTTATATTGGCAGTCTTTCCATCAAGTATTGGTTATATTTTTATACATATGCTCCTTGTTCTCTAAGGAGGGAAATAGTGTTCAATACCACAGTGAAGTAAGGCCCAGATTTGTGGCGAGGTTACAAAGGCTCGGGCCTAGGGCGGTAAATATTTCAGGGGCGACATACCATCCAGCCGCATTCTGGGGAGCTCCAGTCACCCACCACATGTACGCATGTTTGCGTGGGGTGGGAAATGGGTGCACGCAAAAGTGGGTGGGCGATATCACCTGACAGCCTAGGAGCGCTGAAAAAGAAAATCCGGGGCCTTAGTGAAAAACCACCTTGAAGATACTGATAAAAGACACTTTTAGGAAGATGCCTAGGTCTAGGTAGTTGCCTAAATGTTCTATGAGTGCTGCCTTACCATATTTTAAATCCTTCTTGATTCCTAGTTCAATCTCTAGTAAATCTGTCTGATAATAAAGGGCACATTCCCATTAATAATGTATTATTCATACAGTAATGTCATTCCCTGTACTGATACCCATAATAATGAATGAATCCCCTCTGATGATATAGTATAGAGCACATACAGTAATGGTGCAATTATCATTATTGATATATTTCAAATGCTGTACAAATATCTGGGCCATTCTTTATACCTGTGTGCTACTTATGTATTATACCTCCATACTTTATACCAGTATATTATACATTCATATATTTACACTGTCTACATAAACATAAAAGGGTCAAAAAATAAACAAACAGCATTTTAACCATAATCCTCTTTGAAATAATTGTAGAACTATGTGCAGTTTTTATGCTCATTTTGTATCCTCTGATCAGCAGCTAGTCATGTGACATATCATTGTGATGTCATAATAGACATTATCACAGCTGTTACAGGTGTACATAACCAGCCCAGACTGTCTCATTCTTGATCAGGAGACTGAGGTGAGTGGAGCTCATGACACGCTGGGAAATTTTTATAAATATAAAGGTAGCTGCTGGATAGGCCTTATTAGTGTCTGCTAGTGGGGTAAATGCGGGGGGGGGGGGTTGCTTGGCCCAACAAACAACAATGGTGGCATTGCCTGTACTAATAGCCAATATATAATATTAGCACATTCCTTATTTTCATTTAACATACATATAGCAATGCAATAGAGTTATTATAATATCATAGCGCTGCTAACAAAAGACATATTCCATTTTAAACACAATCTCAATACAGCCTTTCTATTTGCATTCATTTCTAACTGTCCTTAAAAGAGCAGATTATCTGCTAAGCCTGAATTTCCTGACCGTAGTTTGCAGGTGTGATGTCATAATGTGACACATGATACATTGTGATGTCACAGTGCACACAGAGTTAATGTTTGAAAACAAGCTCTAACTGCCTCATTCTGTATCAGGCAACTGAGGTGAGTGGAGCTCATGACACGCTGAAGAAATTTTTAAAATAACAATATTAATATAAATATAAAGGTAGCTGCTGGATAGGCCTTATTAGTGTCTGCTAGTGGGGTAAATGCAGGGGGGGGTTGCTTGGCCCAAAAAACAACAATGGTGGCATTGCCTGTACTAATAGCCTATATATAATATTAGCAAATTCCTTATTTTTATTTAACATACTGTACATATATCAATGAAATGGAGTTATTATAATATCATAGCGCTGCCAACAAAAGACATATTTCATTTTAAACACAATCTCAATACAGTCTTTCTATTTGCATTCATTTATTACTGTCCTTAAAAGAGCAGATTATCTGCTAAACCTGAATTTCCTGACCGTAGTTTGTAGGTGTGATGTCATAATGTGACACATAATACATTGTGATGTCACAGTGCACACAGAGTTAATGTTTGAAAACAAGCTCTAACTGCCTCATTCTGTATCAGGCAACTGAGGTGAGTGGAGCTCATCATCATACACTGGGGAAAATGTTAGAAAAATAAATATTCATATTCATATAGCTGCTGAGTAGGGCTTAGTAGCTGTTAGTGGGGTAATTACAAACCATTTGAGTTTGAAGGGGATGAAGTGCTTGGCCCTACAGACAATTATGGTCGCATTCCCTTTACTAATGGTATACATATGTACATATATTATACATTCCCATCTACATATAGCAATATAGCTGGATATAGTTGTTGTGTAGGCCTATGTATCTGCTAGTGGAGTAATTATGGGGATCTGAAAAGATATTAGTGTGCTTCAAAGTGCTGATAGTTTTTTCTAGTCATTAATTGTCATTCTAATGTTACCTTAATGTTACTGGCCATTCATTTTCAGTTACCTGTTAAAATATTAATCAACCTTATTTATAACCAATTCATCGGATTATTACATAGTGTGTAACCAATGATTTTTCTCTCTCCACAGAAAGAATATTCTATTTAGAAATCACCAAAAAGAATTTTCAACATATAAATCAAGAGAAAGAATTTTTGAAATACAAATCAAGAGAAAGAATTTTTGACATATAGATCAACAGAAAGAGTATTTGACAAACAAATCAACAGAAAGACTTATCGACATACAAAAACCATCATGTTTCGACGCATATGCAGTATTTTCAAATGTTTTAAGAAAGTAAGGGTTTTTTATACTCATATCCTAGATTTTTAGTTTGTATGGAAAAACTGTGTAAACTGTTAATGACAAACTAAAATGCATGTGATGAAAATTTCATCAAATATACCTTTGAAAACGAAAGTGCTATAAAATGTTATTTTCCTGTTAACTCAGGGGTCCCCAACCGCGGGGCCAGTCCTGAACTGGCCCGCTGAACAATTAACCCACACCCAAATTGGATGCCGGCGCGCTGAATAGGACACTGGCACACCCAAATTGGACACCGACCCCTCACAACCCCTCTGACCACTCCCTAACCCCTCCATACTTGGAAAAAAAATTGGCTCTTTTTTAGTCCCCGGGCCAAAAAAGTTTGGGGACCCCTGTGTTAACGGATTCAAATTTGAGTTCACTGGCATAACTATAGAGGAAGCAGACCCCGCAGTCTTGGCCCAAGGAACAGGGGGGCCCGGACCATGGGGTCCTCTTTCTCTATAGCTGTTTAAGGCCGAAGAAATCCCCCAGCCGCTCTCCTACTTCCAACCAGGGAGCAGGGGAAGCAGATGGATGGGGGACATCAGTGGTGGCAGGAAATGTCAGCCAGGGGTGGTGAGTGGGTGGGCGGGTATTTCTGGGTAGGTATAGCTCTGCGCTGGTCCCTCCAAAGATTTATTTGCAGGGGGGCCCGGAGCCAGAAAGTTACGTCATTCTTTGATCGATTTAATGAATTTGTTTCCCTATGTTGAAGCTATAACAGCTCCATGGTGGGATGTAGCTTTACTTTATGATAATTTTGCATATCTAATAGAAAAATAATATTACAATTAGGGATGCACTGAATCCAGGATTCGGACAGGATTCGGACAGGATTCGGCCGTTTTTAGCAGGATTCAGATTCAGCAGAGTCTTTCTGCTTGGCCAAACCAAATCCAAATTTGCATATACAAATTAGGGGCGGGAAGGAAAATGCATCACTTTTTGTTACAAAACAAGGAAGTAGAAAAATGTTTCCACTTCCAACCCCTAATTATATATAGATGCAAGTGCAAATTAGGATTCGGATTCGGCCCGGTATTTGGCCAAATCTTTCACAAAGGATTCGGGGGTTCGGCCGAATCCAAAATAGTGGATTTGGTGCATCTCTAATTACAAATTTCATATATCGTTGGTTTTGGCTAGATCTGAACTTTCATTACTCACTGTAAGAAACAGCTTATAATAGCCTTATATTTTGTACACTTTCTGCATATCTAATATTAAATCATACCTTGTTTTCTGTATTGCTTTATAAGGAAAATGGTCTTAGAGGTTGGGAACTTCTAAGTTTCCTAATTCTAACTTCTAATGGACCTATTCATTTAGTTACACCTTGATCATTGCCTCTAATATTCAAACCTATTTTCTTTTGCCAGGTTAAAGAAGTTAAAGAAGAGAAAAATGAAGTCATTTTGGTAAGTAGAGAAACTTGTCATAAATAAACGTTTTGTTAAAGATGGAGGATAATGTAACAATGTCGTAAAATATAATAAAACTTAAAACACTCCAAACCTTCTAGCAGATATAACACTCTTCTTGAACTATGATGCATAGCCTAGCATATGTTACTCCCAAGGGGCCACATTTGTTCAGTTTGTTAATTAGATTTTGTTAAATTACAAGTCGGACTTATCTGTGGATCAGTAGCCTTAGACACCAACTCTACACAAATGTATCTAACATTTCAGTTGATTTACAGATTGGCCATTGCCACTTACATACCAACATTGACCTGATTGCTAAGAACCCATTTCATTGCTAATGTATAATTATCCTTTTCTTTTCCAGCAAGGGGCAGTCCAGTAACCCCTTGCATTTTTATGAGAAAAGAGATGCCAACCCTGCATTCATTTAAACTCAAAACTATATCTCATAGTATAATGTGTCTTTTATTTATCTTGATCAATAATCTCTTACCCTCATTTTTTTATTTAAAAAACAGGTACTACCGAAGATGTACACAGAAATGCCCTGTTTGGTAAGCAAATAATAGTTTATTATTAGTTATATTTAAATAATATTAAATTAAATAAAGCAACATTACATATATGAACTGTTCTACTTTGCTGTCTTAAACAGGTGCAACCAACTGGATATGGCAATCTTCTCTGCCAGGTAAATATTTTAAAGAGACTAACACAATTAAAACAAAACAAACCCATAATATCATGGGAAGTATGTTTTTGCATTTTCCAACAAATAATTGATTTCATTTTTTTTTTCTTTCAACTAGGAACCAGTAGAAACCAATGTTAATAATATCAGTGAGGTAAGTAGGAAAACATGAAACTTTGAAAATACTTTGTCACTTTGCCATATGCAATAGATATTAGTATAGCAACAAATGGATTAATTGTATGTTTTTATTCTTAAACAGAAACAACTTGAGGAAACCATTGCCCATGACATTTGCCAGGAGACAAATATTGGCCATAACAGCTGCCAAGAAGAACCTGATGAAAACAATGGTCATGAAATCTGCCAGGAAGAACCTGAAGACAATATTAGCCATCACAGCTATCAGGTAAGTAGTTTTAAATGAATTAAAAAAAAACACAACATGCCTCTTCCCCAACAATACATGGCTTTTTGCTTAATATATTTTAAAGCCTTCTTTATAAAGCCTTCATTCTTTGTAGAGCTCAATTAATTATCTTACATTTGCTTAACAGAATCAATCATGTGATCCATGTGATCAATAAACTTCTATCTCTTTTCCAGGAGCAACCTGAGGAGCCTGGCACAGAGATCAGCCAGGGTAATGCCTCAGAGGAGGAAGAAAATCTAGAAGAAGAAAGTCTAGAAGAAGAAAGTCTAGAAGAAGAAAGTTTAGAAGAGGAAGAAGAAAGCAGTAATGATAATCCATTTCCATTTCTTGAGGTATGGCTTTTTGCTAAATATATTTTAAAGTCTTCTTTGTAGAGCTGAATTAATTATCTCACATTTACTTAACAGAATCAATCATGTGATCAATAATCTTCTATCTCTTTTCCAGGAGCAACCTGAGGAGCCTGGCACAGAGATCAGCCAGGGTAATGCCTCAGAGGAGGAAGAAAGTCTAGAAGAAGAAAGTCTAGAAGAACAAGAGGAAGAAGAAAACAATAGTGATGACATGCTTATATCTAGTGGGGAAGAAGAAAACATTTGTGATGATCTGTTTCCATCACTTGAGGTATGATTTGCTATCAAGGACATTAAGACATTTTGTGCATTGAACTGATTGATTTATTGGGACATGTTTAGCGTAACGTTTATTTAGTATGGCTTTGTTTAGGCCCACTAATGTCTGGGAACCTAAAAACCAAACTGCAGTTTAAATCACCAGTCCAGCTCATGCTAAAACACTTTAAGAACTATATATTTTTGGAGTGTCTTCATAAACTGCAGTGCCCAGAGGGAAGCCATCAATGCTTATCACTACAACATCATGCTGCACACATTACATGGGGAAACCCACAAACGGGTCATTTTTTTTCTTTGCAGCTCAGGAATACGTTGAAAACTTTGAAAATACATTTTACTTTTATTAAAGTTGTCTTTGAGTTAGAACTCCTGTTATATCTCTCTCTTACCCAGGGGCAACCAGAGCAGAATGTAGAAATTGCCACAGACAACTGCCGCGTAATTGAATAATGGGAATTATAAAAAACATTTACCTTGTCATAAATGCATGTTTTTGCACCTTCTCTATAAATCAGAATTGATCTGAAATGATCTTTGTCATTCACTCTCTCTCTTAAAGGAGAAGGAAAGCTACAGAGGCATTTTATTGCCAATAGATTAGCTGCAATAGTGCAAGCTAGAATGCTATATTTATTCTGTAGAATGTTTTACCATACCTGAGTAAAAAGCTCTAGAAACTCTCTGTTTGTTTAGGATAGGAGCTGCAGTATTAACATGGTGTGACATCACTTCCTGCCTGAGTCTCTCCCTGCTCTGGGCTCAGGTTACAGTAGAGAAGGGAGGGGGAGGGGGAAGAGGAGCAAACTGAGCATGCTCTTGCCCAGGGCAAGGAGGTTTAAGCTGAAGGCAGGAAGTCTGATACAGAAGCCCATGTGTACACAATAGAAGGAAAGAAATGATGTGTTTCTTTTGACAGGGGACTCAGAGCAGCACTACTTTGGGGGTTTACTGGTATATTTCGATGGACCTTTCTGATAAGGCTTACTTAGTTTTAACCTTTCCTTCTCCTTTAAGCATCACCAACCAGATAATCACAGTATTGATGCTTGAGAGGAAAACATACGGTAGAGATGAGCGCATTTTTGACGCCCATAGACTTTAATATATTTTGGTCAATTTCCACTGCCGGCAATTTTTGGCAAAGTGAAATGGGTCAAATTCGCCCATCCCTACAATCAAGATATTCACATAACACATTACCAACTCTATTTTCCAATACTGTGTCACATTGCCATATGCAATAGATATTAGTATAGCAACAAAAGGATTAATTGTATGTTTTTATTCTTAAACAGAAACAACTTGAGGAAATCATTGCCCATGACATCTGCCAGGAGGAACCTGAGACAAATATTGGCCATTTCCAGGAGCAACCTGAGGAGCCTGGCACAGAGATCAGCCAGGGTAATGCCTCAGAGGAAGAAGAAAAGCTAGAAGAACAAGCAGAAAAAGAAAACAATAGTGATGACATGGTTATATGTAGTGATGAAGAAGAAAGCATTATTGATTATCTGTTTCCATCACTTGAGGTATGATTTTCTATCAAGGACATTAAGACATTTTGTGCATTGAACTTATTAATTTATTGGGACATGTTTAGAATAAAGTTAATTTAGTATGGCTTTGTTTAGGCCCACTAATGTCTGGGAACCTAAAAACCAAACTGCAGTTTAAATCACCAGTCCAGCTCATGGTAAAACACTTTAAGAACTATATATTTTTGGAGTATCCACATAAACTGCAGTGCCCAGAGGGAAGCCATCAATGCTTATCACTACAACATCATGCTGCACACATTACATGGGACATTGTAGGGATGAGCACATTTTTGAAGCCCTAGACTTGTATGTATTTTGGCAAATTTTGGCAAATTTTCACTGACGGTGAATGGGTCAAATTTGAAATGGGTCAAATTTGCCCACCCCTACAAACAAGATATTCACATAACAGATTACTAACTTTATTTTCCGATACTGTGTCACATTGCCATATGTAATATATATATTAGTATAGCAACAAATGGATTAATTGTATGTTTTTATTCTTAAACAGAAAAAACCTGAGGAAATCATTTCCCATGACAATTGCCAGGAAAATCCTGAGACAAATATTGGCCATTTCCAGGAGCAACCTGAGGAGCCTGGCACAGAGATCAGCCAGGGTAATGCCTCAGAGGAAGAACATAATCTAGAAGAACAAGAGGAAGAAGAAAACAATAGTGATGACATGGTTATATATAGTGGGGAAGAAGAAAGCATTTGTGATGATCTGTTTCCATCACTTGAGGTATGATTTGCTATCAAGGACACTAAGACATTTTGTGCATTGAACGGATTGATTTATTGGGACATGTTTAGCATAATGTTTATTTAGTATGGCTTCATTTAGGCCCACTAATGTCTGGGAACCTAAAAACCAAACTGCAGTTTAAATCACCAGTCCAGGTTATGCTAAAACACTTTGGGGTAAATTTATCAAAGAGTGAAGTTCCGCAGCTCTGAATTCATTGCTATGGGATTTTGAAAGGCGTATTTATCAATGGGTGAAGTGAAAGTTCACCCTTTGATAAATACGCCTATAAAAATCCCATAGAAATGAATGGAGAGTGGCGGAACTTCACTCTTTGATAAATTACCCCTTTAAGAACTATATGTTTTTGGAGTATCCACATAAACTGCAGTGCCCAGAGGGAAGCCATCAATGCTTATCACTACAACACCATGCTGCACACATTACATGGGGAAACCCACAAACGGGTCATTTTTTCTTTGCAGCTCTGAAATACATTGCCCAAAGTTTAAAGGTGTTATTTACTAAACTCAATTTTTTTTTTCTGCCTGAGTTTTTTCGGGCAAAAATGTTAATGTTTAGAGGAGAAAAAACGCTCACCATTTCAAACCTGTCACTGTTGTGTATAGGTCAATGGGAGATGTCCTTTTTACAATTTGAAGGTATCGTGGTCTGCATTGGATTTTGTCTGGTAAACCAAAAAAATTGGAGTTTTCAGGCAATAACCTGAAAAAATTAAGCAATTCAGGATTCAAATCCAAATAATTTGGGTTTTTCCCCGATTTTCGCAATTTTTTCCCCGGCCTGACTGTTTCAAGTTATTTTATTGATAAATAAGATAAAATTACGGATGAAAGTTTAGTCAAGCTTAGTTTAATACAAATATGAGAAATTCGAGTTTTAGTAAATAACCCCCTAAAAGTCTCACACACATTAGTTCTATTAGGACAAACCATAACCCATATACATAAGAATAAAAATCTTTGTAATAGTTATGTCCACCATTAACAACACTGTTTGGGCACAAGGCCTCTTTGCTATACTAAATATAAATTAAAAAACTGCTTAAAAAGTAACACAGTGAGGAGAATCTTATGGGGATGCCTCTCAACCTGAACAAACTAAATGAGCAACAAACTAAAAAGAAAAGCTTGCAATATTTATTCTTTTTGTCTATTTACTGAGTTAATCTAAAATAATGTTTTCCTTTACCAGGTCTGCAATGAACATGGATTTGACAAACTATGCCCGGTATGCAAAAACATTTTTACATTATTATCCCTGTTTTCAGCCTTCTCCCTCTATTCTCCCCCCACCACCTGGCATTATATTGTCTTATTTTCAAATTTTGCATTTTACTTTTTTTTAGGACCCAACTGGCTGGATAGACCTCGAACAATGTGTTGGATCAGGAGGATTTGGAGTAATCCATAAGGTCAGATATGAGACTTTAAGATTGTAAGGGGCGGGAATGACCTACCTTTTGTGGCCCTTAACATCTCAATGTAATTCTATATATTGTATATATTTATCTATCTAGTATATAAATATTCATACATATGTCATGTATCACTAAATTGACACATATGCCTCATTTAAAGCAGGATTCATATTTCCTTTTGGAGTTTGTTTTTTGTTTCTGAGACTGCAAAGACCCATGTCGTTATACTCAGGTACTTTATCAAATTCAAGTCAAAATTCACCACAAATCTGTTTTGTTTCAGGCATGGCATTTTAAGGAAAAGAAAGAAGTGGCCATAAAAGTGATAAAAGACCTTAGGGTAATGTATATTTTTTACTATTTAATTTATTATAATGAGAATATTGCAGAAAGTGTTGTGTTACACATACAAATCAACTGCCAGTAAAAAGAGACTTTATAAACCATGATTAGCAAGTGGCCCCCTTATATAATGAATAGTCATAATGCAAAATGGAATTTATAATGATTAGAAATGGACTTCTTTAAATGCCCCAAGCTCTGCTCAGCCCGTTGAAATATTCACTGGAGGTTTAATTATTTAATAAATGCAAAACTAACTATATCAACTGCTTGTAATATTTGCAGCTTATAAAAGGCAATCGTGTGACTTATATTCATTAATCTCTATGTAACAATACTATAAAGTAACCACCGCTAACAGAAGGGGATTTAAATCACACCAAATCATAACAAAAATATCATAACCCAGTTCAACACATTGCAAGTAAACACATGGAGCGGCATAGAAGAGAAAGGGGGGAAGTTAGATTCTATGATTGAGAGTGGACGCCATTACAGCACATCACAGAGAGACTTGAGAGAACTGATAACCTTTACTAGCTTTACGCATTCAGAAGCTTCTGATGAAGTGACTCCAGTCACGAAATGCGTAAAGCTAGTTCCCCTGCCCGCTTACACTTTTGTATTCTTAACATGGATTAATAAAGTTAACTGGCTCTATCCAAGTTTGGTTTCCTCGAGTTCTGATCCGGTGAGGTCATCCCTACTATCAAGTTTGTTTGGGAAGTTAGTATCTGTGGTGTTGGCACTGTGGTACACTGATGGCAAACTAATGAATTCTATGTTTTACAACAAGGATTAAATAGTTATCAAGACTAATTTAATGATCAGTATTTCTGTATCTAGGATAATGAAGAGATCCTTGCTGAACTGTACGTACTTGAACGCGTTTCTGGCCACGACAACTTCCCTGCCTTTTATGGAGCCTTTTATCTACGGCCCAGCATTTCAAATGAAGAGGCGCTATGGGTAAGGATATACTTCTTAAATAAAAGCACACAATGGTCTTGCATTGCACATGCCAAGAAGGAGAAAATCTCAATCAAAGTTAATAAATATAACACTGATTATTTCAGACCCGTTACTGCTACTGATTACTAGGAATGTTACACAGACACACAGACAGATAGATAGATTTTAGGCAACATATATATATATACACTATAATATTTATATTTATATACACTATATATAAAAACATTTAATTTCTATTCTAGATTGCTATGACAATGTGTGCTGGTGGCTCCGTAGACGCCTTAATTAGGAGCACGCCCAATAGATCCTTGGATGAGACCTGGATTTCATACATATGCAAGAAAGTTTTACAGGTAAAACAGATATTAACCCCTTCATTGCTTTTCATAATCTCTGCTCACCGACTTTGTATCCTATTAATTCTAGAATATAAAAATATATACATGTTCATCATGTTTGCTTTATTCGTCTTTCTAGGGCCTGGATTACTTACAGGAACTGAACGTGATACATCATGATCTCAAGGGCGCCAATATAATGTTAACTTCTACGGCCCGTGTGAAGATAAGTAAGTGACGTTTATTATCTATAGGAAGAATGGGTGCCACAAAAGCAAAGGGTACATTTATTGCTCATCTCAATGCCTAGCTTTTCTTAGGCATCATAAAACTTTAAAGGGGATCTCTACCCAAAAATGGCACCTTTGCTTAATTCAGAAATATCATTCTAAGCAACGTTCCAATATATAGTCATTGTTTTGTCATAGATGTTATTACTGCGTTGTACAAAGTAAATTCATGCTTGTTTCTTTCAATTTCAGTTGATTTTGGCCTTGCCACAATAGGGCCCATCAGTACAAGTAATGCAGGAACCCGCTGTTGGATGGCACCTGAAGTCCATGCATGTTTTACAAGAAGTGTACATTATAACTACAAGGTATAATTAATAAAATAGTTGTCATTTAGTTCAGTTTTCATTAAAGTGATTAAACAAATTGCACTCTTAAGGCAGGAATAACAAATCCATGCCAAATGTAATTTGTAGAGCTTTTTTCTCCCAGTAGAGACTCTTGAAAATGTAAAATCATAAATGTTTATAGTTGAAGTCGGCTACTGGAAATGTTTCATAGTAATACAACGTAGCTTGGCTCTAAAGTATTAGTCATTTAGCATCCCATATTGACCCTGAGACAGGATGAGGATGGATAGTCAGTAGAAGTATCTTTATCTTCTGTAACAATGATTATAATTTGTTTGCTAAATGGGTGTTGCTTTTTGTTTTTATTTTCTAGGTGGATGTGTGGTCTTTAGGAATCACAGCCATAGAAATGGCAGAATACAATCCTCGTAAGTAATCTTAAATAACATTTTGCGTGCGTTTATGTTCATTTATGGAGGAGTGTTTTTAGGAAGGTCAGGGGGTATCACCCATTCTGTAAACAATGAAACATGTAAATTGGCCGTGAATCAGAGAATCTTTTCTGTGCTTTTATTATAATGGTGTCTTCTGTAATTTGCATTAGTTACTTTTCTTTTTAGTGATACACTGGAAAGCAAGATATAACTTCTTGTTTCAGAGACAGGAGCAATCAGATAAAAGATATAGACTGTGTCTTTCCTGTATCCCCTTAGGCTAATGGCAAATAATGTGTTTTCTCTGCTGCTGAGAAAATGCAGATACAGCCATATACTGCCCTATATGTCCAATATCTGTCTGTCACTGTGCACATGCTGCAAATTCCATCCAGACTGCATTTATTTACTTGTTATGTATGAAAGAAGGAAATTCTGTCTCTAAAAAGTTAAAATAAATCATCGATTCGTTCTGATAATAGAAACTCATCAGAATATTTGATGTAGTCACCCTCTACTGTACAATGCTGCAAAATATGTTGGCCCCTTGTAAATTTGTAAGAATAACAATAATAATATTGTGTTCTCTTACACTTACAGCACACATTAAACTCCGTGGTGCTGAGCTTTCCGAAAGGATTATGAATGGTCCAGCTCCAGCTCTAAAAGAGGATATATGGTGAGTCATTTGTTTTTTACAGAAATAGGACTTAAGGTGGCCATAGACATTACGATTACAATCTTTCCTGGAAAAGATCTTTCCAAGAAAGATCGTTCATTTCAATACACACATGTAGAGTTGAATTGGCAGATATACAGGTAGAAACAATAACATTCTACCATTATCTGATGATTCAGCACTAACAATGGGTGATATTGGGGTACTTTCAAAGGTTTCCGATCAAAATTTTCCGGCCAGACCTATCGGTCAGCCAACCCATATCGAAGTCTTCTGCCAATATCGGTTGACTCGTTTCCCACCATACACGCACCGAATATGGTACCAGAATTTGTTTTGTACAATATTATTGATGCGTCTATGGCCACCTTAAGCAGTGAGGGTGGGGGAATGGGGAAAGAGACACTGAAGCATAAGGCCGGGGAAGGTGTTAAAGTGGGAAAGAGATAAGTTCAATGGGCTCAAATGTAAGTGGTACTACTGTATCCACTCTATCCATTGCTGTGATGATGGGCTGTGTACAAGTTATTAGTATTCTTTTAGAGACATCACCCTTTTCATAAATTCAAGAGCTTACACCTTGTTGACCAAAATTATTCAATGAAAAGAAACATATCTCCCATTTAATTCCCTATTACCCAACAGACTTCAGTGTTCTTTTTGAATAATTCTGGCTCTGTGTTTTATTACATCATCAGTAACACTTCTGCCTTGTTTCTTTCCCCCCAGGAGTAATAAATTCCACAGATTTATTAATAAATGCCTTCAGAAGGATCCAGCCAAAAGACCATTCGCAAAGGAACTCCTATTAAACCGATTCATCACATATAATCGAGATGAAGACGAGGTGCAATATAGCATAGCAGAGCATATACAGAAAGGTAATGCAAATTACTCATATTCTCTACAATCAAAAAACAACTACTGGGAAATCTTTAATGCCTATGTGGTTATTCCAGGCTCTATGGATTTAAGGATTCTTATTTTGATCACTATCCCAAAAATTTTGAAATTGCATCACATGCAAGCAAAATCTGCCCCTAAGTATTAATGCTTTTAGGGAATTTTCAGGTGAAATTAGTTTTGTTAATTACTCATGGCTTTAGCTCCAACCAGTTATTCTTTAAATCATGAAAGTTTCTATTTATAACTAATTTAGTTAAGGAATCACATTATGACCATTTTTACAGTGCCCTATCATGTGCATAGATATAAAACACAGATCTTCTTGACTGACATAAACACATTTTCTCCTAGGAGCAAAGAAATAAGACATTCAACACCTCATTAAGAAGACTTTGTCAAGACTTAGGAAGGAAATGGAAGAACAATATATAAATCCAAAAATGGAATCTACCCTTGCAAGATCTGAAATGTGGCTCCTTCATTATGTTCCCAAAAGGGAAAGGAGGGAAAGGGTTGGGAACACAATGTAGGAGCCACAGTCCATCTACTTTGGATACTTTACCAAATGTTTATTTTTGTATAATCTCTTTAAATGTATATATATTTTTATATATTAATAAATATAATAAAAAATAAGCTGATGTTTGACGTTTGAATTATTAATATATGGTGTAAGAAAATGGACTGTTCAAGAGTTGCATTAACTGTACAGGAGAGGTAAAGGTTTTAGAAAATATCAACTGGGAAAATATCAATAATTGTGGATATAAAAAACTGCTAGTGCTTGTTTTATAATCTTTGAAAATGTTGTATATTATCCCTTATCCAGAAACCTGATATCCAGAAAGCTCTGATTTACGGAATGTCTCCCATAGACTCCATTTTATCCAAATAATCCAAATTTTTAAAAATGATTTACTTTTTCACTGTAATAATAAAACAGTAGCTTGTACTTGATCCCAATTAATATATAATTAATCCTTATTGGAAGCAAAACCAGCCTATTGAGTTTATTTAATGGTTAAATGAATTTCTAGTAGACTTATGGCAAACATCACCCAAATTACAGAAAGATCCATTATCCGGAAAACCCCAGGTCCTAAGCATTCTGGATAACATGTCCCATACCTGTACTTTCAACAGCTTATGATGATAGTTATAGATTTTGTACCCCTTCTGTAAATTATATAGTAATTCGAAGTACTGTCTCTTTAAAAAACTTCGACTTCGACACTTCGCCACCTTAAACCTGCCGAATTGCTGTTTAGCCTATGGGGGACCTCCTAGAACCTGAAGCTTTTGGGCAAGTTTTGAGAAGTCGAAGTTTGTTTTGTAAAATTGTATGACTTTACTTCGATCGAATACGGCCATTTTCGCTGGAAAAAATACTTCGACTTCAAATTCAATGGTCGAATTTCGACTTTTTTTAACTTCGAAATTCGATCCTTGATAAATATGCCCCTAAGTGTCACCATTCTCTAACTATGAGCTTTACCCCAATAATTTGCTCCGGATGCTCCTCAATTCTCAGGCGTTAAGACCTCGGTGTGGAGTCAGGGTGTAGTACAACTGTAAATAGGTGCAGTGCACAATAATTGGGCACCAGTGGTCTCTCCGGGCCCCCAACTCCAGGCACAAAGTACCCTCTGGCTCCCCTCCATGAGCCGCAACCCACCCCCCGCACCTACCATCTTTTTAGTACAGCCATGCTAGGGGTCAAGGAAGACAGAAGCCACTTCTGGCTTCCTCCAAGGATTGGGTCTCGACCAGCAGGGCCCACGAGAGCTAGAGCCCACCGGGGTTTTTTCCCCGGTGTCCTGCCGGCCCAGTCTGACACTGCACTTAGTCCCTACACTGGGCAATTGGTACCCGGGATCTTAATCCCACTCACACTCCTTGTTGGAGCCTCAGACTGCTCAGCTAAATAGCCTGACTATCTGTAACTACTAGAGTGACCTTTTAAGGTGAGTAGCCTATCCTTACTAGACCTGACCTGTATAGGTTCCACTTCTCCACTTCAAATAATAAAAAATAAAAACCAATTGCAAATTGTCTCAGAATATCACTCTCTACATCAAACTAAATGTTGATTTCAAGGTGAACAACCCCTTAAAACTTTGGGAAAAGATTATCATAATCATATATTGAATATTATACCTAGAGCACATAGCAGAAAAAATACAATTCCATGCATAATGGCATTAGAGCATATGAGAAATTAAGTGCCAATTCAATGTATTATGCCTGAGAATATGAATAAATAAGGAGCCAATTCTATGTATAATGCCCCTTGGAGCTCATACTGGAGAAAATATAAATATGAATAAGAAATATAATACATCTATAACAACAATAACATGCATAAATAGAATGCTGTTTTCAGAAACATTTTGCAATTCTCTCTACATTTTTTTGTTCAGTTCACATTGTCTTATGCCAGTAATTGGTAAAAACAAGGTATTGTTGAACCATAACTCTCAAATCCTGCAGCCTTTCAGCTATAGCTTGGTGTCAGAGTTCTAGGTCAACCTAATTTAGAAAACAACAGGGTGGCATAACTCCTCCTTATGTTTTTCTTTTTTACACTTGGCTGCAGTAATAGGACCCCTAGAACAGATACTGAAATTATGTTATTAATTTAAAAAAAAGCCAAATAAAGTAATTAAAATATCTTGTAAAGTTTTACTTACACAACTTTCTGGGCTTTTTATTAATGAATGGGTCAGCAGTCCTAGGGAAAGGCAATGATTATGTGGGGGGCAGAACAGCACATCTCTCATGAACTGATTCATAGGCCCCATATACCGTAAATGCCAGGTGGACCATGCATTTATTGTGAGAATTGCAGTGGGCTTTAGCACTGTTCTCTGGAGTGCATCCCACTTTATGTGGCTTTGTCCTGCACTGGAGAATATTTGGAACAAGTTTCCCCAAACTTTCTTTTCTAGTAATCTATCTATTGTGGCTGCAGCTAGGTCTGGGCTGAGATTCAAAATAGGCCCTGGCACTTCAGGTACACAGAGGCACAAACAAGCCACACAGCAGCCAAAACAGCCCCTCCACCAGCCCAACAAATAATGACTTTCTATGGCAACTTACAGCAGCCCCTCTGGCATTTGCCAGAACCCACAGATTGCCAGTCCAGGCCTGGCTGCAATGATACAAGTGGCATCTGGCTTCCCTCAGTAGAGAAGCAAAGCTACTAACGATTGGCAACAGGAAGAAACTAAATCTTTTTTCTCTATTAAAGGAAAACTATACCCCCCAAACAATGTAGGTATCTATTAAAAGATACTGAGTAAAACAGCTCATGTGTAAAACCCTGCTTCATGCAAATGAACCATTATCATAATAATATACTTTTTTAGTAGTATGTGCCATTGGGTAATCATAAATAGAAAATTGCCATTTTAAAAAATAAGGGCCGCCCCCTGGGATCGTAGGATTCACTGTACTCACAAACATACCAACAAACCATACATGTTAGGTCACATGAGCCAATTAACAGACAGAGTTGTGTCTTTTGCTTCCACACTTCTTCCTGTTACAGTTAGAGTTGAAGTATTTCTGGTCAGGTGATCTCTGAGACAGCACAGAGACCATCACGAAATGGTGGCTCAAGGCAAGAGATGTAAAAGGGCAATATTTACTTAAATACATATTCCAGTTTGGTAAGATTCTTTAATATGCCACTTAATATGATATGAACTATCTGTTGCTTAAAGGAAAACTATACCCCCCAAACAATGTAGGTCTCTATTAAAAGATACTGAGTAAAACAGCTCATGTGTAAAACCCTGCTTCATGCAAATGAACCATTATCATAATAATATACTTTTTTAGTAGTATGTGCCATTGGGTAATCATAAATAGAAAATTGCCATTTTAAAAAATAAGGGCCGCCCCCTGAGATCGTAAGATTCACTGTGCACACATACAAACCACATGTAAGGTCACATGAGCCAATTAACAGACAGAGTTCTGCTTTTTGCTTCCTCACTTCTTCCTGTTACAGTTAGTGTTGTAGTATTTCTGGTCAGGTGATCTCTGAGGCAGCACAGATAGAGTCACGAAATGGTGGTTCAAGGCAAAAGATGTAAAAGGGCAATATTTATGTAAATATATATTCCAGTTTGGTAAGATTCTTTAATATGTCATTCAATTTGATATAAACTATCTGTTGCTTAAGTATTCATTTTGGGTGTAAAGTTTTCCTTTAATAACATTGGGATCAACCATCATTTTTACTGGCCAGGCAACCCTACCAGCAGCCCATCAGCAGAACAATGGGAAGGTAACCAGATAACAGCTCCCTGGTAGATATAAGAATGCAATAGTAAAAATCCATGTCCCACTGCGACCCTATTCAGTTACATTGAGTAGGAGAAACAACAGCCTGTCAGAAAGCAGTTCCATAGTGCAACTCTGGCTCTTTCTGAAAGCACATGACCAGGCAAAATGACGTGAGATCGCTGCCTTCACACCAATATTACAATTACAAAAAAAAAAAAAATACGCTTGTTGGTTCAGGAATTAAATTTTATATTTGCAATGTAAACAGTGTAATTTAGAAATAAAAACTCCACCATAAAAATCATGACAGAATCCCTTTAAAGAGTACAAATTGTACCCAGCTGGCAGCCTAATGAATTACTAGCAGATAACATACTTCATATTTGACTGACAGTTTTCCTTGTGTACTAGGCTCTCCTGTACCAATCACCAAAATGTGATTGCAACCGGGCCCACACCCCCTTCAGACCCATTGGGTACAAGTACATCACGAATTCCTTGGTGGCAATGTTAATGTTGTCAAGAGCATACTGACCATGAAAAATGATTGGTCTATTAAGGAAGTATAACGTGTAAAGGAAGTTAATGACAGCATCACTTTCTGTTCCTCTTGGGCATGGATGAGGAGGCATTTGTCAGTAAGCAAAGAAAACTGAGCAAGAGAGAAAAAAAGGCTGTTCTCTGCAGAAAAGTTTGAAGTGGTTCAGACATTTTCCAAAATTCAAAGCATCTTTGCTTGCAAAAAAAAAAAAGAGCAACTATATAAGCCAACTGCAGGTAAAGTACCAAAGTATTAGCTATATTGCTAAAAGAAGGTTTATTATGAACATAGGTCGATTGGTAATGCATTATACATATATATATATATATATATATATTGTGTGAGTGTCAGCCTGCATGTAAGTGGCTTCCATTGGTAATGGTAAGACGAAGCACTCTTTGTATTTGTCACTGTTTGGTGGCTTGTAGGATCATTTGTCAGTTGAGACTCAAGACCGACACAGATATGTGGGCAGTGACAACCAGCAGACACACCAGTTCTAACTACCTACTTTCTGACATCGCACACCATATGCGGCCTTTGTAGGGGGCTACTTCCCCTATGTCAATAATACATTAAGGGCTGGGACACACTGGGCGATTTGGGGAGATTTAGTCGCCTGGCGACTAATCGCCGCGACTTTCCACGACCAATCTTCCCCGAATGCCTCCCCTCGCTCTGCGCCTGGCTAAAATGAAAAATCGCCTGCGCTAATCACACGCGGCGATTCGTTTTCCGAAGTCGCCCGAAGTTTCCTCGTGAGGCAACTTCGGGCGACTTCGGAAAACGAATCGCCGCCTGTGATTAGCGCAGGCGATTTTTCATTTTAGCCAGGCGCAGAGCGAGGGGAGGCATTCGGGGAGAAAAGTCGCGGCGATTAGTCGCCAGGCGACTAAATCTCCCCAAATCGCCCAGTGTGTCCCAGCCCTAAGATGAGCTAAAATTGACAAATAGACGGAGTGGAAGCCTAGCAGGTGGTCCTAGCGGTGGTATTGCCTAATGGTGCATCAATGAGGTCATTCAAATGCCTCCTGTGTCGATATCCAGGCCTTACATTTTCTTTGCTTGTTGCAATATGATTACTAAGTGGGCCTCTGAGGGCGTGCCTACACTTGGGGACCTGGTGCTATGACCACTAGGAGTTTCTTTTTTCTGTTTTTTCAAAAAACCCAGGCTGTCTGGGTCAAAACTGGGCAGGTGGCAACCCTAGTTGAAACAGGACTACTTTAACAAGCCAATGTGGTCCTTACACCAGCGGGATTTTTAAACACGCCCAAAAGTCAGTTAGAGCCCATACAGACTCGGTCTGAAGGACTGAATCTCATGTAGCTAAGCTAAACTCAAGTTATAGTTCAGTCAGCAATCACCGGCATCCAATTTCAGTTATTGCCAGTGCCTGTGTCTCGTGGTCTACTTTCCACTTAAATTATAGGTATCCCGTGTATAACACAGCACTGCTACAAGGAGATTTTTATTTAAAAAAAGCCTTTATTGTAACATTTGGCTTCTGATCAGAAGCCAAATGTTACAATAAATGCTTTTTATTTAAAATCTCCTTGTAGCAGTGCTGAGTCTAAAAGGGCAGAGAGGAAAGAAGGCATAAAGCCAATAGACTTGCATATGTGCTATCTGACACTGTACATGCTTAAATAATCATTGGCCCAAATGTTGTACACATATTGTACATACATACATTTCATAACATACAATGAAAAATGACAGAGGCTAGAAAAAATGTGGTAAAACAAGTGTTGCAAAACTATGGCCCAAGCCAACCATATAAGAATTGTAGCAGGAATCAGAGCTGAATGGGTCAGCTGAACCAGAGCTGGTGGGGCCCTTGGCAAAAGGGACCATTATTACATGTAAAGCTCTCTATCTGTTTCTGAACTACAACTTACAAAAGTGATGATTCACAGGATTTGTAGTTTTAAAAATAGTAGTTTTGAGTGGCAGATGAGATTCAATGACATGAAAGTCAAGCATCTGGAATGTAGAAATATCCAAGCCACTTATACCCTTAATGGGACTGCATTAGGCAAATCCAAAGAACCTTGCAGTCCTGGTAGATGATAAACTTGGTTGTAGCAAGCAATGCCAGTCAGCAGCATCTGCCAGTCCTTGTTCTTCTTCTGCCATGCAAATCGCTTTTTGTTATGACCAAATAACTAAATTTTTGCCTTCAGTTCAAAGCACTTTGTTCTAAAATAATTGTGGTTTGTCTAAATGAGCTCTGTGGCATGAGTGCAGAAAGGGCTTCTTTCTCATCATCCTGCCATACAGATGTTCTTTGTGCAAATTGCACTGAATTGTGGAACGATGTACAGATACACCATCTGCAGCAAGATGTTCGTGCAGGTCTTTGGAGGTGATCTTTGGGTTGTCTGTAACATTCTCACAATCCTCCGCATATGCAGCTATTTTTCATGGCCTGTCAGACCTGGGTTTTACAGCAACTGTGCCTGTGGCCTTCCATTTCCTAATTACATTCCTTACAGTTGAAACTGACAGTTTAAACCTCTGAGATAGCTTTTTGTAGCCTTCCCCTAATCCATGATATTGAACAATCTTTATTTTCAGATCTTTTGAGAGTTGCTTTGAGGATCCCATGCTGTCACTCTTCAGAGGAGAGTCAAACTGAAGCACAACTTGCAATTGGCCACCTTGAGTAGCTTTTCTCATGATTGGACACACCTGCCTATGAAGTTCAAGGCTTAATGAGCTAATCCAACCAATTTGGTGTTGGCAGTAATCAGTATTGAGCAGTTACATACATACAAATTAGCAAAATTACAAGGGTACCCAAATTTTTGCACAGCCAGTTTTTCACATTTGATTTGATTCCATACAACTGAATACTGCTTCACTAAAAAATCTTTGTTCAGAAAACACCCCAGTACTCAGATGTTCCTGGGAAATGAAGGACATACCACTGTTATCTTTTTTGTTGAAAGTGGAGTAAATTATGCATTATATCTACTATTGGGATATCGGCACTCACGAAAAATCTGTAACTGACTGCCTGGGTGTGATCCTATGAAAGCAGAATATATGTCGTCCTCAAGAAAGAGCACTCGCAGGTCTTACGAATAATCAAAAAATATTTTATTTAGGCACAACAACTCCTCTTCTTTAGGGCTACAATCTCCCGAACTGCCGTTCCCCCTGCCCTCTGCCGGCTAAAACGAAAATCGACCGGGGGAAGGCACATGTGGTGCTTCGTTTTCCAAAGTTGCCTCACGAGGAAACTTCGGGCAAATTCGGGGAGATTGTCGACCCAGAGAGGAGGAGATTCATCGCTAGGGCAACTAATCTCCCCGGATCTACTTGTGGGGCCAGACCCTTAATGGTGTTCGAACAGAACTTATCTGCTATTTAACCTGTACCATTTAGCCCTATTTCAATTACCTTCACTGCTACACACCAGTCCAACAAAAACTGTTTAGCAGTAATAAAATGCAAAAGGACACTGTGGGGCATATTTATAAAATGGCAAAAAGACAAAAATATATTTTTGAGTGGGAAATAATAAGGTGATGCATCTTTTTACCCTTGTCAGCTTTTAATTAACATGCCCTTTTCCCCATTGTTTTTCACTATTGTTTAATGATTTAGAGCAGGGTTCCCCAAACTTTCTTTTACCCAAGAGCCACATTCCAATGTAAAAATAGTTGGGGAGCAACACAAGCAGGAGAAGTGTTCATGTGGGTGCCAAAAAAAGAACAGGATTGGCTATTTGGTAGCCCCTATCTGGACTGACAGCTACCGGAGACTCTGTTTGGGAGTACACCTGGTTTTTATACAACCAAAACTTGCCTCCAAGCCTGTAATTTATAAATAATCACCTGCTTTGAGGCCACTGTGAGCAACAGCCAAAGAATTGGTGAGCAATAGGTTGCTCACAAGCTACTAGTTGCATACAACTGATGTAGAGTTAGTAGGTCTAAATGTTCTATGGCCCTCTGCTTATCCGTCTTAACCAAAATTACCCTTTTATATAACAAAAAACAAAACTGAAAGACTGAAACATTAATTTTTGTGGAAAAAAAGAGGAACCAGAGGCTACAGCTTTATTAAACAATAGTTAACAATTCAGTCCCCTCAATAAATGCAGCTCCATTAAACCCCAACATTTATCCATCAAAGGTACCAATCCCATGCCCTGCCCTCCCTGGTCTCTCTCTTATCTGTGCACCCACGGGGGTCCACAATACAAGTTTCAGCTCAAGTCTGACCGTACAATCACAGCCTGCTTGCCTGGACATAGTCCCACCCTTTTGCATTTTCTCTTACAGATACAATACAGAATTTTTTTCATGATCCCAATGCCTTCCTGTAGGTTGGCATTAAACCTATAGTTTCGGCAATATTCGGAGTGCCGCGTTACGTGATCGCGGTTGGCTCGAAATTCAAATATTTCAAGGTGCAAATGTCCATTTTCATTGCCCAACCGAAAGGTCTATTAATATATTTCCTGGGTGTACTTTATTGTCTCTTTCGTGTTCCTGATCCTTGCCTGTTCCTGACCTTGCATTCTGCTGCCTGTACCTACCTCTGCCTGTACTTGACTAGTCTTAGGATTCCGATTTTGTACCACATTGTTTGATTTGACCCTGTCCTGTGAACTCTCTCCCTGGTCCTCTCACATTAAAGTGATGCTGACACTAAAAAACTACTTTTTAAAATATGAATGTACATTAAAAGTTATCTATAGGTCATGTTGATCGTTTCGAGAGGTTTGTTTTTGTAAGTTATTGTTAGTTGAAGTTTCCTACACCTGACTGTTTTGCCAACATGACTGTCCCATCTCAGCTGAAGTTTCTTTTTGTATAAACTGTTGTATTATTCAAAAGAATAACAAGAAACAAAACAGACAAATATTACAGAAGCGATACATCAAATAGCCATGCAGAATGTATGCATTATGGTATTGTAAATATGTATATAATATACTGTAAAAGCTCTCATTGAATATGTTGCATTAGCCGCAGATCCACGGATTGTTTTGCGCGTCCAAAATGCATGGCATCCTGTCTTCCTCCTAAGATAACTCAAAACAAAGTAGAGTTAGAAAGAATGAAGAAGGGGATAGAGTGGGAATAGGGGAAAGGGGGAAAGGAGGGCAGCTGAAGTTTCTAATGCTAACGGACTCGTGCTACACAAATATGGCAGCCCCCTCATACAGGAACATGAGGATCAGACAGGTAATGTAAAGCATTGTGCAAATACTTTATGGCAAAGTTATAAGTTGCTTTCAAAGGCAATATTATGATAGATGTAAAAAAGAGTTGAATTTATGGTGTCGGTATCTCTGTAAGTCCTGGCGGCATCTGAGTAGCGGAGGGTTCCTCCCAAAGCCAAAGGAGGCTGCTATAGGCAGAAGAGGGAGCCGTGACTGGGTCCTTGGAGTTAGTTCTGAGTTTGGGATACCTTAATGAAGCACACATTCAGGAGCAGCGACGAGGCACAGCAGCAGGCAGCAGCCGTCCCTGCTGCCCCACTAGACCACCAGGTATTCTTACAATGGGTATCACTCTACTTGCAAAGTTAAAAGTGCACAGTATTTCTTGAAGCTCCTTTAGCTTAATTTTTTCCTTGTCAAATGCAGTGTTAACCAAGGTGTTGGCCTACCTTCTCAACTTGCAATCTGCATAACCAGCCTTGGAATCAATTTCTATATTCAAGGCTAATCTTGTACAATGCTCCACTTGTTTCTCCTTAGCTATGGCTACCCTAAAATCACTAACAATGTCTCTAGGTCATCCAGCAAATTTGTGCAGACTGACAACCCTTTTCAGCCCACCACCAAAAAAATCATCTAAGTGCTACGTCATAATGGCTTTGTCAACTTGCGGTACTTTGCCTGTCAATCCATTATTTTTGTTGTCCTTGTGCTTCATCCTTCTGTTGCAAACTGCACCAACAATTAGATAAACATACTGGGGACCCATTAACGTTATCCTGTCTATACTATCTGGGGACATGCTCCTGTCCCTACTGGCCACACTGTGAAACCTAATTTCTCTGTACCTGTTACAGTGATGCCTGCTACTGTAATTATGGGTCCTGTCCAGCTTAGGTGACCCTGCTGGGCTACGTTCTTGTGTCTCCTGTAGTGACCATGTGAGGGGGACCGTTAATATGGCCTGGTCCTATAAAGCCTTATATGATTCCTGCTGTAGTGGACTTGGAAACTGTGGCCCCCTGTTGACTGGCTTTCCCCAGAACCCTCCCTAGCTCCTGTCTCTATAACTCCTACTATATTCTCTGTCTCTATAACTCCTACTATATACTCTGTGTGACCTGTAAGGATGCTGTGGTGAGTGCTGCCTGCATGCAGTGGGGGAACATGACCAGTAGCGGGAGCTTGCACCGAGTATTGCTACGGAACGTGGGCTGTGTGATGAGGTTGAAAGGGGCCTATAATTAAGTTGAGGTCCTATGGCTGTACATCCCATGATGGCTCCATGTACTAAGTGGGCCCCACTGCCTGGTTGCTTGGCTGTGAGATGTCCAATAGGAGAGGGAGCATCCATAGGACACTGGGCTGCTCCACCTGTGCTTGCCCCTGCACCTCCTCCCTTACTCCTGCTGTTTAAGGCCACCATCTTAGATCCAGCAAGAATTTGCTTGATCTCACAAGGCAAACAGGATGTCTGTATTGATTCTGGGAGACTGAGCACACTCACTGGCGCCCTGTAGGTCAGTAGGGCTACCCCTCACAGGTTGTAAGCAGTGTCAGACTGGCCCACAGGGATACCAGGAAAGCTCCCCTTCATCCTATCAGCCTCCCACCATCGAACCCCCTTCTTCGTCGCGCACGCATGCACCAGGGGGATGCTGCTGCCTGAGGCGAGTTTCTCAACTTGCCTCATTGGCATGAACGCCCCTCGACCTAGGCAACCCGGCCAGCAAACTCCGCCCCCGCGCATACGTTCATGCATGCGCGACGAACCCCATCGAACCCCCTTCTTCGTCGCGCACGCATGCACGTATGCACGTATGCGCGGGGGCGGAGTTTGCTGGCCGGGTTGCCTAGGGCCAGGGGCGTTCAGCCAATGAGGCAAGTTGAGAAACTCGCCTCAGGCAGCAGCATCCCCCTGGTTGCCAGGGGCGGCAAAAATGCCACTCCTGGTAACCAAGAATCGAATTTCCATTTTTTCAACCTGAGACCCAAGAACAACAGGTCTCATATCTAGTACAAGTTAGAATTACTTATACTATGATATACCATGATCTGGATGAATGAAAATCTTCATAGTCAACAGTTATTATAGGCCTCCATTCAACTCACTGCTGCCTTTTTCCTTGATTCATAAATTTACAACTGGTCTGCAATTAGGGTTGCCACCTTTTCTGGAAAAAAATACCGCCCTTCCTATATATTTATCTTTTTTCCCTATTAATAACATTGGGATCAGCCATCATTTTTACCGGCCAGTCCGGTAAAATACTGGCCAGGTGGGAACCCTATCTGCAATCCTAACACAAAGCTACAGACATTTGTGACAAAACAAGTAGTGGCAACAGATACGGGCCTGCATTCCTCTGTTGAACTCAAATGAGCATGCTGGGAGTTGTAGTTCAGTCTGAGCTAAAGAACAAAGAGAATGGGATTATGTCACAGAAGTCGAACAACATAAGAAAACATGACTGAAAAAAACACTAGATAGGGACAGCCAAGTCCAGGAAATAACGGGTTAAACCTAAAGAACTAGAGGCAAGGCCTGAGAAGCAGAGACCATATGATTGGCCCTGGATTGCATAGGGCGGTGTCAGTCAGCAAAGTCAGGGAGCACAGAGACTGGGCGGGGCCTCTGACTGAGAGGGGGTGGAGAAAAATATCCGTAGGCAATTTCCCGGCAATCGTGTTTATTTACAAAAAAAGTGTCAGGATCCAGGACATGTTTGAGGGAAACTAAAGGCTGGCAGCTCGGGGAGGAGGGAGGGTTCAGCCTAAACACTGTTTGCCTGTAAAACTAAAACTTCCCGTTCAGCTTGCAGGCAAAGTACTGAGCCGGTGTAACTGCTAAGAGAGTCCGCTGGGGGCGCTGTGCTGACACGTCAGATCACCCACTCGCACTACTTGTAAACACAGCGCTCTGTGTGCGGCCACAATCCAGGAAACAGAACACTTCAAACTTCACAAAGTGCCAGACTGTCGCATAGTCCCGGGGTCCTGCTGTCGGTAAGTTCCTGGATTTATACACAATCAGTTAGTCTCGGGCTGCTTCACTGGATTTCCTTAAATACGGGAGAATGTATGTGATTAACAGGAGATGTAGCGCCTAACATTCATCTGGATGGGCTTATTAGTTATAACTTATTGTGCACAGGGTTCCTTATTATTTATGTACAAATGTGTATTCATTAAAGGAGTGGTTCACCTTTGGCATGTTATAGAGTAACCAATTCTAAGCAACTTTTCAATTGGTCTTCATTATTTATTTGTTATAGTTTGGGGATTGTTTGCCTTCTTCCGACTCTTTCCAACTTTCAAATGGGGGTCACTGACCCCATCGGAAAAAAACAAACGATCTGTAAGGCTACACATGTATTGTTATTGTTACTTTTAATTGCTCATCTTTCTATTCAGGTCCTCCCCTATTCATATATTCTAGTCTCTTATTCATATCAGTGCGTGGTTGCTAGGGTGAGTTGAGCCGTAGCAACCAGATTGCTGAAATTGCAAGGTGGAGAGCTGCTGACTAAACAGCTAGATAAGTCAAAAAACACAAATAATAATAAATGAAAACCATTTGCAAATTGTCTCAGAATATCACCCTGTACAATATTAACTCAAAGGTGAGCAGCCCCTTTAATATACATGGGGGTTGCCATACTGCTTTACTGAAGAGACAAGAAACATTGCTCCCTCATCCCTAGTAAAGGTTGTATCTCTTGTTCTACTCAAAGTGATGCTTTGTGTTGGAAATCATTAATGGCTAATTTAAAGGAGAACGAAGGGCTTCATGCACTTGGGGTGCCAAATGTTAGGCGCCCGAAGTGATCGAAAACCCCTGGCCGGTTCTCCTATCAACAAAAATCTGCACCGGCCTGGGGTTACACCAGTGAGCACCACGGAGTGATCCTCTTCCAGCTTCTTCTGTCTTCAAATTTCCTGGGGCAAACGCATGCACAGTTAAATGAAAAGGCGACTTTTTAGTTAAAGTTTAGCTTTTCTGTCTACTGTGCATGCGCAGCCACGCAAAGAAGGAGGAAGACTGAAGAGGATTGATCCGTGGTGCTCACTGGTATAACCCCCGGGCCGGTGCAGTTTTCTGCTGATAGGAGCACCGGCCCAGGGTTTAAGGTTAGTAAATACAATCACTTGGTTGTGCCTAACATTTGGCACCCCCAAGTGCACCAAGCCTTTCCTTCTCCTTTAAGAATCTATTATGATATTAATAATAGACGCCGGTTATTGGGTAATTGAGCTCTAATGCAAGGGGAAATTTCTAATGGGGCATATAGTAGTGATGTGTGGGTGGCCCGATACCCGGGGGACCCCCTGGTCAGTCTGGTTCGGGCCGACCTTGCACCTCAATTTGCAGGTGACGGCTTTTTACAGTGCCAACTTCTGGGTTCCGGTTTTATAGCCACGCGCCTGCTCTCCCCGTCCCTTTTGTGACATCATCGGCGGGTCGATAAAAGGAACCTGGAAGTCTGGCGCAGGTGGAGGGGGTCTGGGGCAGGTAAAACATCACTGGTATATAAGCCATGAGCATAAGGCTGGTGTATGGGGGATACAATACTCGGGCATCAAGAGCCGTGCTCAAAGTGCAGTGCAATTTCCTTGCGGGGGGCAGTCACATAGTACATAGGGGAGCCTGACACTCTTAGAAACATGTTTGAGTAGTTTGGGTGCAGGTATTGTGTGTCTGATGTTGCCACCTATCAATCGCCCCTATGCAGTGTATAGGACCCCAATTAACATTGGACATCCAAGTAAGGCTTTTCCCTCAAACTTGTGCAGCTTTGGTCCATGCAGTCGGGAGACATTCACTTTTAAACTCCACTGGGGCAGGGAATGATCTGAATGATGTATAATCTCTGTAAACTGCAGATTATGTTGGTGCTGTATAAATAAAGAATAACAATAATAACCTCTCCTTGAGCACACTGCACCTTGAATGCAATGCCAAACACCCATGAGAACATATCTTAAGGGGCAAGTTACAACATATCTCACTTCTACACAGCCATGAAAGTCCACATTTAGTATTTTCTAACAAAATAAACATAATATTCTTGTAATGCCCTTTTGATGTAAAAAATTGATACTAATGGTGTGTGCAGTAGTATGAAGAAAAGGAAAAAAAAGGAATAAAACTGCAGCCCTTGCATACCTGTAATAGCCAGTGGAGGCTTAAAGGGGTTCACCATTTAAGTATGGCCTCTAAGTAACTTTTCAATTGGTCTTCATTATTTATCCATTGTAGTTCTTTTAATTATTTGCCTCTTTCTTCTGACTCTTGCCAACTTTCAAATGGGGGGGGGGTTAATTGACCCATCTTCAAAAAACAAATGCACTGTAAGCAGTGGCGTAACTACTGGGGGAGCAGGAGGTGCGATTGGGGCAGGGCCTGCACCCCCTCAGGGCCCCCCGGCAGCTCGCGCATCACTGACTTCTTCAGTAATTCCGGGCGTACGGAGGGGGGCGGGGGGCCCGGCTGCACGTCCTGCGCCAGGGCCAGCCCCCCTCTAGTTACATTACTGTCTGTAAAGCTACACATCTATTGTTATTGCTACTTGTTATGACTCCTCTTTATATTCAGGCCCTCCCCTAATTATATTCCAATCTCTTATTCAAATCAGTGCATGGTTGCTAGGGTAATTTGGACTCTTGCAACCACATTGCTGAAATTGCAAAATGGAGAGCTGCTGAATAAAAAGCGAAATAACTCAAAAAACCACAAATAATAAAAAATGAAAACCATTTGTAAATTGTCTCAGAATATCACTCTCTACATCATGTTAAAGATAATTTAAAGGTGAATAACCACTTTAAGAGCAAACATTTCCTACTTGTATTCCAGGCTGTTGGCTACAAGCTTTCTTGCATACTCCATATCCGTCTTATTATGTTATGCAACCAATAAAAGAAGTCAGACTGGGGCATGGCATGACATCATTTAGGCCTTTATTATTCTTTATTTATATACAGTAGCATAAAAGGGACAGTTCAGTGAATTGGGCTTGTGCTGAACATACTTTTATTTTAAAAAAATATTCAAAAGAATTCCAGAAGTTCAATCTTTTCTGTTCTACAAATGATATAAATCTTATAAATCCAAACACTGTAAAACAGCGCTTCTCAAGGAAGCTCAGGAAAAAACAGCAAGAAAAATGGAAAAAAAATCCAAATATAGTGTAGTAGGTTTTTCAACTCTTCACCACCTCTCTGTGTGAACACACGGGTTTTTGGAAAGACTGATAAGCGCCAATCTGCTTAATTTTATGTGAGTGTCATTTTTAAACATTTAGAAATTTTAAAAGTAGGGATGCACCGAATCCAGGATTCGGTTAGGGATTCGACCAGGATTCGGCCTTTTTCAACAGGATTCGTATTCAGGCGAATCCTTATGCCTGGCCGAACTGAATCCGAATCCTAATTTGCACATGCAAATATGGGACGAGGACGCAAATTACGTGACTTTTTAATCACAAAATAAGGAAGTTAAACATGTTTTCCCCTTCCCATCCCTCATTTACATATGCAAATTAGGATTCAGTATTCAGCCGAATATTTCGTGAAGGGTTTGGCGAATCCAAAATAGTGGATTCGGTGCATCCCTATTTAAAAGATAATTTACACTATATGAAGTGCATTTCTCCTAGCGAATCCGGAGTGGAATCTGGACAGCAATAATTAGTGAACTATCAGACAGGCACATGATCAAATAAAACGTTTGTAAGTGCCCATCTTTTCTTGGTGGTGGATCACAAAAAGTGAAGAAAAAGTGAATGAAGGAGTGGGTTTTCACGTGAGAGTGAATAGTAGAGACTGAACATACGTTTACCTATTGTTTTAATGTAAAATATTTATAGTTTTTTAATTATTATTTCTTGTACTAAACAGGGCAAAATCTGGAACAGAACATGAATTTACATTCTACTTCCTGTTCTTTTACACAAGATTAAAACAGGAGTCCAATGAGAAACCTCATAGTATTAATAATAAAAAAAGGGGAGGGGGGCAGAGATTATGCCTGATTCCCTGGCCCAGTGGACCCTACAATCTAAGCTCCCTATTCCATTAATACAGACACAGTGGCCAGTTTTATCTGGAGCTAATTAACCTTCCTACATGTGTATATTTCTGGAATGTGAGAGGAAACCAGAAGTGGTGTAACTATAGAGGAAGCTGACCCTGCGGTGCTGAGGGAGGGATGATCGCTTCCTCTATTGTAGTAGAAATACCCCCATCGCTATCCACTCTCCTGAGAGTGCAGAGGGCAGCACAAGCTGACAGGGAGAGGGGTACATGAGCAACAGGAGGCTTGCGAGCGGGCAGAAGGACGAGCAGGAATGGGCCTTTGAGTACAAGCCGGGCCCTCCGCATATTTTTGTGGCTGGGCTCAATGGGCGGTAGCTACACCGCTGAAAACAGAGTACCCCGAGAAAACACACATACATACAGAGAGAAACAAGAGGCTGTGACATGCCACATGTTTGTTTGTAACACACTGGCAGCAAGATCAAAGGCAGTCGGAATGGGAAAGGGTTAATAACAGGAACTACTCTTTG
The DNA here is from genome assembly GCF_017654675.1 of Xenopus laevis. NCBI lineage: Eukaryota > Metazoa > Chordata > Amphibia > Anura > Pipidae > Xenopus > Xenopus laevis. The sequence continues at coordinate 127,248,690 of NC_054381.1, forward strand.
TTTTTTTAAGGCCTGTATCCTTAAACCATTGCAACCATGGGTATTTCCCTATGCTAAGCACAATTCTTCAGGAACATTTGAAGGAATTAGAGATGCTGCAGGGGGTGTACACGGGTATATTGTGAGGTCCCCAGCCCTGAACTGGGATACAAAATAGGCCCTGGCATTTCAAGTACACAGAGGCCCAAACAGCCCTCCACCAGCCCACTAAATATACTATGGCAACCTACAGCAGCCCCTCTGCTATTTACCAGAACCCACAGATTGTATTTATGCCACTGATAGTAGCAGACTTGGCCACCCACTGGCTAATTATTTTATAAAATCCAGTAATGATGCACAGTTAAAAAAAACTGTTGACCTACTCCGACCCTAACATGCTCTGTTTTAACCAGAACCCAACCAGCCTGCTGCATGGCTACAGTTTATATAGCCACCACCTTACTTGTCAAAAGGAGGAGGCAGGTTGGGAAATGTGACGCCATGGTGTATATTTATCAAGAGTGAGGTTAGAGATCGCAACAGTCCTCTAGAATGAAATTCCACCACTCTCCATTCATTTCTATGGGATTTTAAAAGGCGGATTTATCAAAGGACGAACTTTCACTTTCACCCATTGATAAATACTCTTTTAAAAATCCCATAGAAATAAATAGAGAGTGGCGGAAATTTCACTATAGAGTGGTGATCTCTAACTTCACTCTTAGATAAATACACCCCTATAAATGCTAGTGCTGGGGGAGATGGGAGTCAGTGTAATGCTCATACAACCCTTGGCCTTTCAATAGTGTAAAGGGAACAGCTTTCACTTAGTCATGACAGAAGAGAAGCCTGTAATGTAGTGAATAAATTACCCCCTCTTGTAAAATATAAGGATATTATAAGTTACCGAGGAGTTCCATTAGCAAATAAAAGCACAAGGCCGAAGGTGACTTCTAATATCCTCATATTTTGCAACAGGGGGTACTTTATTTATTATAATACACAAGTTTCAGTGAGTCATATGACATCACTAAGCTCCGATTAGAACCGATGACATCACTAAGCACCATTTATAAGGATATAATTTACAGGATATTCATGGCTCTTGTGTATTATAGGGCTATAATCACACAGAGAGGGCATTTTATTCTAAGTGCGTTTTTGTGATATGTACTAGCTGGAGCCACGTCGTCTCGTCTCACTATGTATTCGTATACTGCTGAGATGACAATAAAGTTTACTTTGACTTTGACTTGACTTAATTTTCTAACTGCATACTGTATGGCAATAATCAAAACACCCAATAGTGCCCAATAGCCTAATTTAGCAATGGACTCATTCCCTTTTCCCCAAAGCCTAGATAAATATTAGCTGACGTGCAGTGATTCTAGTATAACTTTACTATATACAACTTTATTCCCAAGTCATAAGCTTGTATTATTTTCAACTAGGCTGAAAATAATTTCTCCTGAGACATGGGTTTAAAATGTCATACATCTCTGCAGATCACTATCTATTTTCTTCAATGGGAAATGCCACAAATAGGCCACATTTCATGATTTTCAAGCCAACAATTTATTGCTTCAAGGGAGCCTTTGTTTTGCTTTTTTTTTGGTGCATTGGTTCTGGAGGTACTGACTGCCATACTAGGTTGCAATTCACCAAAAAAAAAACTGCAGGGCTTGTTGCCCCCCCCCCCCCCGCTTGCAAAGTTAGTTACCCTTCAAGTGCTCTAAATCTTAGTATGTGCCATTACCCTAAAGGGGCAGTTCACCTTTTACGAACATATTATTTCATTTGCTTTCTATTTTCAAAAGCTTCACCTCTGGGTTAACTTTTCGTGTGACATAGAGAGTGATATTCTAAAATAATTGGTAATGGGTTTTAATTTTTTTTATTATGTGGGGATTTTAAGTTATTTTTATTCAGCAGCTCTCCAGTTTGCAATTTCAGCAATCTGATTGCTAGGGTCCAAATTACCCTAGCAACCATGTATTGATTTGAATAAGAGACTGGAATATGAACAGGAGATAAATATACAGATAAGTAATAAAAGGTAGCAATAATAATACATTTGTAGCCTTACAGAGCATTTGTTTTTACATAGGTCAGTGATCCCCCATTTGAAAGCTGGAAAGAGTCAGAAGCAAAAGGCAAATAATTAAAAACCTATATATATATATATATATATATATATATATATATATATATATATATATATATATATATATATATATATATATATAAAAATAATAAAGACAAATTGAAAAGTTGTTTAGAAATGGCTGACGTATAACATACTAAAAGTTAAAGTAAAGATGAATCACCCCTTTAACGGCCTCTCCTATTTATATTCCAGTCTCTTATGAGGGGATCATATAATAATAATCTCATTAATGCTTTATTTACCAAAAGGTAACAAGGTCACCCATTGCGATTAGAAGAAAAGAGGTTCCACCTAAATATTCAGAAGTTTTTTTTTTACATTGAGAGCTGTGAAGATGTGGAATTCTTTCCCTGAATCAGTTGTATAGGCTGATACATTAGATAGCTTTAAAAAGAGGTTGGATGGTTTTTAAGCAAGTGAGGTAATACAGGGTTATGGAAGATAGCTCATAGTAGCTCATAGTTGATCCAGGGACTGGTCCGATTTTTTTTTTGGAGTCAGGAATGACTTGGAGAGGCTACAGATGGTTTTTTTTAACTTGATGAACATGTGGGTTTTTTTAACTTGATGAACGTGTGTCCTTTTTCAACCTAACTTACTATGTTACTGTGTATTCAAATCAGTGCATAGTTGCTAGGGTAATTTTGACCCTAGCAACCAGATTGCTGAAATTGCAAACTGGAAACTGCTGAATAAAAAACTAAAATAACAAAATGATGATAAAACAAATTAAACCAATTGCAAATTGTCTCAGAATATCACTCTACATCATACTAATAGTTAATTCAAAGGTGAAGTTAAAGGAACAGTAATGTCAAAAAATAAAAGTGTTTTAAAGTAATGAAAATATAATGCAGTGTTGCCCTGTACTGGTAAAACTGATGTGTTTGCTTAAGAAACACTACTATTGTTTAAATAAATAAGCTGCTGTGTAGCAATGGGGGCAGCCATTCCAAGGAGAAAAAGCTCAAGTTAAACAGCAGATAGCAGATAAGCTCTGTCTGTCTAATAGTGTTATCTGTTATACATTAGTTAACCTGTGCCATATAGCCGTTTTTTAATTTCCGCCATTGCTCCACAGCAGCTTGTTTATATGAACTATAGTAGTGTTTCTGAAGCAAAAAGATCAGTTTTACCAGTGCAGGGCAACAGTACATGATATTTTCATTACTTTTAAACACTTACATTTTTTGGTGTTACTATTCCTTTAAGTTATAAGTTATACAATTAATTTCCTCATACAGTGCACTGTATGGCAGGGCCTGAAGCTGCTGTTGCTGAGAAATGCATCAACTAATTAACAGCCACTAACCCTGTTGCATTACTCTTCCTTTTATCATGAGACTAAATGCCCCAACAAAGTAAAAGTAAACTGTTCCCTCTAATATATATAAAAAAAAATGTCAAGAATGAAAGTTCTGTGCATGACATGAGCTATACTCCTACACTGTTATGTACTAGAGGCTTGGATGTATGGGCGTCTAAACAACTGGCCAGCATTGTACTGCATCATCTGATCAGTTGATGAGACATATCAAGGAGGGAGTTTGATATTTTTTTTTTAGTCCAACAGTTATTTCCAGCACTACATTCTGTGTATCAAACAATAACCCGGATGCTATCCATACGTGCTTCCATATACAAAATACTTGAAAAACACCAGGGTTGAAAAGGTATTAAAAATAGTTAATTTTATTTAATGCATTTCTTAAAGGAATAGTTCAGTGTGAAAATAAAAACTGTAAATAAATAGGATGTGCAAAATAAAAAGTGTTTCTAATATAGTTAGTTAGGCAAAAATGTAATATATAAAGGCTGGAGTGAACAGATGTCTAATAAAACAGCCAGAATCCAACTTTCTGCTTTTCAGCTCTATAACTCTGAGTTAGTCAGCGACTTGAAGGGGGGCCACATGGTACATTTCTGTTCAGTGAGTTTGCAATTGATCCTCAGCATTCAGCTCAGATTCAAAAGCAACAGATATGACCCATGTGGCCCCCCCTCAAGTCTCTGATTGGTTACTGCTTGGTAGCCAGGGTAACCAGTCAGTGTAAACCAAGAGAGCTGAAAAGCATGAAGTAGTGTTCTGACTGACATGTTATACATCAAATCACTCCAGCCTTTATACATTACATTTTTGGCTAACTAACTATATTAGAATTTTTTTTTATTTTGCACAGCTGATCTATTTAACCAGTTTTTATTTTTACACTGAACAATTCCTTTAAAATAGATCAGGGCAACCTTTTGGTCTCCGTCTAAGACCTTGACAGAAATTAAAGTCCAGCACAAAGGTTTTAGTGGCAGCACTTACCGGACATCCACAGCCTTCAGCGTGCTACACGTCCACCGCTATCCCATGCTGTCCACCAGCTACTGATGAAGTGGCTGGGGGCCACGAAACGCATCAAACGAGCAGCTACGTTTTTTGGTATGCTGCTGTAATTTTGGATATTTTTATGTGCTTCAAATACATTTTCACTTTTTTACCATTTTAAACCGGCTTCCTTGGTACTCCGCTAATTGTATCTACAATTAAATTAACTATATATATATATATATATAGATATAGATATATATATATATATATATATATATATATATATATATATATATAGATATATATATATATATATATAGATATATATAGATTTATATATATATATATATATATATATATACACTGTCTTTAAGCAGCCACACAAATGATCACATAGATCCGCACTCTAAGGATCCTTGATAAAGGCCCTATGGACACATGAATATATGCAAAATAAAGATTATATTATTTATATATATATTTCAATTGCAGAAAGCACTCACTGCATCATATTTTTATAAAAGAAATATAGTCTTTATTCCTCAAACCATCTAGGATCATGTAGTAAAGTAGGGGGATGCCATGTTTCACTTGTTTTTTTTCACCCTGTGCAATTGCAATCCTCTTTTTTTCTTTTTTTATACAATGTATATTCTCAATATTGTTAATATGTTGCAAAGTTCTACCAAAATGGGACCAAAGTAGTAGTAACACTTTTCCAATTATACTTGATTGTATATATTTATTACTAGTCAAAGGAAAATTATACCCCCAAACTGTGCCGGTCTCTATAAAAATGTATTGCATATAACAGCCCATGTGTAAAACCCTGCTTCATCTAAGTAAACCATTTTCATTAAAAATATATATATATTTTTAGTAGTATATGCCATTAAATTTTTTTTATTAACAATTTTTTACATTGTTTTTTTGAATAGAAAAGAAAGAACTGGAAAAGGAAGAAAGTGAGAGGAGAAGGAGGAGTACTGGCACCACTTTTAATTGAGGTAAGTCATTTGCTATAATTTAAGGGTCCGTTGCAGAGAGGTATAAGTCTCATACCAATGGGGGACAAGAGATATATAGAGGAGGGTGTCTCTTTTCATGATCTGGTATTATGAATTGTGCATGGATTGGGCAAATGTTTGTTCACATAGCTGTATAGTCTCTAGTTCAGATTTTATATCTTTTTGTGTAGAGAGAGTACATTTTTTGATGCCACGACATTTTAAGAGTCACTGGGATCATGCAAGTCACAGTTCACACAAACCAGGGGTGCTTTAAAGAACAGTTGTGTAAAAATAAAAACTGGCTAAATAGATAGGCTGTGCAAAATAAAAAAACTTTTCAATATAGTTAGTTAGCCAAAAATGTAATCTGTAAAGGCTGGAGTGACTGGATGTTTAACATAATAGCCAGAACACTACTTCCTGCTTTTCAGCTCTTATTTTTTGCAGCTTTTATTTTTATACTAAACAATTCCTTTAAAGCCTCAGTGCCGTGATGTGGCCAACTCAATGCCAACTCACACTATCTTAGGTTTTTCAAATCAGAGCGGGTCGAGGTGGGTGCCGATTCACAAAAGTGCTCTCTGCATTAGAAAAACCGAAATTCAAATCGGACTTTTGGCTCTTTCAGTTACCAGGTGCAGCTTTCTGCGCCCCTGAGGTAAGTTTCTTAACTCGCCTCATGGCAGCAGCTCTCCTGACAGATTCAGACTGGGGTATACGAGGCCCACCAGCCACCCCCGCACCTTAACTCACTTTTGCCGCAATCGGGGGAGGGAGAGTAGCGGTTGAGTGACAAATAAATATACATAATAAACAAATAAACATAGTACATGTTAGGTCACATACAAGTCATAAAAAGAAGGCAAATAATTCAAAAACTATAAAATAAAAAATGAATACCCTAGGCCATTCTATTACATACTAAAAGTTAACTGGAAGATGAACCACCCCTTTAAAGCTACGGATATCCTTTCTGAAGTTTTGTACCCTATAGCTGAGGCATGTCTAAAGTTAGGCCCTGGGGCCAAATGCGGCTCGTTTTCAAATATACACCGGCCCTCAGCCTCCATCATGCAATTAATAATATTGCGGCCCTCCAGCACAGTGCAATCAGGAATCGCCTAGGCGTAACAGTAATATTTGGGCACATTAGTGAAATGATCTGCCACTTGGTCTATACTGCTGCCTGTGTGCTGAAGGTGTTAGTAATAGACACGTACTGGCACATAGTGACGTGCCACTCTTGCATACTCCTTTAGGGCTGACGGTGTCAATAGATGTACTGACGTGCCAGTACAGTAAACTAAAGAAGTATGCAAGAGCAGAGCTTCATTATGTGCCAGTACGTGTCTATTGCTAACACCTTCAGCACGCAGGCAGCAGTATAGACCAAGTGGCAGATCATTGGTTCAAAGAATGTCAGGCTGAATGGTCGGCCCCCACACATTTTCACCTCACCAAATCTGGCCCTCGTTGCAAAAAGTTTGGACACCCCTGCTATAGCTGCTGCTGGTTTTTGGCAACATTGCAGCTAAAGGCAAAGTTTTAATCCTGGATGTAATGAAAATGATACATTTTTGTTACATAATTATATTTGGAAATGTGGTTCTTTAGCCAAGTCCTACCATCTTGGTAGGACTTTGAAAAATGTGGATATCCCCTTTAGGGCAGTGACACACAATGCGATTCGGCGATATTCGTCGCCTAATGACAAATTTCCTCTTCTTCAGCCGACTAATCTCCCCAAACTGCCTTCCCACCAGATAGAATGCAATTGCCGGCGGGATGGCACTCAGATTGCTTTCCTCGTGAGGCGACTGCGGAAAATGGCGGGGAGGCAGTTCAGGGAGATGTCGCCCCGAAGAAGAGGAGATTTGTCCCCGGGCAACTAATTTCCCGAATCTGCCCTTAAGAATTGTTTTTTTAGCTGTTTCAGTCAGGAACACACCAGCGCTGTCCTTATAATGAATGTGTTATCGAAACAATATAAACATGTTATTGCTGTGATATGATTTATAGGCTACACTTCCCATAAGCTGTTTTTTTTATAGGCAGAAGTACATGTAGTTTTCTTTTCTTTCCAGGACTGAACATGCACAGGAGGCTTGTAATTGTGTAGTATCTGTAATCTCTTTGTTGGTCTTACTTTTTTTTAGTAAGAAATTCACAGGATAACTCTTGAAAAAAAAGTGTTCTGTTTCAGTTATGTGCTTGAGCGGGTTATACCTCCTGATTTAGAAACCAAATTCAGCTATTTTTTTTTTATAATCACTTCCTCTGAAACAACTAGGCTTCTATTTGCACTGATAAAATTAGGGGCAAATTTACTTAAGGTCGAATATCGAGGTTTAATTATCCCTCGATATTCGACTGTCGAAGTTAAATCCTTCGACATCGAAGGATTTAGCTATATTCGTTCGAACGAACGAACGAAAAATCGTTCGTTCGAACGATTGAATCCTTCGAATCGTTCGATTCAAAGGATTTTAATCCATCGATTGAACGATTTTTCTTCGACCAAAAAAAGCTAGCTAAGCCTATGGGGACCTTCCCCATAGGCTAACATTGACTTCGGTAGCTTTAAGGTGGCGAACTAGGGGGGTCGAAGTTTTTTCTTAAAGGGATTCCCATGACAGTATCCTTTTAAAGAGACAGTACTTCGACTATCGAATGGTCAAATAGTCGAACAATTTTTAGTTTGAGTCGTAGTCGATGGTCGAAGTAGCCAAAAAAAACGTTAGAAATTCGAAGTTTTTTTTTATTCATTCCTTCACTCGAGCTAAGTAAATGGGCCCCTTAGTGTTAACTAGGGACGCACCAAATGCCTACCAGGATTCTGATCCTTCTTCAGGTGACTTATCTCCTCCAAATCCTTTTGCCACCAGTTATTAAGTGAATCCCGGTGATAAAATATATGCGTCGCTTTAGCTTTCAAAAGTCTCCCGAAGCGACACAAACTCTGGCCCACAAAATTTGATGAAAATCTCCTGAGTTTTACCCTAAAGGAGAATGAAAGAGAACAGCTGGATGTGGGAGGGCCCAGAAATAATTAATTAATCAGCAGTTTCAATTGATATTGGTAAAACAGAGTGTTTCATAGGAAGTTACATGTTTTAATGGGAAAAAACTCACAAGAACATGTATATGGTTATGGCATTTCTCAGTGATTTTTAATATTGTTGATCACTTATTAACAAATCAAGTGCAAGCCTAAAATTTTAAAGGGATATTGTCATAGGAAAAAATGTTTTTTTTCCAAAACACATCAGTTAATAGTGTTGCTTTAGCAGAATTCTGCACTGAAATACATTTCTCAAAGGAGCAAACAGATTTTTTTACATTTCATTTTAAAATCTAACATGGGGCTAGACATATTGTCAGTTTCCCAGCTGCCCACAGTCATGTGACTTGTGCTCTAATAAACTCCATTCACTCTATACTGCTGTACTGCAAGTTGGAATGATATCACCCCCCCCCTTTCTGCACTAGCAGAGCCGAATTTCCAGTTTAAAAAATGGAAATTCGGCTCTTAAAGTTACAGGAGGCGGCTTTTTGCCGCCCCTTGTAACTGGCCGTTCCCTGCCGCCTGAGGCAAGGTGCTCACCTTGCCTCATGGCAGGAACGGCAATGCCTACACACCAATATTACATCTGAAAAAAATACACTTGCTGGTTCAGGAAGCTTTTCAATAAAAAAATTATTATGCTAGGGAAAAGTTCTAATTTACAGTACTTCCGCTAGAATTTCTTTTAAAGTTTCATGAATAAGATTAAATTCCTTTATGTAACAAGCCTGATTCACTTATGTCCTCACTACAAGCCTGTGTTCTGGTTTTTTTTTTTTTTTTTGCTCATGAATCAGAACTAGTATTACTTGGGACTTGGTGTTATTTTGTTAGAGACAAAGGATTTCTTTGGAACAATTTTTGGATTGTCAACGGCAGGAATCTAGAAATTATTCCGCATCAGTCAAAGAACAGAGACAGGCTTGTGTTCCCAGTGAAGCAAGTCAATGTGCTTTGTTTTCAGCAAAAATGTTTTTGCTCTCACTAAAATTTTTTTTTTTTTTCTCTGCAGTTTACGTAGTTCTGTGAAAGTACAAAAGGGGAAGTTCACTACAAAATATAGTTGTCATTATAAGAAAACACTTTTTTTTCATTATTATTACGCAATCACTTTGCACTGAATCATTCCTATTCCATATCAGTAGGTTTCACCATGTTTGGCACAGCCAGTTATCAGTGAAGTTGCACTGACCCCATCTAAGCGCTTCTGTCAGCAGTCAGTCTCTACATTGCCCTCCAGTGTCAGGGGCGGGACTTCCTCCCCTTTACTGTCTGTGCCCTGAGATTCACTCCAACAGGATTTCCTGTTGTCCGCCTTGATACTCTAGGGAGCGTGGAGGATACTGACTGCAGGAAGCAGTGTTTTTTTTCTTTTTATAGCTGCTTGCACAAAGCTGCAATTAGTTTGCTGGTGTTTTTAGGTGAATTTGATTGTAAGGGGCAGATTTACTAAAGGGGTGAACTGACTAACGCTGGTGAAGATTCGCCAGCGTTACCGTTTTCAGGGACTTCGCCGACTTACTAATGGGCGCAGGCCTAACTTCGCTAGCGAAGGAGATAGACGCTAGCTGTGATTCACACTCTATCGCCAAGTGAATTTTCACTCTGGCGAATGGATGTTACTCCGCAAATTCACTAAGATGCGGATTTTACTGAATGTTACCTCTTTCACCAGACTTGCCTTCGGCAGCTCAGACCAGGGGAAGTGCACTGGAGTACATAGATCTTCCTCATTCTTCTGTTACTTACATCATATTTTTTTGTGGAAAAAGTTTCAAAAAACTCTGACGTCTTTTCCTTTTTTCAGAGTAATAGCCTTCAAAAGGTAACCGGGTTCCCCCATACATTTTCTAACATATGGAACATTTACTAAACAGTGGGCTCCTGTGTAGGGCACTATAACAACTCTATTTATTAAGGTTCCCTGGACTTGTGTAATGTAATGTATTTCTGCAACATAAACATCCATTCAACTTTAAATTTCCCATCATAGGCAAAATAGTCTGAACGAAGACCTCTAACCTCTAACGCTTCTTCGTTTTGATTTGCTCGCATTGCCAAAGTAACGCTATTGAAAATTCTCCAGCATTCGGTGCCCTGGACTCAACTTTGCATTTTAGTAAATTAGCATTGTCTATGTAGGGCACTATAACAACTCAATTTATTAAGGTTCCCTGGACTTGTGTAATGTAATGTATTTGCTGGAACATATACGTCCATTCAACTTTTGGGGAATTTTCGCTTGCCGAATTTTTGCCGCTTAGTAAATTTACCCCTAAGAGACCATTTCACTTAGTTTGTGCTTTACTTTTTGATGGGAAAAGTGATTTTGTTGATTGAGGACAGAGCTCTCCAAGGTTTTTTTTTTATATAGGAAGACAATTATTTTATATGCTATAAGTTTGGGTGCTCAGTTGTATCTATTTTATGCACGATCGTCGTCATGAATCGGGGGGCATCATATTAGCAAGTTAGCAGGGCCCTCCTCACCAGGGGGGCCCAATTATAGGTAGGGATGCACCGAATCCACTATTTGGGATTTGCCAAATAGTGAACTGAATATGAATCCTAATTTGCATATGCAAATTAGGAACGGGAAGGAAAAGCTTGGAAAGAACATTCTTTACTTCCTTGTTTTGTGACAACAAGCTATGCGATTTCCCTTCCTACCCCTAATTAGCATATGCAAATTAGGATTCCTGAGAAAATCCTGCTGAAAAAGGCAGAATCCTGGATTCAGTGCATCCCTAATTATTAGCCCAATGGACACCTGGGCCCCTGGACAGCAGGCCAAGTTGACTTGAGCACCAATAAAAATGACCCACACATGACTGTGTCCCTGATCTGCCCCAGTGGCACCTCTTAAATTGGAAACCCCACCCTCAATTCTTCCAAACCCTTCCCATTCCCAGCAAGCTTTACCCATTTGTGCACTTTTAATCTATGTCATGGGACAGCTTTGTCATGGGGCCTCTTAATTTGATTGAAGGGTCCAAAGAATTATGTCACTTTTTCATTATTAGCACTCTGTTACATACAGTTAAATACGCCTTTATTTTATGTTAAAAGGAAACTTTCAATTTGTTTCAATATAATAATAATTCACAAACAACTTATGTCACTGGATTTATAAGCAAGAATAACTTAATCTGACTTTTTATATGCATACATTTTACAGCCATATTCCTACCAGAAAGATCGGCACCCTTTTTTTCTATTGAAGAATTTCCCCCAAAGAGACTATTGCTCTATAAGGCATGTTGGCAAAAGCCAGACCAAGCAAGAATAAAACTGGGAAGCAAGTGTTGCAGTTTTATGCAGAAAAAACAAAGTTGTGAAACAGGAAGTTGTGCAAATACATAACGGCATGTGATTATATAGAACACGCTGAACATTGAACAACCTTCCTTAGCTGCCATTGGATGGGACACAGAATAGAATTGTGGATTCACTCAGTTTCTGAACAAAATTGGTTAAAACACATACGTTAATCAAATAGTGCCTGAACTTTTTTCATTATTGTTTTTAATTGGAAGTATGTGAGGTTTATCTCATCTCTTATGCTTAACAATGCAAAATCTAATATTGGGGAGCTGCTCTCTTCACCAGTGGCAGATTAATGAGATGGGAGGGGTCTAGGCTATACTTTCCATAGGCATACTCTAGTGACGTCCTGAGCATGCGTGGAACCCAAACTGGCGTAGAGAGCTTGGATCAGCATGCAAACGGGTGCATGTATGCTTCTTGCCTGCAATTCTTGCAATTCGTTTTCTTGACAGTGGGATGGCATACAAATTGCTTCGGATTTCCAAAGTCGCCCGAAGTTTCGTGAGGCAACTTCGGCCGACTTCGGAAATCCGAAGCGATTTGTATGCCATCCTGCAGGCAAGAATACGAATTGCTGGCGGGATGGTATATAAATCGCTTCAGAGGCATTTGGGGAGATTAGTTGCCTGCAGTAGAGAGATTTGTTGCTGGCCGACTAATCTCCCCGTTTGCCACCACCCTTAGCATGCACTGGTAAAAGCTGTGCGTTTGCTACAGAAAGACTAGTATAGTTTATATAAACAAGCTGCCGTGTAGCCATGGGGGCAGCCATTCAAGCTGAAAAAAAGGAGAAAAGGTACAAGTTATATAGCACCTAAAAGATAAGCCCTGTCCAATACAATGGTGTTTTATCTGTTATGTGCTATGTAACCTGTGCCTTTTCTCAAGCTTTAATGGCTGCCCCCCATGATTAGCAGTTTATATAAACTATAGTAGTCTTTCTGAAGCAAACACACCAGTTTTACCAGTGCAATGAAACAGTACCTTATATTTTAATTACTTGAACACAATTTCTTGTATTGGTGTTACTTTTCCTTTAAAGACAATTCTGGTCTAATGCAAGGTATGCAAACCAGTCTCTGCATAAAATGTCTAAAATAGATTCAAGGGGTTAGTTCTTCATTAAACACTACAGCACCGTGCTAATTTGCTCTGTACAATATTTGCAGGCTAGAATATGCACCTCTATAGTTATAGTTGTTTTTACAACAGAATGTTTTGCAAAGGGGGAATAAACAGGTGAGAATAGTGCTGGACAGGGTTGTGTATGTAGGTGACAAGCATAGTAATGGGAAGGAGATTACTGCACACTGATCAGTACAAATACCATGGGTTGTTAAAATTTTACCAGCCATTTTATTTTATTTAGTCAAGTACTATAAGTTACAGACGACACAGACAAACACATAAAGAAAACAAGAAATCCATTAGGGCAGTGATCCACAACCAGTACATGTTGTACCCCAACCCCTTGGATGTTGCTCCCAGTGGCCTCAAAGCAGGTGATTATGTTTGAATTCCAGGCTTGGAGGCAAGTTTTGGTTGCATAAAAAACAGATGTACTGCCAAACAGAGCCTCCTGTAGGCTGCCAGTCCACATAGGGGCTACCAAATAGCCAATCACAGTCTTATTGGCACCTCCAGGAACTTTCATGCTTGTGTTGCTCCCCAACTCTTTTTATATTTGAATTTGGCTCATGGGTAAAGAAATTTGGAAACCCCTGCATTGGGTCACTAAACTAATTTTCTCAGTTGCCTAGAGGGAAGATATCAATATATAATACAGGTATGCGATCTGTTATCCAGAACCCCATTATCTAGAAATCTCCAAATTAAGGGAAGGCCATCTGGAAAACCCCAGTGCCCATGCATTCTACATCATACCTCCCAACCTTTTGGAAATAGAAAGAGGGACAAAAAGATTTGCCATGCAGAGCGCAGCAAATTTTTTGACCACTCCCATTTTTGTGGACACACAACCTGATTACCATGTTTGTTTTAAAAAAATTGTCAGGTTATGAAAGTTTGAACACATTTCTGTGGTTTTTATGTGTTATTATAGTTTTGCTAATTAAGGTGAAGTGCCCTTTAAGCTCCAAGTCACAGTTTCACCAAGAGACCTGCTTATCTTAAATAGTTAAAAAACTTCTTTGCTTATCTTAAATTGTTACAAAAGTATCTAAGTGCACCTGTCACTTATTTTGGGCTCTGCCAAAAGCCAATTTGGTTTCAGAAACGTTGTATCTTTTCTGGCTGTTTTGTGCAGGAGATCAAAGACAAGTCGGGACATTTCAGTAAAAATCCAGGACTGCGGGGTTGAACTGTTAAAATCGGGAATGTCCCACGAAAAACGGGACAGTTGGGAGGTATATTCTAGATCAGGGTCATCTGGCCCAGCAGGACACCGGTTAAAAACCGAGTGGGCCCCGCCGTCCAAGATCCACTCCCTCTGCCTGCCTAAAAGGATGTGCTCCCTGAATTCCCCCTGTCCCAATCGATATAAGAAAACCAGGCACATGCTGTGGAGTGGGGGGAGAGGGGAAAAGGGTATTTTTATAAATGTTCTACGTAGAAAATGAATCCTTTACATAAGACTATTACATGCATGTATATTGTATTGAATTTTGTCATGGCAAAAGGAGGCATTTCTGGGCTGACCTCAGCTGCAGCTCCACTGTTTGTGATCGCACACAGGCTCTCTTATTCTGCTTCCATTCTGATTTCCAAACCGATACCTGGTTAGTACCCCAGCAGCAGTTTAAATCCCATTCCTGAGTCTTATAGAACCAAAAAAAGCAAAGATTTAAAGAAATAAAAAAGACATTGCAAATCATCTTAGAATACAGCATACTAAAGAGGAGATTCACTTTTTTTATATATATATAGTTTTTCTTCTCCTGACTCTTTCCAGCTTTCAGATGGGGGGGATCACTGACCTCCAAACATTTTGAAAATAGTATGAGGGACAAAAAGATTTGGTGCTCGGAGCGTGGCAAAATTTTTTGACCACGCCCATTTTGGTGGCCACACTACATAATTACCATGCCTATTTTACAAAATTTGTCAGGTTATGAAAGTTTGAACACATTTCTGTGGTTTTTATGTGTTATTGGTTTATCTAGTGAAGGAGAATTGTCTTTTATGCTCCAACTCAGTTTCCCCAAGAAACCTGCTTATCTTAAATTTTTACAAATGTATCTAAGTATCTATTCTGGGCTCTCTGCCATAAGTCAATTTAGTTGGAAACGTTCTGGTTGTTCAGTGCAGAAGATCAAAGAGAAAGTCATTTCAGTAACAAACACTAGACAGCAGGATGAGCGGTCAAAATCGGGACTGTCCCGTTAAAAACGGGACAGTTGGGAGGTATGCTGACCCCATCTAAAAACAAAATACTCTGTAACAGTACAAATGTATTGTTATTGCTACTTTTGATTGCTCCTCATTCTATTCAGGTCATCTCCTATTCATATACCAGTCTCTTATTCTAATCAATGCATTGTTGCTAGGGTCATTTGGGCCTAGCAACCAGATTGCTGAAATTGCAAACTGGAAAGCTACTGTCTCTGAATATCACATGATGCTAAAAGTTCATTTAAAGGTGAACAACACCTGAACTACACATTAAAAGTCCCAACAGATTTTGGGGGATTTATTTTAGTTTTATTTCTTGGTTCTACACTTTTGAAGAAAATAATCAGAAGTTCCCAACCTGCTGCCCTCCACTTTTTTGCAATGCAGTCCCAAGCATGTCATGTAATGCTGTTTATAAATAGCATTCATATACAGGTACACACACTGTGTAAAATTGCCTGAGAGCTGAGAGCAACATCATTATAACCCAAAGAGAAGCAATGCATGTATTCCCATTATCAGACCACGTGCTGGAAGTTGTTGTGACTAAAGAGATATAAAGAGTGCAAGATTAATTGTTCATGGTGCAGCAATTATAACAAGCAAAGTTCTATAAATATATATTTGTCTGTGTGTTTTCTTGAATTCTTGTGTTACATAATGATGGACTGTGTATTTCACACCAGTGTTCCTTGCTAGTTATTTCAGATTTGCTTTTTCAAGGCTTGATTTAAATAACTTACCATAAGTATGCAACATAAACAAGGAGGCTTAACATGAATAAGATGTAAAGGAACTTGTTATTTTATCCATACCTATTTGTATTGTTCTGTCTTCTCCAGGTTTAGTGATGGAATCAGGCCTGGACTGGGAGTCAAAATAGGCCCTGCCATTCCAAGTACACAGAGGCCCAAATAGCCCCTACCAGCCCACTATATGGTATCTTTCTATTGAACTATACAGCAGCCCCTCTGGCATTTGCCAGAACCCACAGATTGCCAGTCCGGGCCTGGATGGAATATTGCTTCTGTAAAACAATACTGGACGTTAACAAAGGCAGATAGAGTTGTCTGTTTACTGGATTTTCCCGTGTCCCCTGAAACCATCTATAGTTGCAACCCAATGGAACCGAAGTCAAACTGCCCCAGTGTAAAAATCCCAAGCTATAATGAGCAACGCCAAAATAGGAAAAGATTTACAGTAAGTATGCTTTTATTGGGGTTTATCTTTATGCTGACAAGAGATTTAGATTATTTAATGCACATCAGTCCCTGCCCCATTGGAGTTTACAATCTAAATTCCCAATCACATTCGCACACATTATCTGCAACAAGTACAAGGTGCTCAACTTGGAACTATATACCACTATAAGCCAATAAATCAGTCTGTGGCACCATGTTCACAAATCCTGTGTGCATCTGGTACCTGTAAAAAGGTTCCCGTTCCAAGTTGAGTTGAGGACTTATGTTTTTGGAGTATGGGAGAAAATCTACATTTATTTAGGGGATTATTTATCAAAAGTGGAATGTTAGAGTTTTTTATAACTCAAAATTAACTCGAATGAACTCACAAATCAAATGGTTTCTTTTTTAAGAAATAAACTCAATTCAGCGAGTTCAATTTGCAAAACCTGAAAACTCGAATTGATCAAGTTTTCAGCAAAAAAAAAAACAAAACCTGGAATTGCTCGAGTTTTCATGCAAAACCTTCCAAAATAAACATCATGAAGGCTATTAAAATATCTTCAGATGGTTAAAGGGACCTCTGCCATTGACTCCTACATGACCGTGACAGGTGGTGTATTTTCAGATTCTAGTTATTCCAGGGTCGGGTATAATAAATCTTGAACAATTTGAGTTTTATTTTTAAAAAACTTGAAAAATGAATTTTTTTAACCCAGAAAATGTGAGTTTTGACCATAAAATTCAACTTGAAAACTCGAATTTTTGTGGAAAACACAACTCGAACCTTAATAAATAACCCCCTTAGTGTGGTGCAGAAAAATATTACCTCTTGCCTCCAGAAACAACATAAACTCGGCATTTTAGCTGGCTGGCCAAGTGTTTCAAGAAATGTCTGTTGTAGAGATGTTTATTCAAACTCATAGTCAAGAGAGTATAAAAATTGGCAAAGGAAACTTTGTTCCTTTCTTACCGGATAAATAAACCTAATATAAAACCGGGTATATTTTCTTCACCAGGTTTACAAAGTTTTAGTGTCTATGGGGCGAAATGAGTGGTTTGTCTTCCGACGTTATGCTGAGTTTGATAAACTATACAACACAGTAAGTACGTTGTTTATTGATACTTGAGCTGGCTGCCATTTTAGCTTTGACTAATTTGACTATTATTATTTGTTTTTTTGTAAAATCTGAATTTATTGTGTAATATCAAAGGTTTGTTTTTGCCCTCACTTGTGTTTCTGTACTTGTAACCGAAACCTGGGTAGCTTTTCCTTTTAATAAAAGTCCCCTTTGTACAAAAAAATCACAAACAAAAAAGGAAAAAGCATTAGATGCTAGAAAATGCAAGCAAATTAAAGAACTTTTTTTCTGGCATCCTTTATCCTGAACCCAAAGACCACAGATAAAATGTCATTTGCTACTTGCTTATTAGTGATCTAGACGGCCTGGGGAGAATGTGCAGCTTTGGTCTTCTTCCCTCATGGAGCAGAATGTTTTTAGCAAGTACCGTCATTCTGAGATTCCAGTTGTCTAGTTTTCCAGAGAAAATAAAGCCTACAATAATCTAGATTGTCCTGTTGTGATATAAGGGCAGGGGCACATGGGCAGATCGGGGAGATTTAGTCGCCTGGCGACTAATTGCCTCTTCTGCGGGGCGACGATCTCCCCGAACTGCCTTCTGCCTACTATAATGAGAAACCGCCAGCGCAATGGCACTCGTGGCGCTTCGATTTCCAAAGTCGCCCGTAGTTGCCTCACGAGGAAACTTCGGGTAACTTCGGAAATCGAAGCGTCGCAAGTGCAATTTTTCATTTGAGCAGAGGGAAGGCAATTTGGGGAGATTTTTGCCCTGAAGAAGAGGCGATTAGTCGCCAGGCGACTAAATTTCCCCGAATCTGCCCGTGTGCCCCTGCCCTAACGAGGAAACTTCAGATGACTTCTGAAATCAAAGCGCATCGAGTGCATTGCCGCAGTTGATTTTTTTTATTTTAGCAGGAGGAAGGCAGGGGGAAGCCAGTTGGGGAGATTGTCCCTGAATGTGCCCCTGCCCTAAGCCTAAAACCAGAAGTGGGAGCACATATTACTTCCAGTGGTTTCCTCCCCTGCTGTAGTGCCAATAGACTGAAATGCAACTATATTTTTTTCATGTATAGTGCTGCTAATGCTATGGTATCTTCTTTATACTGTGCAGCTTAGAAAACAGCATCCACATATGAACTTGAAGATTCCTGCGAAGAGGATTTTCGGTGATAATTTTGATCCAGGTACGGTAACATATTAGTTTTACCCAGAACTTCAAATAGTATAGTCATTAGCGACTCATTAAGTTTGTTTATATCAACTGCACTGATTCCCATGGGATATGATATGAGGCGGTTATGGGAGCTTTCATGCTGTATGAGCACAGAACAAAGCACAGTGGACAAAGTGCCACAAAAAATAGTTGTGTGTCTTTAGTCTAAGGGCAGAGACACACGATCAGATTCGGGAGATTTAGTCGCCTGGCTGCCTACTGCTGGCTAGAATCGAAATCGTCGGCAGGATGGCACTTTTTTTCTGAAGTCGCCTGAAGTTTCCTCATGAAGTTTCCATCCCTCTGGCAATTTACATTCTAGCAGGCGGAAGGCAGTTCGGGGAGCATAAATTAGCCTGCTGAAATTCACAGGCAGATTTCAGCTCCCAACCACTAGGAGAATCCTCTTTTGTGTTTGTGTCTGGAAGCCTTGTGTCGGCAAATATACTCTGAGGATCGAAATCGTCGGCAGGATGGCACTTTTTTTCTGAAGTTTCCTCATGAAGTTTCCATCCCTCTGGCAATTTACATTCTAGCAGGCGGAAGGCAGTTCGGGGAAGCATAAATTAGCCTGCTGAAATTCACAGGCAGATTTCAGCTCCCGACCACTAGGAGAATCCTCTTTTGTGTTTGTGTCTGGAAGCCTTGTGTCGGCAAATATACTCTGAGGATTTTGGTGCTGAAAGCCGAGATTTTAATGCTGAAATTCGCCAAAGTGAAGAAGTGAAGGGTAGCAGCCGTGCAGCAGATTCTCCGTCTGCAGAGAATCCGTATCATCTGGCCTTAGCCTTAAGAAACTGTGCTCCATCTGTTGACAAGAATGGTGTCTAGTAGATTTTCATCTATTAGGTTCGAATTTAATAGCGGTGCCCCTTCTCTGGACTAGATGCTTAACATTTTATTCTAAGATGCTCTCTATCTATTTCTTTGTTTCATATTTCCCATCATGTCACTGAAATTGCACCAAATTGAATTTATTCCTTAATTTGCCTACTTTTTTATTTCTGTAGACTTTATCCAGCAACGAAGAGCAGGACTAAATGAATTCATTCAGAATTTACTTCGTCATTCAGAATTATGCAGCCAGTAAGCACATTTTAACTTCTTCTAGTGTTTGCAGAGCTGAGTCATTTGCTGTGTGTTGTCAGGCCTCTGATTATAGATTACACGAAGGAAGACATAGTAGGTGAAACCTTGCCTCTCCCAATCTATTCAGTATCACCCTATTATATTTTCCTTTGTTTTTGATACTTATGGGATTTAATGGGATATTCTGACACCCCATCTTTATGTTTATTACTTTTTTTTTTTTTTTAAATTGAAAGTGAAACCCCAATTTTTATTTAATTAAAACATTCATACCTGTTATAAACGCATTTAAAAATCTCAACTGTTACATACTTTGCTTATGAATGAATAACTGTGAGCAAAATAAATATGGTTTTAGTTAGACAATGCCTGCAAAACTTTGGGTATGCAGAACATGTGGTTTCCATTTCAGGGAAAAGTAACTAAATGAATAAAAATGGAAGGATTTATTGATGTTTATTCACCACAATGTATTTCCTCTCCAGAGAGCATGAGGCAGATTAGAAAAGTAGTTCCCACTGTGGGGGTAGCACACCTGGGGGACAAAGGCAGGTCGAGAAAACCCAAATACTGCCCAATGCCCTCTGTGACTGCACACACGGGGTAATCATCATTTTCCCCCAGCCTGTTGCAGTTGCAACTCTCAATTCTTTTCCATGTATGTTATAATGAGGTAATCTGGGCTCTATTTGGAATTTTGTTAAATGAAACACTGTGGTGCCTTTACACCGGAAAAAAAAAAAAAGCTGTAAAAAGCTGTGTAAAATAAATGGTGAATTTATCAACTGGTGTTTTATTCAGATCTTTTTAAGTAACTTCCAGTAGAAGATTAAGATTTTTTTTTATGTGGGGAATTTTGTTGCGTTTACGCAGCTTTCATGTTGTAACCATAACTTTATACTTTTGATAGGGAACATTTTTGAGAGTTACTGAAGCTTTTTTGAAGTGTTTGTGTTTATTTTGTGGTCAATCTTGAATTATGTATGCTTCCCCTTCCATTACTTCTGTCTATTTCACTGTATCATAGTGCGTTCCCCCTCTTTATGTACCCACCTCGTCCCTGCTGTGACGTCACGAAAGGGGTCAGGTTGGGGCCTGCGCGAGTATATAAATCAAGGTGCGCAGAGGCGGAAGTGGGGCAGAAGAAGGCTGTGGGTAGCGGGCGAACAGAGGCTAAAGTTCAGTCCAAACCCACCCATGGCTGGAAGATGTTGTGCAGAAGCCGGCTTTAACCTGGCCAACCCACTGGTCCCGCTGGCTTCAGGCTGGCCTGCACATTAGTCATGTGCGGTCCGACCCGATACCCGCGGAGTTCGGGTCGACCTCACAGTGCTCCTCGCAGGGCGGGTGCGGGTTGAGCTCTTCTCCTGCTCTCCCCGCCCACCACCTTCAAATGCCGGCATCCGACTTCCGGGTTCCTGTTTTCTACTCTTGTGTCTGCTCGCCCCGCCCCTTTTGTGATGTAATTGTGACATCATCAGCGGCGAGGGTCTATAAAAGGACCCCCGGAAGCGGGTGCGGGCGGGTGCGAGCGGGCGCGGTCGGTGCAGGGCGGGTTAGGGTCGGGGGCGGTCAGGGAAACCCTGACCCGCACATCACTACTGCACATAACTAGCACTGTATTCATAGGGGGAGCAGTGTGTAACCCCACATTTAAGTTATGGAGTACCAGCAGGTGCAGAATGCAGCAGGTCTTGTTGCATCAAAGGCACTTTGCAGTAGGATATTTTATAAATCATCACTTATGTCAACAAACTACAGAAACAGTAATAAGCTGTGTCAACAGATGTATGAAATGTCCAATAGTGTTTGGTGGATTTTTTTCATCATGTCCTTCTATGTATGAGTAACTGCAACACTCCAACACATGCTGTGAAGTATATTAGCCAGCTCTTCTCTAAAACAAAACAGAACCAGCTTTATGTAAGCCTTAGGCATGACACTGGCTGCTTGTTTGTTTCTACAGCATTCCTTAATTGTATTTCTATGTTCAACAATGTACTATTGCTGTATAAACAGAATTATTTTATAATAGGCACCTGGGTTGTAAGCAATAACATTCATTCCCAGATATGAATCCATGACTCATAGTGGCAGCCTTTGATTCAGGCAAAACAGGAAAAAAAATTAGGATTATAATCATTTAGTGGAGTTTTTTTTTTTCTCATCAATGAATGAATAAAGAAGGCTGGTTTGGAATGGCCACTCTCCATTTATCATAAATGATTAAATGGAAGGACATGTTCCTTAATTGAAAACTAGCTATTTGTATATACAGGTATGGGACCTGTTATCCAGAATGCTCGGGACCTGGGGTTTTCCGGATAACGGATCTTTCCGTAATTGGGGTCTTCATACATTAAGGGGCCGATTCACTAAGCTCGAGTGAAGGATTCGAATGAAAAAAATTCGAATTTCGAAGTATTTTTTTGGTACTTCGACCATCGAATTGGTTAAATTCGTTCGAATTCGAACGAAATCGAACGAATCGAAGTAAAAATCGTTCGACTATTCGACCATTCGATAGTCGAAGTACTTTCCCTTTAAAAAAAACTTCGACCCCCTACTTCGGCAGGTAAAACCTACCGAAGTCAATGTTAGCCTATGGGGAAGGTCCCCATAGGTTTGCTAACCTTTTTTTGATCGAAGGATTTTCCTTCGATCGTTGGATTAAAATCCTTCGAATCGTTCGATCGAAGGATTAGCGCTAAATCCTTCGACTTCGATATTCGAAATCGAAGGATTTCAATTCGAGGGTCGAATTTCGAAGTATTTTTAACTTCGAAATTCGACCCTTAATGAATCTGCCCCTAAGTCTACTAGAAATTCATTTAAACATTAAATAAACCCAATAGGCTGGTTTTGCTTCCAATAAGGATTAATTATATCTTAGTTGGGATCAAGTACAAGCTACTGTTTTATTATTACAGAGAAAAAGGAAATCATTTTTAAAAATGTGGATTATTTGTATAAAATGGAGTCTATGGGAGACAGCCATTCCGTAATTCGGAGCTTTCTGGATATCGGGTTTCCAGATAAGGGATCCTATACCTGTACATTATATTTCAATATCTGTGTATATTGATGAAGAGGCTATGAATAATGCAACTGGTATTATGAAGTTTTAAGATAACAAAAGATACTTTGCATATATGTGACCTAAATAAAAGCACCAAGTTTCTGGGCCTCATGCATTTCTATAGTCATTGAAATGTGCATTTCTATGTTTTACAGTAATTGTGCATTATTCTAATTAGATCCAAACACCATATTCACTGCAGCACACTGGAGGTTGGCAATTCATGCAAAAGTAGTATTTTATTAGCTCAAGGTAGACATGAAAAGCAGGCAACGTTTCGGACCCCACTGGGTCCTTCATCAAGCTTGATAAAGGCTTGATTCAGGACCCAGTGGTGTCCGAAACATTGCCTGCTTCTCTTTCCTTCTTCACCCTTTCCTGTCTACCTTTTCTGCACTCTGGACAAGGGGACCACATTGCTAGCGCTGGAAGCACAATTTTTCATTCTACAGGGAAAAGCTTCAACTTTTTTTAAAGTGATAATGATCCGATTCTTATTGATAGAAATGTGTCATTATCACTGCAGCCATTCTTGGTATGCATGTATGCATTCTGGTGCTGAATCTGCCTAGTGTGTCCCGGGCAACGCAGTGGTTCCATGTGTGGGCAAGGAAGGAGGATTTCATACCTCCCAACATTTTGGAAGTAAAAAGAGGGACAAAAAAAATTTTCCCGCACGTAGCGCGGCAATTTTTGACCACACCCCTTTCTGTGGCCACAATCCCTAATTACCATGTTTGTTTTACAAAATTTGGCAGGTTATGAAAGTTTGAAAATATTTCTCCTCATCTAAACTGTGTTTTTGTGTCTCAAAATTGTTACAAAGTATCTTATTTGCACCTGTTAGCTGTTCTGGGCTCTCTGCTAAATGCCAATTAAGTGAGAAACTTTGTTTCTTTTTCTGGCTGTTCAGTGCATAGAAAAGAGGGACTTTCCAGTATAAATGAGGGACTGCGGGTTGAGCTGTCAAAAGAGGGACTGTCCCTCCGAAAAAGGGACAGTTGGGAGGTATGGGATTTTTGAAGATGCTGGCCTAACATTTGCCTAATATATCAACCAGGGGTAAAATTACATTTAACCTGTGCCAGGGATCTTAGAATATATATATATATGAAAAAGGCACAAAATGACCAACGATTTTCATCTATGCCGCACTGTCTATGTGTGTGTTATCTGGCAGCAGAGAGCAGAAAGCTCAAAGCCAACCAGCAATGGAAAGGGTTAAAGCCAAACCAAGGAATTGGGGCCTCATAGAAACAAAAGCAGCAGCTGTAAAATGGGAAAGCAATCTTTGTGCTTTCCAGCGTCTCCCTAAAGAAATGATTGCCAGAAGTTACATAGTGTAACTAATAACACATGTACAGGAATGGGATCTGCTATAAGAAATCCCGTTATCAAGAAAATAAACAGCAGTGCCTTTTACCATGCAGTCCTATTCTTCAGTCAATTCTTAATTTTTCCATGCTTTGTTTTTCCTCTGTAATAACTAGACAGTACTTTGTACTTGATGATAACTAATATAGCATAAATCTATACTGACCGCAAAACCATCCTCTTATTTTTTGTTAATGTTTAAATGTATCTTAGCAGCTCAAAGGAACAGCAACACCAAAAAAATGAAAGTGTTTTTAAAGTAATAAAAATATCATGTACTGTTGCCTTGCACTGGTAAAACTGATGTGTTTGCTTCAGAAACACTACTATAGTTCATATAAACAAGCTGCTGTGTAGCAATGGTAGAAATTGAAAAAAGGCTGTACAGCACAGGTTAAATAGTGGATAACAAATAACCCCATTATATTATACAGAGCTTATCTGCTATCTGCTGTGTAACCTGAGCCTTTTCTCCTTTGAATGGCTGCCCAAGTAGTTTCTAAAACAAACACAGCAGTCTTGATGTTACTGTTCCTTTTAGGACACGGTGCTCCACATTCTGGTAAAAAAAATCCTTATCGGGAAAGAACCCAGGTCACAAGTATTTCATATAATATATCACATTGTATGGATGCTGGGTTTTCATTTGGAGGGGTTGAACTTGATGGACTTTGTCTTTTTTCAACCCAATTTAACTATGTAACTAACTATGTAACTATGAAACATACCTGTATTTCTATTGTGTGCCACTTTATGACTGACTTGTTTGTTTTCCTCCTTATAAATATAGATAAGAATGTAAATATAGATAAGCTTTCCAACATTATCAGCTTTCCTCTAAATGAGACCTAAGGCTAGGTCCAGATGGGGTCGAAATCAGCCTACTGAACACTATAGGCCAATTTCAGCCCTCACTGCGTCCAGCATTCTCTTCTTCTTTTGGGTCAGGAACCCTATGTCGGCTCTGGTGTGTACACTCTTGGCGGATTTCAGCACAAAATGCAAAGGCTTGTGTTTCTTCACCGGAATCCGCCAAGTGTGCTTATGACGGAACCATAAAACTAAACAAATAAAACTATAATAAAATCTATAAACAAAACCTAATTACACATTCCAACCTTTTTCTAGTTGACCCTTAAAAGAACAATGACCTTTTAATTCCCAGGTTCATTTGAGGCAGAAAAGAACTGGGGGGGGGGGTTACATTCATCTCTCTACATCGCTCTTCATCTATCTACAAGATAAAACAGTTAAAAGTGGATTTCTCTATCAGTTTGTAGTATCTTTCTGGAGTTTCCAAACCTGCAGAGCCTGGAAATCCGGAAACAGGTGGTCTTGATTCTAGAGATAAGAACACTGGGAAACCAAACATGTTTTAGATACCCAAATGCTTGTAAAGAATCGTAAACAGTTTGTTTTTGCCCAGGATTCCATCCCACTCCCCTCCCTAAAAACCATAGGGGGAAGTGAGAGTTTAGGATTTTAGAACATATAGGACTTCAGTCTACAGACGTCACTGACATGGAGACGCAGTAGGGAAATGCAGCAAAACCAATGGAAGGATTTAGGGACGTTTGGTTGCAGAATTGCTAAGGAATCCTGGGTTACTATGTGAATCATGAATTGGCTGCAGTATTTGGAGTGAGTCTTTTCATATTATTGCCTATTTTGTGTAATCTTATCAAGTTCTTTTAATGGTACCCTTTTGAATAAACATGAGTCATTCTATAGCATAGATGGTAAGGACTCATACATGTTGGTCTATTCAGTTATGTGTCTTGTGCTATACTTTTTATATCATAATGAGTAGAAACATTTTTATATGTAATATAAAACCTTTAAGGTTAGCCAGTTTTATGCACCATAGTATCTTAATTTGTATTGTTCTATGGGTTCATTATACTACTTTGTGTATATTTCTTTTGTAAGCATTAGCACATAAATATGTGATTTTCAATAACATAAAGGGTAAGGGTTTTTACCCATTGGGGTTTACAGGCACATATCATTTACTATCCTTTTATATCATGTTGAGTGGCAACATTTTAGAATGTAAGCTCTGTTGAGAGCCTTTCTTACCTCATTTGTTAATAGTACGGGTATGGGACCTGTTATCCAGAATGATTGGGGGGGGGGACATGGGGTTTTCTGGATAAGGGGTCTTTCCGTAATTTGGAACATCAGACCTTTATGTCTGCTAAAAATCGTTTAAACATGAACTAAACCCCATAGGTTTGTTTTGCCTCCAATTAGGATTAATTATATCTTAGTTGGGATCAAGTACAAGGTATTGTTTTATTATTACAGAGAAAAAGGAAATCAAATGAAAAATGTGAATTATTTGATTAGAGTGGAGTCTATGGGAGAATGGCTTCCCATAATTCGGAGCTTTCTGGATAACTGTTTTTTGGATAAAGGATCCCATACCTGTATTTTTGTATGTTCTATGTATACACCCATCTATCGTACAGCACTGTGTGATATGTTGGCTCTTAACTATTAATTTCTGCTATTAATAATAATAAATAATAATATTGATACAGTGTTACAGGACAGTGTTTTACAGTCCTTATTATACTATTCTGCACAAGGCTCTGAGTTCCTATGCTGTTATGGTACTTGAAGGTTAATGTTAAAGAATGTGCAACATTTGCTGCTGGTCTAGTCACCAATAGCAACCAGTTAGCAGGGGTCAGTTACTGGTCACCCATTTGAAATCTAACATCAGTTGCTACGGGTTACTGAGCCTGGGCTTTGTACATTTTATTACATATGGGGGTAACTATACTTTTAGAGATGCGCTGAATCCATTATTGGCTAAATATTTAAAGTGGACCTGTCACCCAGACATAAAAAGCTGTATAATAAAAGTCCTTTTCAAATTAAACATGAAATCCAAATTCTTTTTTTTTTAAAAGCATTCATAGCTGTTGTAAACTCATTTAAAAATCTCAGCTGTCAATCAAATATTGCCAGCAGGGCAAGCAATTACTTTCACTTTCCATTCAGTACTTCCTAGATGTCACTGCTCTCCCCACATTCCCCCATTCTCTTCATCATTTAACTGTGTAGCCAGGGCATGGGGATGGACATCAGATCCCCCATTCTGGTGCACAAACAAGATCCTGAGATGATGCAAGACTTGTCTTAATAACAGTGTCCACAAAATGGCTCCTGCCTGCTTGCTATAATTATGAATTCCCAGACTGAAGGAAACAAGATTCAAATAATTTATATAGTGTAATTAAAGTTCATGTTGCTTGACAAACATGATAAAATAGGATTTGGAATAATTTTTTTGGGTGATGGGTCTCCTTTAACGAAATCTGATCCTGAATTTGCATATTAAAATTTGAGATACATCAGAAATTGTATCAACAAAAAATTTATTTGTCCAGAGCTCTACTGAACCAAATCCAAACCTTGCAAAAAGTCATGTGATTTGTCCTGAAATGAATCCTGGATTTGGTACATTTATTGCCTATTTACTTTACAAAGGAGCATTTGTTGTGGCTCTTTCCTATTGAATATGCTTCGGGGGTAGATTAACACATGTAATTAGAAAATGTTACTGTGATTTCACTCTCTGACAGCAAAGTGACAAATATAAGGGCACTTGTCACTGCTTATTTGCATTATATTATACATTTAAAGGGAATGTAAACCAATTGTCAAAAGAAAATGTGATTCTAAGCAACTTTTGCTTATTTATAATTGTATTATTGATAGGACTATTTGTATGTGTGAAAAAACAACTACTTTACTCTAAACAACTATCCCAACTTAACTGGGTGGAAATTGGTATGAACTTTCCCACATTTGCTCATTTCTGTTTTATGTTAATCGTAGTCAGTCTGGTCTGCATTCACTCGTCCGATAACTGACCCCTGCTGCGAATGCAAACAAAACCATTACCTTCTATAAAGGTAGCCATACAAAATGCAGACTCGGCCCTTCCAGAGTATTGGCACATCTTTGGCAGTGGTGGATTAATGACATTTGGGCCCCTAGGCTACACTCACACAGGTCCCCTCTCTAGGCTACTGCTAGTCTGTATGCGTTCAGTTAGAGGCAAGGATGCACCAGCGCTCTCTACGCCAAGTCGAGTTCAGCCCCTTTCCTGCCTTCTTCTCCCAGCAGGTGCGCCCAACCAGATCCAGCAGCACAAATAAAAATAAAGAAAATAGAAATAATAATTGAAAAAAGCTAGATGGGCCCCTAGGCTATGGACAGTGGCGGAAATACCGGGGGTGCGATTGGGCAAGGGCCCGCACCCCCTCAGGGTTCCCAAAAAAAAGAAGTTTGTTAGGACTTTTGCAGGCAATCACACTGAAAAAAGGAAAAGACGCCAGCGTTGTTTGAACTTTGATGCATTTTGGCTCACAGGATATCATGTAAGTGACAGAAGATTGAGGAAGATCTAGCTGCTTTATAGCACTTTGCCTGGTCTGAGGTGGCGAAGGCAACTCTGGTAAAAGAGGTAACGTTCAGTAATATCCGAATTTTAGTGAATTTGCGGAGTAAGTCCGTTCGGCAGAGCGCAATGTCTGGCAATAGAGTGCGAATGACCGCTAGCAACGGTCTGGTTTGCTAGCTGATTGGTGCCTGCGCCCGTTAAATTGACATTGTCCCTGCGGGTAACAACGATGGCAGAAAGTGGCTAGCGTTAGCCACTTTGCTCTTCAGTATATCTACCCCATAGCCCCAAGTATTGTAGGAGCGCTGCATTATCTGGATCCTACATGTAGATTAAACAAGCATGGCTACTTAATGGCACCCCATTGGCTCAGCAATATAATCTGTGATTGGCACCATTAGAATTCAGGGCTGGATTAGTCCATATAATGGTCCCCATACCCTGGGCCTTATGGTACACATTGTTTTTAAATTGGCAGAGAAAAGGTTCATTTGTCACCTATCCCTTCTGATTACCGTATATACTCGTGTATAAGCGACCCGCGTATAAGCCGAGGTACCTAATTTTACCTAGGAAAACTGGGAACCTGTATTGATTCGTGTATAAGCCTATACTACACTTTTGCCTGCAGGGTCACATTTTCCTTTCCCGGCACAGCTACATTTTACTAAAAGCTGCTCCCCCCTCCCTCCCAGACAAGCAAGTGGAAATAAAGCTCTGAAAAAAGCTCCCCCCCTGCAAGCAGCCTCTGTAGTTTCAGGTCTCCTGTGCACGTTTCTTCATACATTCCTTTCCCTCTGTAACACCGCCTCCCACACAGACAGGCACGGGAAATAAAGGGAGACTGACCGTGTATTTGCTCCTTGCCGAACATTCTTTTCTATGCGCTGAGCACTGACACGCGCGAGTATAGAAGGTGCTGTTTCAGGTGAATTAGGCTGCTTATGTGACATTTGCGCATGTGTCAGTGCTCAGCGCATAGAAAGGAATTAAGCCTACACTGAACTACATCTCCCATGATCCCTAATCAGCCAGAGGTTAAAAGCCCCACTAGACTAGAGGCCTAGTTTGCGTCACATTCGCCCCAATAGCCATGAAACTGTCTGACCTTTCAGAGCCTCCTGGAGCCGGTCGACGTCCATTGCCGGAAGAGGAGGGTGTCACACACACACCGGCTGCCTCCCGTTGCTCCTCGCTCTCAGCCCCATCTGTAATCGCTTCCTCCGTCACAGTGAGGGAAACCCACAGGAGGGAACGAGGTCTAGTCCCCTGCCTCCGGTGACCATGCTGAGCAACGACGGAAACACCTAAGCGAACTGAGATCCCAGAAGCCGCCGCGCAATAATGGCGCTCGTGACGTCACCAGAAGGAGAGGCTGGAGTAGGCAGCGGCTTGTCTGATACTGGGCACTGGGAACGAGCACGCAGCAGCAGGGGAGAGACTCGGTACTGAGACTCGCGTATAAGCCGAGGTAGACTTTTTCAGCACATTTTCAGTGCTGAAAAACTCGGCTTATACGCGAGTATATACGGTAGTATCAGGAATGAATGCAAATTGATTGTCAGTGATTGTTAGAGGGCTTCAAATGGGTTTTTTTCCTTCCTCTGGATCAACTAGCAGTTAGGCAGGTTATACATAGACATAAAAGGTTGAACTTGACATGTCTTTTTTCAACCTAACTTACTGTGTTAGCTTTTAGGCAGAAAACTAATTTTCCAAATTCCTAGGTGATATCTTCCATGTGTGTACAATGACAGGTGGATCCTCGGGCATTTTCGTGCGGTAATGCGAGTAAACTGTTTTCCCAATGGCAGTTCAGATTTACTTCAGTACAACGGTATTTTCAGGCATTTTGTCACATTCTCTAAGTCACCTCCCTTGTGGTTTTATGCAAAAGAGAAATTGTTGTTTCCAGGTGAGCAAATTTTCCTTGGATTTCTCTCTTGCTGTTACTTAGATCAGGGAGCTGCTCATGGCTTTCTATTCATCTTATAGCTACACTTGCAAAATCATTTTTTTCCCTTGCAGCTATTTGAAAACCAGGCTCAAGGGCCTAAAAAAATCCTTATGTTAACCAAAAGCACAAAGAAGGCAGTCAAATAAATATTGACAAATGTTACTAAATATTCCTGGACGCTGGACAAACTGTGCTTTAGCTATTTTCACTATTTCTGTTTTGTAATATTTAAAAAGTACATATAATTGTAATACAAACAGTACTTTAGCTGGGGCCCTTTCACTATGCAAAAGGTGGCTTTACAGGAAAACACATGGCTAGACATAAAGGTAAATGTGTCAGCCAAACATCAAGTACTCCATACCCACATCTAGGAAATGTCTGCATCTGATGTCTTGCACCTAGCGTCTACAGTTCCCCTGTTTATATATGGTGTTGCCTCACCTTATTTGTGTTGGCCCAGGATGCCAAAACCCACAGCCCTGCAGCTGCTGCAGGTTATAGCTCCTAGCAATACACTCCCTAGTTTTACAGATACTGGAGATTTGTGGAGGCACACTTAAAGCTTCATACACGGGCAGATATAAACTGCCAACAGATTAAGTCGGTAGCTTATTGCCCAGTGTATGGGGCCCTCCAACAGGCTTTCCTGATAGATATCTGAACAAAAGTCGGGCAGATGTTGATCTGGCAAGGTTAAAAATTCCGTCGGATCGAGGATAGCGTTAGTTTGTTGATGTGGTCCTCGATCTGACCGCCCATATGCTTAGCGTTGTGATCTGATCGTTGGTCCCTAGGGCCCAAGATCGGATCAGCCTAATATTGCCCACCTTAAGGTGGGCATATCCGGGAGGGATCTGCTCGTTTGGCGAGCGTATTTATCAAAGGAACTTTCACTTTCACCCATTGATAAATACTCTTTTAAAAATCCCATATAAATGAATGGAGAGTGGCGGAATTTCCCTGAGGACTGTGGCGATCTCTAACTTCACTCTTTCATAAATATACCCCAATGTATTCAGGCGCAGACACATCAAAGAGCAGCAGAGGAGCAGATTTGTAGTCCGAGATCTGTAATAGTCTGTCTCTGGCCTTACAAAAAAAAATCAGTCAGTCTCCGATAACTTACCCACAGCGCGTGACTTCCTAGCAAAAGAATCCTACTACCTACCTGAGAGGTCACGACTGCAGACAGGCTATTGTTGCGCCTTATATACAAGGTGTAAACAGGAAGGTTAGTCTTTTAACAAAATAGTCTGCTGCTTCCCACACGCCTTTTGGTTCGTTTAAGAAACAGGCGAGGATGATGGATGCTTCATTGGGTCTTAAGTAGCACACAAGGTAATTTGTCACCTGCGGGAAATCTGTACTACTGTGGATGATAAATCATTAAAATTCCTTTCCCTTTGCTAACATTAGAATTGCGGCATGTAAAACAAATTACTAATGTGACCAAAAGGGTTGTGGATCCTTAGTAAAAAAAAACCAATAACGGAACTTATTTATCATTGATTAGTTGCTATGGGTTACTGCCCAGGTTATGATAATTTATTTATATGGAGCCTGCAAGCTAAAGCGGTGGTTCACCTTTAAGCCACCTTTTACTAAGTTATAGAATGGTCATTTCTAGCAACTTTTAAACTGGTCTTCAATAATTAATTTTTTCTTTTACAGTTTTTAAATTATTTGCCTTTTTCTTCTGACCCTTTCCAGTTTTCAGATGGGGGTCAGTGACCCCATCTGAAAAAACAAATGCTCTGTAAAGCTAAAAATTTGCTACTTTTTTATTACTCTTCTTTCTATTCAGGTCCTCTCCTATTCATATTTCAGTCTCTTATTCAAATCACTGTATGGTTGCTAGGGTAATTTGGGCACCAGCAACCAGATTTCTTAAATTACAAACTGGAGAGCTTCTGAATAAAAAGCTAAATAACTCAAAAACCACAAATAATAAAAAACGAAAACCAATTGCAAAGTGTCTTGGAATACCACTCTCTACATCATACTAAAAGTTAACTCAAAGGTGAACAACCCCTTTAGGTGTTTCACATTAAAATATAAGCACAATATAAAAAATTAGCAAAGACTACAGAAAAGAAATGGGATCTGAAGGCCCAGTGTCGATAAATGATCCCCAATCTGCCATTCTTTGTGCCCAATTGGCCCACCTGTGCCAGGCCACGTTCTGTCGGTCCCCAAGTGCCAAGGCCAACCATCCTGCCCTCCCTCTACTGCCAGTCACTCACAACCCCACCCTTTCCTAATTGGAAAACCGAGCAGGCAGTTTTGACCCAGGCAGCCCTTCGAAAAACCCGGGCTGTCCAGGTCAAACCAGGCAGGCGGCAACCCTATCAACACCTCCTCTTCTGCCAGTGAGTCTCTCATTCAAGTATCCCCCTCCACCGCTGTTCACAAGCTCACTGCCCCCTTAAGGATCCCCCCTCACCCTGTTGCACCCTAGACAGCCTCCTATTCTGCCTACCCCTGTCATCAAAAGTCTTAAGTGAACAATTATTTAAACCATTTGTAAGGACAGGTATTGTAGAAATATATTATACATTTTTCATGTACACCTTGCTGGTTTTTAATCACAAATAATGCTCAACTTCTTAGATGACTTGTGTTTTGAGCTGACTATTTTTTTGTAATGTAAAAACAATCCAAAGAGGTTGTTCCTTAGGGTTTTTCCTAGATTTGTCAATATATTTTTGCCTTGTACACTCCTACACATGCACAATTTTTTTCTTGTCACTACCAAGAACTAAACCGATTGCATCACTGGATTTAACAATGAAAAAGGGAAATTAATCCAGATATGGGGGAACTGAATTGAGATATAGTGCCGCCTCCTGCCACATACTTATCTACAGCTGCTCGAGTTATCTAAAACACACTACCTGTTTTGATACTGTATACAGGGAGTCCTCAGTTATATATAGCCGACTTAAATACAACTCATACTTACAGCTATTACAGTAACATACTGCGGTTTGCTTGACCTTTATTAGAATTTAGCTTTAATAAACCACCTGCCCCAATCCCCCCTGGCATGTGTTGTCTACTGCAGAACACAGAAAGGTAAAAATAAATATTGTGTTAAGACAGATATCTGTCTAAGTTGTATTTAATAGGTGACTGTATATGTTTCAATTTACTTACAAATTCTACTTAAGAGCAAACTTACAAACCCTATCTCGTACGTAACCTGGGGATTGCCTATACTTTGTTTGGACTCCATATATGTACAGTATCTGTGGATATTTTCTGTTCACAACAGTCTCAAAGTCCTGATTAACTGGATTTCATATTCTCTACATCCCAGGAGAGGAAATACTTAAATTTTTAGTTATAATGTGCAGACCAACTGCATATAGGTGCAAAAGTACACTGTTACACATTGTCATTATGTTCCCTTCCCCAGCTCCATTTATCTGCACTGAAAAGTACAGCTTCCTATTGAGTGCAAGTACACGCAGCAGAGGTCTGCTTAAGAATGTCTGCTTTTATATTTTCAGGATGAATTAAAAGGAGAGAAGGAAAGTAGTACAAACCCCACAATATCTGACTATTTTAATCTTCCAGAATTGATTTAAAACATTCAATTATCATTAAAGTGCATCAATTGGTGAAAGTGCTTAGTGCTTCATAAGATGTATGGATTAAATTAATTCATAAATGAATTGTTGGTTAGATTGAAATATTAATTGGTTTTGTGTTAGCACTGAATCGATTACACGGTTTATGAAGCACTAAGCACTTTCACCAATTGATGCACTTGAATGATAATTAAATGTTTTAAATCAATTCTGGAAGATTAAAATATTCAGATACTGTGGGGTTACTACTACTTTCCTTCTCTCCTTTTTAATAAATTTTACTAGTACTTATACCTCTACATATTCTGATTAAATAATTGTGAGACTTAAAATATACTATATGAAAAATCCTTTGGTTCTTATTTTCAGGATGAACTCCGCTCTATGTGCCTGCACGCAAGTGGAAGTTTTCAGTGCAGATAAACAGAGCTGGATTCGCTTAGCCTGCAGGAAAACCCAGACTGAGAGCAGCGGGGCTTAGTGTGTCCTGGCCTTAGAGCTGGTGGACTTACCACACAGAGCCAATGCTCAATGTGTCCTCACTCTTAAGGTGGCCATAGATGCAAAGATCTGCTCGTTTGGCAACATCGCCAAACGAGCGGATCTTTCCCCGATATGCTATTAACAAACATGGCTATATCGGGTGTAATCTGATTGTTCGGCCGCATGGCTGAACGATCCGATTACGATGTGCCCTGGGTTCCGGCGGGATCGGTCGGGTCAAAATCAAACCTGACCAAACGACCGATCTCCGCCGGACGAAAGATGTCGGCACACGCCATACACGATCCGAAAATCGTACGAATCCTCGATTCGTACGATAGGATCTGTGTGTCTAT
Source organism: Xenopus laevis (assembly GCF_017654675.1). Lineage (NCBI taxonomy): Eukaryota > Metazoa > Chordata > Amphibia > Anura > Pipidae > Xenopus > Xenopus laevis. The sequence goes on from NC_054381.1 coordinate 127,283,738, forward strand.
GGCCACCTTTAGTCTAAAATTACATGTAGTGGAGAAAAATCGACAGAGGCAACAATTAGCAGCCATATTGGCATCCATAATTACTCAATGATTAACATACCTGTCATTAGGGGTTCTGAAAACCTTATTTCAGATGGTGGTGGGGAGACAACTGCTGAATGAATAATAATACACTTTTATCACTTTTCTCAATTAATATATTCGATTTTATGGTGCTATTCTTTGTTTTTCTAGCCCTGATGTCCAGGCCTTCCTTCAGTTGGACTCTCCCAAACATCAGTCCGATCCGTCAGAGGATGAAGATGAAAGATCTGATCAAAAGGTAAAGCAAAGTTCATATTTCTGAAAATGCAATGCGGAAACATGCATGCAAAAGCAGAATACTATGCGAATGTATTTTTTCCATGATTAAGTCGGATGAACGCAAGTAATGTGTTTTACTATTGGCGATCCGGTGGTTAAGGAAGGGGAAGGCATTTTCAGGAGATTAGTTGCCTGCGGTATTACAGATTTACTATGGGCAACAAATCTTGGAATGTGCCAGTATAGAGAGTAAAGCTGCCATGTTGCTTACCTTAAAGGAACTGTAACACCAAAAAATTAAAGTGTATCAAAGTAATTAACAGACCTGTCTTAGAATTATGTTTTCCTTTATTAGGCAAATGTTTTTGGGGGGGTTGCCTTGCCCTTTAAAGGTAGTTATCGACCATGACTTATGACATTGACACTAAAGATTCCAGTAGTTTTTATACATTTAGTTCTGAAGCTTTTCCATTTTTCCTTTAACAGAATGGTTCTGCCTCGCAGAATGTCAACCTGGGACCCTCTGGAAATCCTCAGTAAGTTTGATTTGTAAAAGGCCAATCAAAAAATATGTTTGTGTTGTGTACATCTAGATAGTAAATGTAAATTGCAAAAGGAGGAGCACTCAGGGTAACATTTATTTTTTGGGACTTTGATGCAGCAATAACAGAAGAGTTGCAGGTTGTGGTTACCTAGCTGTACACTTTACCTAAACAATTCCATTTGAAATCTTTGCAGTGCTAAGCCTTCAGACTTTGAATACCTCAAACTGATTGGAAAAGGGAGCTTTGGAAAGGTGAGTTTTTATGGGAACATAGGAGTCTCCAATCAGGATTCTTTGCTTGCTGGCAGCTTTATCATATATATATGTTGTTGTGTTGCAGGTTGTGCTTACTAGAGGGAAGCGTGATGGACGTTATTATGCAGTCAAAGTATTAACGAAGAATGTTATCCTCCATAAGAAAGAGGTAATTTGTGCCAGGGCTTGTTTATGTTAATTTAGAATACATATGATTCCATTTCAATTATGGCTCATTACAGCCAGCATTCTTCACTGTAGTTGTGAAGGTCTATAAGGTGTTGGCTGTGTTGTATTTTATGCACGTGGAACATATTTTTTGTGACTCTCTGAAACAAAATAATTATATATGTTTCCCCTGGAAGCCTTAAAGGAAAAGGGAAGCAGCTTTTTGTTTTTACATTTTTATTAACATACAAAAAAGTTTGAGTGCATTTGAATAAAAATATTAATCACAATGGAGAATAAAAACACAGACAAGTGCAGTCTTGGAGTGGGTTGGTAGGACACCGGGAAAAAAAATGGTGGATCCCAGCCCTTGTGGGCCCAGACCCGTCCACACAGCCTGCGCTACGAACACCGACTGATGCGCACCGGTACACACTGGCGGGGGAGGCGGCAGGGAATGTGGCAGAGCGTGATTTACGGCTTGGGAGGGGAGCGAGGGCCTTGATCCGTCAGCCCTCTTGGGCCCCGCTAGCCCTGACTCACTTCACACAGCCCGCCTGCGCTCCTGACCTCCACCCCCCCATCTGAATGAAGAAATAGCAAGCATAGGTAGGCAGCGTGGGGTGGCGGTTGGGGGTAATTTGTGGCTCAGGAGGGGGGCCTGAAGGGGCCAAACCCCCCCCCCCAGTCCGACGGTGGACAAGTGTGATATGTGATGACTTAAACCATTTTTTAACTATCGCCTTCCTCATTGTGGCCCAAATTTTATTTACCTACACTCTCATCCCACTCCCTCTGATCATAACAGTGTTTTAGGTTTATAAATATATTGTTGTTACAATAAAGGCAGCCTTACATGGACAGATCCATTTATTTGGAGAGGTTCCCAACGAGCAAATCTTGCCCCAAAATGCTCACCTTGAGTGTGCGATATCGGGCTGATCAGATCGTGGGCCCTAGGGCCCAACGATCAGATTACAATGCTGGGAATGCAGGTGGTCGATGGGAGGATCACATCTATGAACTGATGCCGTCCTTGATCCAATGCGATTTTTAAACCTGCCTGATAGACATCTACCCAATTTTCAGCAATACAGTATATCATTCGAGGAAGTCCGTTGAAGGACCCCCATACACAGGCCAAGAAGGTGCCAACTTGGTCTATGAATGGCCACCTGCAAATCTCACTCTAAGCTTTCAGGCTTGATTTTTACTACCTTGACCCCCATTAAGGGGCCAGCTATACAAATTGGAAAACATATATTTGGACAAAAGCTATATTTAACAAGATCAAACATTCAAATTTCCTCTGTTTCAAAAATGGTTTCCGCTGTCTAATAAATGTGTTTCCCTCTTGCAGCAAAGGCACATCATGGCTGAACGGAACGTGCTGCTGAAAAACGTGAAACATCCATTTTTAGTGACGCTACACTATTCTTTTCAAACATCCGACAAGCTGTTTTTTGTCCTGGATTTTATAAATGGGGGAGAGGTATGTATCTATCTCAACAAATATCAAAGGATCCTTTCAAACATTTTTCATAAATTTTGGTAGCTGTTGCTAATATTTTTTTGCTATAGAAGTTTTTGAAGTGATACACTTTCTTGAGAATTATGGTCCGAAATTCTTAAAAAAGTAAAATGTTTCAATAAATTGTCCATGTAAAAATGGTCGTTCTGTGTAATGTTTTAAAAAACGAAATGTATAAATTTAATGAGAATATAAGCAATGCTTATAATATAGTTTACTGGATTGTGGATTCTTATATTTTCCCCATTATTCCACAATATTAGCAAGTTCATCTGGGGATCCTTAAATATAGAATTGATAAAGGCAGCACCACCTCTGGAGCATTAGCTTTCCTGTTGTTTGATGTAACTGCCATGTTGCCACCATACTTTGCAGGCTTTGTATTTTTTATTGAAAATCCACAACAATGTAGCCTGATTTTGGTGAGAGTCAGAAGCATGTTGCACTTTCATGCTGACATAATTCCAAGAGCAAATATAAAGGGAAGATGGTTTAGCAAAAGACAACATGAGCCCCCAGTTTACAAAGGTAAAGTTAGGGAAAGGGGAAAACTTAAATGCAATAAATGAAGAGGCCTGAGAGGCCCAACACTTTCTCCCCTGAGATTAACAGAAACAATAAGATTCCTCTCTTTTAGTAAAAGTTCTATATACGTTTCAAACCCACCTTTCAGCTTCTAAAAAAGTGTACCCTTGTACCTATAAAAAATTATGCACATACTTTAGTACCTGTCAAATATACTGTGTGTTTTAGTATTCCGGGGGCAGGATACTTTATCCATGTTTGTTTTGAATGAGGAGCACTAAAGAACTCTGCAGCCATTAAACAGAGTATAAGACATACCATGCTATAAGATACCCGGGTTCTTTGTTTGTGTGCAACCTGACTAAAGATATTATATTGCTTGTGTACAGCTTTATAAAGTACTAATTATTGCTAAAGATTATTTCTTGGCCACACTGATTTTCTTAACAATATTTTCTTTTTAATGCAGCTTTTTTTCCACTTACAAAGAGAGCGATATTTTGCAGAGCCCAGAGCTCTCTTCTATGCTGCAGAAATCGGCAGTGCATTGGGCTACTTGCATTCCATCGATACCATATACAGGTATGTACCTCAAAGGAAAATTGTATATTTTTATACTAAAGTATAAGTATATTAGTCTGTGACTTCCAGTTGCTCTTATATAGTTATTGATTGAAGTACAGCACCACAAGTCTTTTGACCTGTGGTGCTGTACTTCAATCAATACTTGTGAAAGGATTTGAAGATGGCCAGTCAGGGTACGTGCACCAGGACCCACAAATTGAAAATGTTTGGGAGCTGATTCTACCACATAAGCAAATATTATTCCAGTTGCTCTTGTCCAGTTATCAGCCACAGCACTTCCCCTAGCCTACGGACACACAGGCTGAAGGCTCTGGTAGGCTATGGGCACAGAGGCTGAAGGCTCCAGCTGTTGTCAGTCTGCGTATTTTTGCAGGCTGCTCGCATTCCTGCTCCATTGATTTGAATCGGATCAGCCTCTGTGCCCACAGCCTTATAGCTTAAACATATCAGAGAGCACTTAACCCTAATGTGGCATTAACACTGCCAGCATAAATATGCTAGTGGTGAAAAGCCATTTGGCCATTCAACACAGTTGAATGGCACAGAAATCGCCTGTCATTGTGTACATTGCGTATTTTGGAAATTAAACATTTTTTGGCTGAAATACGCCCCATGCTTTATGGCAGCAGATTTTCTTTTGCCAGCATGTATATCTGTCAGCGTAGAAAACTCTGTGACATTAGCCATAGAGTTGCAGTTCAAAATCATTTGTAAGGACTCGTCCCTGACCTACATTTTGCATCCATACTAAATATCCTTTGCCTTTGTTTCAGGGACTTAAAACCTGAAAATATCCTTTTGGATTCCCAGGTAATGATTTTGTTTATTTTACTGGCATATATGTGAAAAAGCATATTGTGCATGTGAACAATATAGCAGCTGGCTTTCCTGTTATAGTGAAATTACAACATTTTTTGGGGGCTCTTCCAGGGTCATGTTGTATTAACAGATTTCGGTCTATGCAAGGAAGGGATTTCAAATTCGGACACCACACTCACCTTTTGCGGGACACCAGAGGTAAGCAATGATCACAAGCTCTCACCCTGATCGCACATCTGTGTCTTTTAAAAAACATAAAGCAAAGAACAGAGTGTTGTAGTGTAAACCATTGCCCAGAGCTTTTTCTTCGTTTCTTTGAATTCAAAATTTGCCTTGTTTTAAAGTTGTCATGACTTACCCTGTTACCGTGTTCTAAGGGTCAGGGCACACGCTCAGATTCGGGGAGATTAGTTGCCCGGCGATAAATCTCCTCTTCTTCGGGGCGACTAATCTCACAGAAAAAAAAAAATATGCCTGTCTTTTAAGTGATACTGAGACTGAGTGTCGCTCCAAGCAAGATTTAAATGTTTTAAATTCAAAAACAGCAATATAACAATAAAAACCCTCTGCTTGTGTCATCAGTAAGAGGATATGATGGCAGTTATGTTTAGCTACATGGTTTTTTTTTCAGTATCTTGCACCTGAAGTTATATTGAAACAACCATATGACAACACAGTGGATTGGTGGTGTCTTGGCTCTGTCCTGTATGAAATGCTTCATGGACTGGTGAGTAAACAACATTCTTTTTTAGGGACCCCCAAACCTTTATAAATATACTAGACTAGACAAAATAGCACTGGGTCAGTTCCCTATAGGTCATTGTATAATGCTGGGCCCCCAGCAGCCAAAGGGAGAAATACAATACATAATATATGGGATACTTATGCTTTTTTCGTCCTCTGTCCCTTCTTGGCAACTTTTTACAGCTGCTTTTACTGAAAGCTGTTTTTTTTTTCTCTACAAGACAACAAAAGGTGCATTAGCATTTATTAAATGTCTGTGTATTACTTGTTTTCAGCCCCCTTTCTATAATCGTGACACAGCTACAATGTATGAGAATATTCTTCACAAGCCTCTGACTACAAGGCCTGATATAAGTTTGCCTGCTATCTCCATATTGGAAGAACTTCTTGAGAAGAACCCAAAGCTGAGGCTCGGCGTTGATAATGATTTTGTACGTACACCTTTAATGTGTCACTATGGCGATAGATACTGCATTCAAATTATGTCTGTTGCTAAGATTGTCTAACAATATATAGAGAAGTTCTAATTAAAGGAGAAGGAAAGGTTAAAACTAAGTAAGCTTTATCAGAAAGGTCCACCTAAATATACCACTAAACCCTCAAAGTAATGCTGCTCTGAGTCCTCTGTCAAAAGAAACACTGCATTTCTTTCCTTCTATTGTGTACACATGGGCTTCTGTATCAGACTTCCTGTTTTCATCTTAAACCTCCAGGGCAGGGCTTGAGCATGCTCAGTTTGCTACTCTCCCCCTCCCTCCTCCCCTCCCTGATGTAATCTGAGCCCAGAACTATGAGTGAGCAGGGAGAGACTCAGGCAGGAAGTGATGTTACACTAAGAAAATATGGCAGCTGCTATCTAAACAAACAGAGCTTTTTACTCAGGTATGGTAAACCATTCTACAGAATAAATATAGCATTCTAGCTTGCACTATTGTGGCTAATCTATTGGCAATAAAATGCCTCTGTAGCTTTCATTCTCCTTTAAAGCACCTTTATACAGAGGTATACAGGTATGGGACCTGTTATCCAGAATGCTCGGTACCTGGGGTTTTCCCAGATAAGCAGTCTTACATAATATGGATCTCCATACCTTAAGTTTACTAAAAAAATTATTTAAACGTGAATTAAACCCAACAGGATTGTTTGTTTCCAATAAGGATTAATTATATCTCAGTTGGGATTAAATACAAGGTACTGTTTTATTACTACAGAGAAAAAGGAAATAATTTAAAAAAAATTTAACTATTTGATTAAAAAGAGTCTAATGGAGATAATCTTTCCGTAATCTGGCATTTTATGAATAAAGTGCTTCCGGATAATTGATCCCATACCATAAATATAAAGTAGCTATGCAGCATGTATCAAGTCATGAACATTTATTCAAATTTTTCTGATTGCTGCACTTTTCTGCTTGTTTTTTGCATTTTAAATGGACTTGTCCTAAGAACAGCAGGCAAAATAGTACATACAATGAGAGCAGGGCAGACAAATAAGAAAGCCTGAAAGCTTTTAGAACTGCTGTATGTGTTAAGTGATACAAACAGGCTGGTTCTTCATAATGTTTTAGTAATAGTGCCAGTGGAGGGAAATGTTGAAGAAAGTCTACAGAATGCAGCCTAGCCTATAGCTAGAGCAGTGATCTCCAACCAGTGGCTCATGAGCAAGATGCTTCTCACCAACTCCTTGGATGTTGCTCCCAGTGGCCTCAAAGCAGGTGCTTATTTTTGAATTCCAGGCTTGGAGACAAATTTTGGTTGTATAAAAACCAGGTGTACTGAAAATAGAGCCCCTGTTGGTAGTGCCCCCTGTTGGCTGCCAGTCCACATAGGGGCTTCCATTAACCAATCACAGCCCATAATTGGCACCCCAGGAATATTATTGAATACTTGTGTTGCTCTCAACTGTTTTTACATTTAAATGTGGCTCACAGGTAAAAAAAAAAAAAAAAAGGTTGGGGATCCCTGAGCTAGAGTTATCCCTCACAACTGACAGAGGTTATCTCAGACCTGTAAATAGTTGTATACATCCTTCTAGAGAAAATATACCCCATCTCCTGACTTGAGATCATTCAGTTGGGTGTTTGTAGAAAAGGTACATAAATTGAATTTGACCTGACAGATATAAATATACATGTATTTTTTACACAATCATAGCTGATTACAGTTCCACACATTGCAGTTCAACAAGCTATTTCCCAAGATGCCTAATGCTGAGAGTGTGATGTAACGCCCTCCCTCGCTGTGTTTTGTTGTAAATTGATGACTTCTGGAACTTGAAGCCCCTCTGCTTTCCATTGTGGGTGGTGTCTTGATTCTACAGAAAGCAGAATAACTTCAAGTCCCAGAACACCACTTCACCATGAAACAAGGTAAAGGTGGGGCTGCATTCACATGAGAGTGGGAACAAGCATTCACACAAATCGAATATATTGGTTTCACAATTCACTATATATTTTGCATATAATCCGTTAACTTTCACATTGTGTGCTTAGTTATATCTTATGCACATTATTATTTTTTCTCATTAACAGCAAGACATTAAGAATCATACATTTTTTGCCTCTATAAACTGGGCTGATCTAGTCGAAAAGAAGATTACTCCGCCTTATGATCCCCATGTGGTGAGTAAAGTGTTCTCAGTCTCTAAAAATGTACATACAGGATAGCTTTCAGCCGGAAACACTATTTTACTATAAAAAATTAAACGATAGGAGTAATTCCACTAGGGATGCACCGAATACAGGATTCGGTTCAGGATTCAGCCTTTTTCAGCAGGATTCGGGCGAATCCTTCTGCCCAGCCGAATCCTCATTCGTATAAGCAAATTAGAGTCGAGGAGGGAAATAGCACAACTTTTTGTCACAAAACAAGGAAGTAAAAAAATGTTTTCCCCTTCCCACATCTAATTTGCTTATGCAAGTTAGAACTCGGATTCGGTTAGATATTCATTTTACGCGAAGGATTCAGGAGTTAGGCCGAATCCAAAATAGTGGATTCGGTGCATCCCTGAATTCCACATTTAAAAAAAATCCTTTTTTTTATATAAGGAAAGGAATCTGTTAGCAAAAGTGTTGTGTTTGAGGTGATCTGAAAAGCTGAAATGACCCAAACCTGTAATTTCCATAGCTTTTGCTTCTATAACTGAAGCCTTTTCTTTTGTTTAGAATGGCCCTGACGATATATCAAATTTTGATAAAGAATTTACGGAAGAAATGGTGCCGTATTCCGTCTGCGTGTCTTCTGACTACTCCTTCGTGAATGCCAGCGTGGAAGAAGCAGATGATGCATTTGTGGGATTTTCTTATGCACCTCCCTCTGATGACTTTTCCTATTAGAGACTACTACACACACATATATATATATATATTTTCAAGGGGCCAACTGGATTTTGATTTTTGACCAAACCACAACTGAAGTGCCTGAAATCTGAGCTGTAGGATCCTGGCTATTAAACAATGGAACCAGCCAATGCTTATTGCATTTCTTACTAAACTTATTCATTAACATGATGAATCCTTTTGTCATTTTGGAACAATACAATGCAGCCATCTCTTTTTTTTCTTTCCTATGAACTAATAGCACTGGTAGAGACCAATGTAGGGGCTGCTCAGCTGTTGTACTTTCTCAGTCCCCCATGAAAAATGGGTTGTGTTGCTAAAGAAATGATTAAAACCAAATACAAAAAGTGATCTGCTGTTTCTGGGAGATAATTGGATCAATAGTTATTCCATTTCAAATAACAGTGTGGTTTTTAATCTTTGGATTGACATTTGGGGCATGGATGAGCAATCTGTTCAGACAAGTGAGGACCGGAAACAAATCAGAGGACCAAATTTGGACCTTTCATGGTGCCATATACATCATTTACTCAATCTACCCTGTCAGGGCCAAAACAAATGTATCAGCTGCTGTTAAGTGTGTGGAAATGTGTAATCGGAGTACATGTTTTTGCATCCATTGTGGGGTTTTCAGAACTGTAAGGGTGAAGACACACAGAGATACTAGTAGCAGCTTATTGTCACACCTACAAAAATAGACAATTCTGATAATTTACAGATAACTGCAAGTGTTTTAGCAGAGGCAATTCTCAGCATTGTCTATGGCAGGGTATTGTCTGGAGTTTTGTAGCCGTGAAATGTTGCTTCTACTTGTAGCTCTGTGTGTCTTCACCCTCAATGTTGAATGGCTGGACCTGGACTTGTCATTTATCACAGCACAACACTGAAAAATTTTGTGCTTGTCCCAGTTTGGCTTCGTGCAGCTTTTATGACTTTGTTATTGTTGTGGAGGTGGAAAGCTGTGTCACCAGCGTTGGTTGTTGACTGTACTCCAGCTAAACTGGGAAGCGTGAAGTGCAGTATGGCAGCTTTAATCTATGCTGTGGAAAGCTGAAAATCATCTCAAAGCCTGATTTATTTTTAAAAAGTGTCTGTTATCACTCTGTTTCTTGCTACTGATAAAGTAGAATGAATCATATGGTGGGACTGTATCATTTAAATGATCATTTTAAATTAGTTTAAAGGAACAGTAACACCAAAAAATGTAAGTGTTTTAAAGTAATGAAAATATCATGTACTGTTGTGTTGCACTGGTAAAACTGGTGTGTTTGCTTCAGAATCTCTACTATCGTTTATATAAACAAACTATGGGGCAGCCATTTAAAGCTGAAAAATGAGAAAATGCACAGGATACACAGCAGATAACAGATAAGCTCTATAGTATACAATGTGATCCTTCCAAATTTATCTGTTATCTACTGTGTATCCTGTGCTTGAATGGCTACCCCCATTGCTACACAGCAGCTTGTTAATATAAACTATAGTTGTGTTTCTGAAATAAATACACAGCTTTTACCAGTGCAGGGCAACACTACATTATATTCAATCAGAGCAGATATCAGCAGCACACCGTAGATACATTATATGGTCATTCATTTAAAACACTTTCATTTTTTGTTGTTACTGTTGAGCCTGCGTATATCTTTGCAGGCTGAGAGAAACGGATCTGCTCTATGCCCTGCTCCATTGATTTGAATTATATCTGCCTGCGTGTGCTCACACATAGTGGAGGTCAGCCCAAATACCCAAAAGGAGGCATCTTTGAGTCTACCTCCACTCCGCTGCGTGTGAGAGCACACACAGGTGGAATCGGCTTAGATGAATGGAGCGGGCGCAAGGAACGAAATCGCTTCTCTCAGCCAAATACACAGGCCTACAGCTCCGTGTTCTCTTCCCTTACTTACAATGGGCATGTTGTAGAGCAGTGATCCCCAACCAGTAGCTCATGAGCAACATGTTGCTCTCCAACCCCTTGGATGTTGCTCCCAGTGGCCTCAAAGCAGACTATTATTTTTGAATTCCAAGCTTGGAGGCAAGTTTTGATTGCATAAAAACCTGGTGAACTGCCAAACAGAGCCTCAATGTAGGTTGACAATCCACATAGAGGCTACCAAATAGCCAATCACAGCACTTATTTGGCACCCCAAGAACATTTTTTATGCTAGTGTTGCTCCCCAACTCCTTTTACTTCTGAATGTTGCTCACGGGTTCAAAAGGTTGGGGATCCCTGTTGTAGAGCAAGTTCAGCACATTAAAGTCATTTCTAGGTGTTCTATAGGGATGATTAAGGACAATACCACTTCAGTTTGCAGGCAACATGCTTTCCATATGTATTTGCACTGCATATGTTCTGGAATTTAGAAAGAAAATAACTGTATAGAAGGTATCTCCTAGAAATGGCAGCCCCTCATTTAAATCAAATGAAATAATTCTCCAAATATTTCATATTCCATTGACTTCAGGGCACACACAGGTTTGTGCCACAAAACCAAACTCCCAGTAGTCACTGCCTTTACAAGTCAATGGGGAATGTTTTGTTTTGGGGATTATCTCCTGAGAAAATACCATAAAATGTGCAGCCTTTAGTATGACGAATAATAGGCAAGACTGAAAGAGTCAACAGAGTTCTGTTTAGTGCTACTAGAATTGTTACTACTTAATCAATTCATCACTTTGGCTTTGCTGATTTCAATTGTAGCTAGAAAGAGATCATTTCAGTTTAATGTCAGTAACGTTCTAGGTAAACTAGTGCTCATACTCTGTTTCCTATATATTATAACGACTCTCCATTCTCCATTGCTTAGAGAGAAAAAACGATGATATTGCTGTCGTTATTGTTAGTTTCTGGGCCTCCGTTCCCTTCTAGAAAACCAGTTTTTCTCTGCTGAGAATGAAAGCTGCCATCGACCGCTGCTTGATTTCTGCAGAACCCTGTGTGCTTTAACTCTAACCTGTGCAGCTTCCAGTGTGCAACTCAAAGTTTATACAGGACTTCATAACATTTTCTATATGAAACCTATTTTTGTAAATCTTTAGTAATGAAATGCAACCAGTAACTAACACTGAATAAAAGCTACTGAACAATTTGGCGTCATTCTTTGTTTTCTGTGTTATGCCGGATAGCAGAAATACTCTGATCTGAAACGGTTCTAGTGTTGGGTGCATCCATTATTTTGGACCCCCAAATCTTTAGCGAAAGATTCAGCCGAATACCGAACCAAATCCTAATTTGCATATGCAAATTAGGGGTGGGAAGGGGAAACATTTTTTACTTTCTTGTTTTGTGACAAAAAGTCAATGCGATTTCCCTCCCCGTCCCTAATTTGCATATGCAAATTCGGATTCGGTTTGGCCAGGCACAAGGATTTGGCCGAACCGGATCCTGGATTCAGTGCATCCCTACAAATTGGATATGCACATGCAGTTCATTTATTAATGGGTACAAAAGTCCACAAGTGACCAATGGCAACTAATAAAGTAAAATGATTACAGCACAGAGTAAAATTGGCAGATCCATTATATTCATTGGGGCAGTGGCGGAACTACCGGGGGAGCAGGGGGTGTGAGCGGACGCACCGGGGCCCGCCCCCTCTAGTTAAAGTACTGCATTGGGACATTAGAGTTTAGGAATGCGGCCCAAAACATGCTCGCCAGCTCTAAGCAGTATCACACTTTCTGCACAATATATACATAGATCTGCGTTCATAAATGTTTCAATTTGTTAAAACAAAAAAAAAGGTTAATCATCTGGATAAATATCAAACTACTGGGAGTATCTCTGGATTCTCCATTGTTTGCGTAACCCATGTCTCGGCCTTCTTCATGTACAGGTATGGGACCTGTTATCCAGAATGCTCAGGACCTGGGGCTTTCTGGATAATGGCTCTTTCCGTAATTTGGATCTTCATACCTTAAGTCTACTAGTAAATCATGAACGCATTAAATAAGCCCATTGGGATGGTTCTGTTATTAATAGGGATTAATTATATATTAGTTTGGATCAAATACAAGGTACTGTTTTATTATTACAGAGAAAAAGGAAATCAGTTTTAAAAAGTTGAATAAAATTGTGTCTATGGGAGACGGCTTTCCTTAATTTGGAACTTTCTGGATAACAGGTTTCTGGATAACAGATCCCATATCTGTACTTTGTTTGGGGACACCGTTATATTGTTGTATCTATGACCCTTTCCTTTTACCTCTGACCAGAAGGAAACTTTATAGCTTACTAGCTAATCCCCTGTAGAAAAATAAGGGCACAGTTAAAAGAAACCCTCTCACTTCATGCAATGCAGACCGAGCTAGGGATCACCCTTCTCTAATGCCTCCATTTCTTCTTCTTGCAGTTGGTGTTAGTGATGTGCGGCTCAGGATATTCCCGACCCACCCGCCAGGGCCGGTCTGGGAGTAAAAATCAGCCCCGCTAAAAAAATGAAAGCAGCCCACACATAAATGCGCGCTGGTGTTTTACTTATACAAACACATATTTTATATATGTTTTACTTATACACACATATTTTATATGTATATATAGATATCCTTATCATTTACAGCCTTTCTGAAGCCATTGCAGGGCCTTACAGTTACCACCCCTGCAACAAAAATAAACAAAAGTTTAATATTTAAAACAAAAGGGCTAAGTTTCATTCCATCTCAGACAAACTCTCAAAAATGTTCTCCACACATATATAACGGAAAATAAATCTACCACTGGTCTCTCTGTACAAGAGGTCGCATGTGCAATGAGCCCTTACAAACATGGAGAAGTCCTTTCAGAGCAGAAAGGGGTATATGTCTGAACAAATTTTGGTGAACCTCAAAAAAAAACTTCATATGAAAACATATCCTTTTGCATTTACTCTAACCCTCCCATTCATTTATGCACATGGTTTTAAAATTGCTAATTTTTTGGAGGCTGCTGTCCCTGTACTAGCGTAAGGCATAGAGAACTTTTTACAAGACCCAGCTTATTAAAATATAAGCAATCAGTCCATTTGTGACTGCCCATCTATTGACAGTATACAATAGAATATTAGGTTCTTGTACTGTGGAAGACATTTCTGTAGGACTAGAACCCTGATTTGATAACTTACAATTGTCTAACTCTTCTGTGAAGCAGTTAAACCCCTGCTATTATCCTATTGGGGCCTCCACAGTACCAACAGAGAATCTACAGGTAAGGTACCAACTAGGGTGAGTCAGGGTTGTACTCCAGTTCAGGCAAATGATAAGACAGGCAGCAAGTTAACAGCAAATGACACACTAACACTATCCTTGAGCAGAATCTGAGGAACCAGAGACCAGGTTGGGCACAGCTTTATGACTGATATCTGGATTTAAAGGGTATATGGTGCCAACAAGATGAGGAAATACACATTTTTTTATATACAACCAATAGAAACCCTCCAGTGTCATAAAAAGTTCAAAGTATCATTATTCATACTGGGACATCAAGCCAATGGGGATACATGTATGTGCACTAGAGAACATGGGATTGCATCCAGCGACTGTTGCATTTGAAGTAAAGAGGATAGCCCGTGTTGGCTCAATGAGTAGCACTGTTGCCTTGCAGCAATGGGGTCCTAAATTCCAACCAGGGCAAGATGTCTATATGTTCTCCCAGTCCCCATATCTCCGTGGGTTTCCTCCCCATACAGGTTAATTGACTCCTGATAAACTTGTCCCTATTGTGTGTGAATGTGATAGGGGCCTTAGATTGTTGGGGCAGGGACTGATATGAAGGGTTTCCTTGAAATGCTTTCCTACTGTCAAAGTAAATCGCCGATGGGAAAACATATGCTGCATCCCAATTTCCGAAGTAGTCCAAACTTATCCGTGGTAGCCAAAAATATAGGGTCCTTATGCACCTACTTGTCTCATAGTATTTCACATCACATTAAATTACATCTTAAATTTGTGTTGCTACTAAGAATACCTCACCTGTACTATCTTATGTTTCTTTCTGTTCTTTGCCAGCACCTGAAGTTTCCATGATTTTATAATAAATGTGACTATCTTTGGCCTCATTAGACCCCTGGTGGCTGAAGAGAGGAAATCATCGTTATAGGAACAGCGTGTAACAGTTTTTTGCTATAGATTTCTTGTAGTTTGTTTTTTGCTATAGATTTCTTGTAGTTTGTTTTTTGCTATAGATTTCTTGTAGTTTGTTGGTCAATTTCAATCTCTTATTAATAAAAATATTATCTCCTTTAATACTTCATTCATTTATTATGATGGATATACTTTTTTTCTGTATTTTATAGCTCAACACTGCTGTTTTACTTCTCACAGTCAATAGCCCTGTCATGTTGGAGCCCTCAGTAGAGCCCCTGCTTATCTTCCTGGGCAAAAAGACACAAGCAATCTTATATACATCCCCTGGGCTGATACATTTGGCATATTTGGCTGTATCTATCCTGGCCATTATCTGGGGGGGGGGGCGGATGAAGATCGATCATGAAAGTTAGGACACCACAATAAAGGTGGCCATACATGTAGAGAACCTCTCGTTTGGCAAGGTTTCCTTGAGGTGGGGCAATATCAGGCTGATCCAATTGTGGGCCCTATGCCCAAATAATCGGATAACAACATTGAGCATATGGGCGGTTGGATCGAGGATCGCATCAACAAACGGATGTGGTCCTCGATCCAATAGTATTTTTAACCCTGCCCAATCAGCATCTGCCTGTCCAGGTCCGGACTGAGAATTAAAACAGGCCCTGGCATTTCAGGTACACAGAGGCCCAATCAGCCCACACAGAGGCCCAAACAGCCCCCACCAGCCCACTAAATACTGACTTTCTATGGCACCTTATAGCAGCCCCTCTGGCATTTGCCAGAACCCACAGATTGCCAGTCCAGGCCTGTGCCTGTCTTTTGGGGATTGGGAAAGTTCATCGGAGGTTCCCCTACAATGCCCAATAGCTGCTAATTTAATTTGTCAGCAATTTATAGCTACTCGTGTATGGGGACCTTAAAGCATGACAAATTAATTAAGGGAAGCTATAGTGGAGAAGTGAAGGTTCAGACATGTCCACATGTACTATAGTAATACAGATATCTGCATTAAATACATTTACAATATCCATGTGTGTGTATATATATGTCCACATGTATTATACTAATAACGATATATGCATTAAATACATTTACATTATCCGTGTGTGTGTGTGTGTGTGTGTGTGTGTGTGTGTATATATATATATATATATATATATAATTATGTTCTAAAATCTCTTTGCATGTTGCACACAGAGATACATGTTCATTGCTAGATGACCTTGAAGTTGCTGGGGATATTGATTATCCAAATAATAGTCGGCATCTGGGGAGTCAGTTCTCCTTAAAAACAGTAAATGTATCAGATCAATACGTCCTTTCAGTGATGCTCTTGAGTAAGTGATGTCTTCATAAATCACTCTGGCACTTGACTGTCTGAATCACATGATTAATTGCTCTTCCGTCTGGGATATAATGGTCAGAGAGGGGGTGACCCTGACCACATCCCGTGTAGCTGCTCTTTCTGATGTTCTACAGTTCTATTATGTTGCCCTAGAGGCACTCCCTGCTGAACCTCCCGACCTTCATCCAAGCAATGTTACATTGGGTCACCTAGTGTATGTTCCTTATGGCACAAAAGGCCTTGGTTATAATGAGATACCTAGGGCTAAATGAAGCCCCAAATATTCCAATGTAATTTATAGGATATACATGGCTCAATAATAAAGGACATGGAGCACAGAATCGATAATGAGTTATTTAAATGGACAATACTATTTATTTCTGTTGTGTTTATGTAATAATGCAAAAGTCCCAATTTTTATTGCTTTGTGTTATTACCTCTGCCATATTCCATATAGTTTATATAGGTGCAATATATTTATGAAGAATAAAATTAAATTACGTGCATATTTAGGTTTATATAATATAATATAGGTTTTCAAATAATACCATAGTTTTCCCATTGACAAAAATGTGTGGCAATCTTGGTACAGAGTTGATATAAACTCGCATCATAGGTCTTTTCGATGCAGACTATACAACAGACAGATGGGACATTCTGTCACATTCTGTCACCCTCAATTATTAATTTGTACCAAACCGCTGGATCATCTCTAGCCAATGTTCTTTCCATAAATAGGTATTGGACCTGTTGTGCAGAATTCTCAGGACCTGGGGTTTTCCAGTTAAAGGGTCTTTCCATAATTTGGATCTTCATACCTTAAAGGAGAAGGAAAGGCTCTATTTACTTGGGATGCCAAAGTTAGGCACCCCCAAGTTATTGTATCTACTTACCTCAAATCCCGAGTCGGTGCTCCTATCAACAGAAACTGGCTCGGGGTCCTGGCAGCGAGCACCATGAAACAATCGGCTTCCGGCTTCTTCATTCTTCCCGCAGGTGCACATGTGCAGTAGCGCAAAAAGCTGAACTTTAATGAAGTCGGCTATTTCATTCTACTGCGCATGTGTCTGCCCCGGGAAACTTGAAGAAAAAAAATGCTGGAAGCTGAACGCTCTGTTATGCTGGCTGGAAGAACCCACGGACCAGTGCAGTTTTCTCCTTACAGGAGCACCGGCCTGGGGTGTGAGGTAAGTATATATAATCACTTGGGGTGCCTAACTTTTGGCAAAAACAATTAAATAGGCCTTTCCTTCTACTTTATAAATCCAAATAAATCCAATGGGCTGGTTTTGCCTCCAGTAAGAATAATCTTAGTTTGGAACAATGATGAAGAGATCTTATCAGTGGATGATGCAAATCTTATAACCTGTCCGATCGATTGAAAGACTATGATCACCATTGTTTGGTACGATGGTATCTTTATGTGTCTATAGCCAGCATTATTTCAGCCTAGCTAATCCCCTAGTGGCTTGAGGGGGAAAAAAACATCTTTTTCTTATTATTTTTTGTCAGTTAGCTTTGGGAAGGCTTAACCTTCCCTAGCCTCAAAGGGTACAAGGTACTGTTTTACCATTATAGAGAATAATTTATTAAAAATTGGATTATTTGGATAAAATGGAGTCTATGGAAGATGGCATTAGTGTAATTCAGAGCTTTCTGAATAACGGGGTTCCATATAACTAATCCCATACCTGTACCTGTAACCTTATTTAACCTGTAGCCAGGACAGCACATGCTACAAAGTATAAAAGTCTGTGCTATTAAAAAATTACAATTTCATTGTTTGTTTTATTACTAGCAGCTAGAGGTACAGTACTATACTTGGAATTGTTGAGACATACGATTGCTGTACACAGGTTCCTAACTAAGTGACCCAATAACCTTTCCTCAATGACAGAGCATAATTATCCACAGGGAGCAAGTGCCACTGTAGATCCAAGGCAATTTATAGCAGTAGAGAGAAGAGACTTTAAACAAAAGCAAAGATCTGATTGGTTGCTATGGGCAACATCTCCAGAAAGCTCTCCAGATTTTTTATCTCCAATGTTAGTTAACATGCCCCTTTATTTAGCAGAGTTGGTAGCACTAAGCAACTGGATGTTTGAGACTATTACCAGTCATTTATGTTTTAAGAAATGAAACCAAGCAAGCTCTGTAGTTGTTTCTTTATAAGCAGGCTCTGTGTTTAGGGAACTTGTAAATAGTTTCCACTTTATTGTTGTTCAGTTTGTTTGTTTCTCTGTTTGGCCACAAAGGGGCTCCTTAGTTTATAGAAAGGCTCCTCTTCCTGGGTCATATTATCACCTTTAGAGTTCCCTAGTTTAGCCACAAGGTGACAGTTTGCAAAAATATATACATATGGGAGCCAGTTGGCTCCAAACTATCTAGCTGAGAAGTTTTGGACTCGAACAATGAGTATTAGAGGGACTAGGATCTTGGTGGCATTGTTGCCCAGAGAGGAAACCAACATGTAGCTAGAACTAGATAGTTCGACATGGGTTCCACTTAACGAGGAGTTCCAAGAGAGGGGAAGAGAGCTTGTTTCTCTCTATGTGTTCTATACAGTGCTGTATTGTTAGTATATGATGACATATAATATTTGTAGTCTGTTACACTGTGACCTCCTGTAACTCGTAACAACCAATAAGATGTTTGCTTTTAAACAGGTGACCAGTAAATTCTACCTGCTGATTGGTTGCTATGGGTTTCTGCTCCTGAGCAAACGTAGTGCCTTTTATTACATAACCCCCTTAATGTATGGAGCTCCAAATTATGGAAAGATGACTTATCCGGACAACCCCAGGTCCCGGGATTCTGGGTAACAGGTCCCATACCTGTATATAAAAATTATTCAGCTGTTCTAAATATACGGAACACTTGGTTTTGAAAATATCTATATCTTAGGTAACCCATGTGTTAAATACTAGATTGCTGGTTTCATTTTGATGATGACTCTTTCATGCATTTCATGTTTGTGCAAGAAGCATTGTTACTTTCATGCCATACTGTATCAGATTCCTTGTAATTGTAAAGTTTTGCTTTAGGTAACTGCTTGATGGCCACCTGGTCAGTATTTAACTGGCCTGTAAAATACCAGCCAAGGTCAGCAGCACTATCACAAATTGAGCTGTAATGGACTCCCCAGTTAATTAGTAATCTCCAGTTTTTCTGTCTATTTCCCACCTCGAATCCACCCCAATTCCACCCCTTCTATTACACCAGCACCTCTGTAACCTTCCTACTATTCACCTCTCCCTGCCACAAGCTGCCAATGCTGAAGGAAAGAGTGGGAAAGAACAAGAAGGATAGAGATGAAAGATATGTAAAAGCAGAGTTTCCTTATCTAAACAGTGGCATAACTAAGGGACCACAGGCCCTGGTACAAGAATTGGACCCCCCTTTCAAAAGATGGGCCCTACTGGAGGGGTTGCTTGTACACTAGGACTGGACCCTTGCTACTGAATAATACTGCTGGCTATTACATAAGCCCTGCCCTTATATGCAAAACTATAGCATCATCTTAAAGGGGTAGTTCACCTTAAAGTAAACTGTTACAGACTGGCTAATGCTAAGCAACTTTTCAACTGACCTTTATTTTTGCTTTTTTTATAGTTTGTGAATTATTTATATTTTGCCTTTCAAATTGGGGTTTCACATCTTAAAAACAAATGCTTTGTGAGGCTACAAATGTATTGCTATTGCTACTTTCTATTACTCATCTTTCTATTAATACTCCTCTTTCTATTTAATTGATAGGATAATTTGACCATTAGCAACCGGTTTGCTGAAATTGAAAACTACTGAATAAAAAAAACTAAATAACCCATAAACTACAAATAGAAAAATTGAAAATCAACTGAAAATGCTTCAGAAAATCACTCTCTACATCTCTACATCAAACTAAAAATTAATTTAAAGGTGAGGGACTGTTACGTCAGCATTCAAACAGTTAACAGTTGTTTTAAAGAAACATTGGTTCTTGGGTTATTGAGCATCTGTACATTGTGTGTGTGAAATCAGTGTGGAAATCCCTTCCTTCATCTAGGGTTGCCACCTTTTCTGGAAAAAAAATACCGGCCTTTCTATGTATTTATCTTTTTCCCTATTAATAACATTGGGATCATCCATCATTTTTACCGGCCAGGCCGGTAAAATATCGGCCAGGTGGCAACCCTACCTCCAACCTTTGTTCCCCCCTTTTCTAATGCAAAGCTTATAATAAATCATAGTCCATAAATGACACCCCAGGAACTTTTTTCATGCTTGTTTTGCTCCCCAACTTTTTTCCAAAAAAATGGAATTCCCTGATGTAGGCTTTGTTTATCTATATACATTCATATATTCTATATATTCATCTGCAGTTGTTTTCACTGACTGTAAATGAGTGTTGAGTGTGCCAAAGCAAACCTGCATCTATTGGCTTTCCTTGAACGCATACTAAAAATACGCAGGCTGACAACAGCTACTAACAACAACCTGTGTGCCCACAGCCTAAATATTCTAGCTATGTGACTGGGCAAATGTCCTCTTATTTGCAGCGGGAGTTCATGTGCCCTTCCAGATTTTAGCTCTGAATCTGAGTGTGTATCTAGAATCCCTGCCATAAAGCAACACAGGCTGTTGTCTTGAGGCCGAAAGGATTTAATGAATATGAACTGCTTGGAATAGTTTCAGGAGGGAACAAAGGGGTTGTAGGCAGGGATACAGTGAATACATGATTATTGTATTCAGCCATAATATTCATTCCTCTACAAATGATTAGTCCAAACACTGAACTCAAAACTCTAAATTGTACATGTATAGTGAATTGTTAGACTAGTGTGTATCAGTTAGCAACAAAAACCTTCTCTCTCATATAATGTGTTATCTGTTGTTTACTTCTGCCAGAAGGTGTCAGTGTTCATGTTGTTGTGTGTTCATAAAGTTTTATTGAAACATGTGTATTCTGGGAATAATCTCCATTAGGTGATGTTATATCCTTCCTTCTTCTGCATGTTGTGAGGACAATAAAGTATCAACTAAGCTTGCAGCATCATAGTGACTGGTAAGAGTCCTGACTGTCACTGCAACTCCAGATTAAGCGGTTACTCTGCTAACATGAATTATATAGTGAATAAAGTACCCCCTCTTGTAATGTAAAATATAATGATATTATAAGTTACCGAGGAGTTTCATGACCATATAAAAACACGAGGCCTAAGGCCGAGTGTTTTTATACAGGTACAGGTCATGGAACTCCGAGGTAACTTCTAATATCCTCATATTTTGCAACTGGGGGTACTTTATTTATTATAATACACAATTTTCAGAGTCATGTGTCAGAAATGACATCAGAACTCACCGTTTATAAGGATATAATTTACAAGATATTCATGGCTTTTGTGTATTATAAATGTATACCCTTCAGTTGTCCTGCTTTTTAAAGTCTTATGACTGTAAGGGTTTGATGTTTCAGCTGAACCCCAAACTAAATGATTGATTTGTAATATCCCGAATTATTTATATGGTGTAGTATAGAACAGTGATCCCCAACCCCAGTCCTGCAGTGTGTCACATACCAGTAAAAAAATCAGGTAACCTGCGGGATGAGGGTAGGATTTTTGGGTGCATGTATAGATGCAGGTCTGCTAGTTGCGGTTCGGGTTGTGGGTCTCATCTAAATTTCTTATCTTATGTCATATTGTCTATATTTAAGTTTTTCTGTCTCTGCCACTTTTGATGATGTCACTTCCAGGTTTACAGCAACAGCACTTTCTGTTTAATGGTGGTTGTCGGGTTGAGGATAAGGCAGTTGCAGGCCGGGTTTGGGTAGCGGATCCAAGTGGGTAAATTTGCAGGTTGCGGTTCAGGTCGCGGGTTACAGGTCAGGTCTGGGTCTCAAAAATTGGTTCCACGCAGGACTCTACCTCAAAGCAGGCTATTTTTGAATTCCTTGCTTGATGGCAAGCTTTAGTTGCATAAAAACCAGGTGTACTGCCAAACAGAGCCTCTTGTAGGCTGCCAGTCCACATAGGGTCTGTCAATAATAAATCACAGTCCATAAATGACACCCCAGGAACTTTTTTCATGCTTGTTTTGCTCCCCAACTTTTATTTACATTGGAATATGGCTCACGGGTAAAAAAAAAGTTGGGGATCTTTGGTATAGAACATTACCCTGATTCAGAGTTTTTCAGATTTGTTTCCATATATTTATTATTGTACTTTGCTTAAAGGATCCCCATACATGGGAATTCCCTCATATGGAACTTGACGTGAAAAATTGTTTGCCTGTTATTGCATGCATTTAGTGCAAATATTTTTAATCATCTTCCAGCCAAGCACGAGGTCAGTTCTCTTAAATATACACAGTTTCTTAATAGGACTCAGTAAATAATTCCAGATAGCATCTCCCGCAGATACAGCAATGTAAAGGTTGTATCTCGGACAAGGCAAACATTACACACAATACATAGAAAGCTGTAGGGAATGACACACTAATTAAAGCGATATACACACAATATTCTGTTTCAAAAGGGAGAGGGTTTCAATAAACTACAATACACCGTATATCAAGTTCTTGAAGGAGCTCGGAAATGTAACAAAAACCTCCTAAATGCAGGTAACAGCAAAAAAATATTTGCCAAAAAACAGTTGGGAAGCACATGCTCAATAGTTCATATAATTAAATATTTAATTTTGTCTCATCCTTTGGTTTCCCTTTTAAAAAATAAATAACTTTAAGTGAATATTTTCTAGTTTCTAGTAGAATGTATGGAGCAGACAATTAAATAATTCAGCTGAGAAGCTTCTGCCTCATTGTAGGTTATAGTTCCCATGTGGGATTTGAAGGTGTGGCATTGCACAGACACAGACATGCAGACATAGATTAGAAGATAAAGTCCCAAGCTTCTCATCAAGAATGTGCAACTCTTTTATGTCCATATATAACATGTTACAGTCAGCTGTGGAGGAAGGACCCTGGTAGTGCAGATAGAGCTTTAAATTCAGGGCATATTCTCATCTTGCTCTTGGCTTTCAGCGGACGTTGATTGGTGCAGGAACTGTCCTGTGGCGCCAATGTACAGCCTGGAACGCATGGGCCATTTCTAAATGACAAGCAGGAATAGCTACGTTAGAACAATCACAATGCAACAAGGTAGGTGTCAGGTATATCTGAGGCCAATTTACTCATCCATATCATTTTGGGCTCAGCTTGCCAATGGCACCCTGCTAGGAATCAAATCAGAGCCCCATTGTAACAAAGGGCATATTTAATTGGGAGTTTACAGATTAGCAGAACATTACAGTTCCCAGTGATTAAAAATGTTAATTAGGGATGCACCGAATCCAGGATTCGGTTCGGGATTCAGCCAAGATTCAACCTTTTTCAGCAGGATTCGGCTTCGGCCGAATCCTTGTGCCTGGCCGAACCGAATCCTAATTTGCATATGCAAATTATGGGGAGGGCGGGATTTCACGTGACTTTTTGTTACAAAACAAGGAAGTAAACCAATTTTTTCCACTTTCTCCTTCCTCCTTCCCTGTTCGGTATTCGGCCGAATCTTCCAAGATGAATTCGGCCAAATCCAAAATAGTGGATTTGGTGCATCCCTAATGTTAATTCACAGACGAAATAAGTCCCCTATCTCATTAACCCATACACAAACTTTGTTCTGTGAGTGTTAGTGAAATTGTAGAAAATGTGAATTTCCCAATTTCAGCAACAGGGAATTATAGCTCTCTGGCTGGATATGCTATAGGAAAATTCTAAATGTACTTAGATATTTTATATACACTATATAAGACCTTCTGGACTTGTAGGGGACTATGGGCGGGGGATATCAACTCACCACATCAAAAATATCGACAGAAAAAAAAGTAAACTGATTAGAGTCCATAACTATACAATAAAGATGATAAAGGTCACTTTCTCATACCTTGACCGGATGCAGGTATCCTTCTCCACTGTGCAGTGTACCCAAGAGTTCTGGGCTATGTGATGCATTGTTACTAGGAGCAGTAGTGGGGTGGTTAGAGCTGCTCTCATCCTCCTCCTGCAGGCTACGGGTAAGATGGGCAATGTACGTTGTGGCCAGTATAAGCACATCCAGCTTGGAGAGCTTTGTATCTGGAGGCACAGATGGCAATGTCCTCTGAAGTTCCAGAAAAGCATGGCGCAAAGTTTGAACTCTGTTCCTTTCTCTGGCAGCATTGGCCGCAGCTGGACGCCCTCCAATGTTGCTACCATTGCTTCCTCCAGTCTTGACTTCCTCAGGCTTTCCTTTTCCTAATGCACAGGAGTCTTGTTCAGAACTGCTAGGAGTCTCTTCCCTGCTGTGCACCAGGCTGGACACCTGAGGGCGCTGTACCTTCTCCACCATGTCCACGCCAGTCACTGTAAGGCAAAAGAGTGCATCACACAATTGTAGTTGCTGTGGGTGATAAAAATGAAGAATATTTGCGCAAAATTGAGCACCAGCGCTCAAAAGGAATAATGCTGAAATAGAGAAGTCCAAAAAAGAGTGACTAAGCTGGTAAAGGGAATGTCTCAGTTATAAGGAACGGCTGGGCTAGTTGGAGTTGTTGTGACAAGAGGGGAGTGGGGGGGGGATATGATAACTTTGTATAAATATATAATTTATAGATCAACCAGCAGTTAGGCTGGTTTCATTTAGACAAAATCTATGTTTTTATGTTACAACATGGCATTTATTAGACAAAAAGCACACTCAGTGTTATTAGGTATCACCACACAAGGTGCCATTTCAGCACAAATAATTCATTATTATTCTTCTTGTGAGAGGTGTCAGTAAGAAATCTGAACTGGTTAATAGGACCCTTGTACAAGCACTCAACATATCAACACCGATTAAGGAAAAACCGTCACTAGCCGCCAACATACCAATGACTCCCCGGAGAAGGAATGTCCTAAAACAGTCAGATTTTCCGTGGCCTACCTCTTTCTGCCCTAGGGCCCATTGTAAAGTTCAGCATGAAAAGAAACACCCAACAGTTTCTGAGGTTTGGACTGAAAGATGCCCCTCAGAATCAGTCAGTGTTACTTATGGAATGAAAGGCTAGAGGTAAATTATATATAATAAAGGCCCTGACTCTTTAGCAAAACATCTGAGACCTGTATTTATTCATTTCAGGCATCATATATTTTATAAGCTGTAGATTTTCTTTTACCTGTACAAGCGCAACACTGTTGCCCTATTAAAGAGCTACATACAAACGCTGTATGATTTCCTATGTACAGAAGCCCTATGCAACTATTATTGATCATTAATCACAGAGACGCACTTTGCATTCAGCCAATCTAAAGGAACAAACATTGTTGGACATTATTTCCCATTAAAGGACAAGGAAAGCCAACTATGCATTAAATATCCCTTCCTGATCTGCCCTCTCACCTTCCAAACCACACCATCTGCATGTAAATGTTAATAAAATGGAGCACTGTTGGTGGCCACCACGTAGAACTGCCCTGTCCCAAACTCTGGCAGTTGATTTGCTGATTGTTTGGGGCAACAGCGCATGCACAATATGGTACCTAGGTTGCTAAATGAGCTCTGAAGCTACCAAATTAAATAGAAAATAGTAATTTTCTATGATGGTGTATTTTCATGGTGATAATATCATCCGTGATTGATATTAGGGATTGATAACCGCTGGCCTGTTTTCAAAGCCGACCAAAGCATTTGTATGAGGCTGTATTTAATTTTCAGACTACTTATGCCATAAAACAACTGCAATTGGGTTGAAAAATGATCCATGGATTGAGGCTTAAAGCCTTGTACAGCAATTGCAGCCCCATGGTGTTGCATGGGACGGTAATGCTGAAGCCAAGTAGTTGGGTGTGACTTCTGTTTAGCTTTATATTCCATGCTTCGCTTAACTGCCCCCCCCTCCCGCAGCACTGTACCCAAGTTCTAGTTTTAGTGGTAGATCAATCAGTAATCATTAGGAATTTATTTTGATCAGTCTATAATGATTTTGAGATTTATTGTTCAAAATTTCTATTGTGATACATTATTAGTAAATACACTGCTCGTGTAATAGCACAATAAAGGAGGAGAGAACTATTATATTATAGTTACTAATACTGAAAAACAACATCTGAACATCAAATGCAATCCACTGTTTCTTTCTTTGCCAAGAGATATTTAGGAGATATCTAGGATATGCTGAGGGGTAGTTTCCTTTAGAGTCTGGCACAAAATGTGCTCCAAGTGAGCCAAATACACAAGATACACATATAACATGCAGCTCTGAATAGCGATAAAAATCTTCCACCACTCCTAAAGTGCCCATCAGTGCGGCCAGTGGTACAAAGCTTCTAACATTCTTTTCCCACAATGAATGATATACAGTACATAGCCCCTGACTCGGAGTGGTGGGTAGTGCAAAAAAGCGCACTTGCATTTTCAATCTGATAAAAGTAGAAAAAATCCAAATCCTTTCACCCTCCAGATCAGCAATCAAATCACTTATTGGATGAACTCTATACGGCATCAAATCATAGCAGCAATTGTATTTTCTCCTTGTTTTAATTGCTATCAAATATAATAGAATATATAATGTAATATTCAAACTGTCTGCTGTATCTGACAGTTTAGCCTTTGCAGGGAGACACTGCAGAATTTCATAGTTCTAACTACAATGTATTCAAAACTGGAGATAGTGCCTTCACGCTACCCAAGAATAATATTAAACTGGATCCCTAAATAGTTTTTATGACCTTTTATATGTCTGTCTTCATACCAGAAATATTCCAAGCCCCTTATTAATTTTGTCACTTTACACTGCACTTGTTAGTACCAGTTCCAGGTTATCATTGTATTCAACACAAACAAAACAGAAGTGCTTTTGTGGGGCAACGCCAATTAGTAAACATCATAGTCTTAATCAGGGTTACTCAAGTTGGTTCAAGCAACCCACTATTATAGGTAAATAATTTCATACTCCAAGGCTAATGCCTTAGATATGGGATCTCTTATCTGGAATGCGTGGGACATAGGTTTTTTTGGATAAGGTATCATTATATAAGTTGGATCCCCATACCTTAATTATGTGAAAAATCATTGTAAGCTGCAGTAAACCCAATAGGATATTTTGACACCAATATGGATTCATGCAGTTTAGTTACCATCAAGTACAATAAACTCTTTTATTATTACAGAGAAAAAGGAAATCATTTGAAAAAAAAAAAAAACAGTTTGGAATAAAATGAAGTCTATGGGAGATGGCTTTCCAATAATTCAGAGTTTTCTTGTTTATAGTTTCCTGGATAAAGGATCCCTTACCTGGGATCCATACAAATACATTTTGGAAGTGTGACTTCTTTCGGGAAATTGGGAAATTCAATTGACTGATCACTGTGGGGCAGATTCACTAAGCGCCAAATTGGCGCTAGCATCTGCTTCGCTCACATCACAACACTTCACCAGGCGTAAATTCGCTCAGAGAACGCTAATTCACTAAAATCGAAGTTGCGTCCAGGGCGTCAAACACTGGCGAAGTTGTGCTAGCGTTACTGCACCAAGCGAAGCGAAGTTGCACTAGTGTTGGCTACGGTGGGAAGTTAAAGTACAATGGACGTATATGTTGCAGCAAATACTTTACACTACACAAGCCGGGGAAACCTTAATAAAATAAAGTTGTTATATTTCCCTACACATGAGCCCAGTGTATAGTTTATGTGCCATATGTTAGGAAATGTAGGGGGAAGCCAGTTGCCCAAAAAAAATGTACACTATTTTTCAGCCTATCACCCTGAAAAAGGTAAAGGCACCAGCATTTTTGGGACTTAGAAAAATTTTCAACTATTTTTTGAGGAACTCCTATCTACTCTATTGCACCTCGCCTGGTCTGAGGTGGCGAAGGCAAGTCTGGCGCAAAAGGTAACGTCCAGTAAAATCCGCATCTTAGTGAATTTGAATAGTTACGTCCATTCGCCAGTGCGAAAATTCGCCAGGCGTTAGGGAGCAAGGTACTGCTAGAGTCTATCCCCTTCGCTAGCGAAGTTACACTGGCGACCGTTAGCAAATCGTCGAAGTACCGAAATGACGTCACGCTGGCAAATTTTCACAGTGTTAGTCACTTCGGCCTTTAGTAAATTTCACCCTGTAAGTCCAAGTTAGTATTAACATAGTATGGACTATGGTGCCAATATCACCAGAAAACATGGAGTATTTATTTAGCAATAATTATTACCCATAATTGCCAGTGCACCATACACAAGGCCATTCCCTGTAAAAGAATTTTGTATTCAAAAAATACAAGTACTCTATCCTTTGTGCCGTGAGTTTCTATTTTTGCATATATTTAATATGGATTATACAGACATATATTACTTTATTTTTCATTCAGAAAAATAGAATGGAAGTTTTACCGTTTGAGCAGTTTGCATAATAACATTTCTTACTGAAAATCATTACTTTTGTGCCACCTTTGAGCTTTGGCACAATAACAATTTGCAAGGTCATTAACTGCCTAATGAAGAGTATTACATTGCACATTTTTTAATCTTAATTTTTGTATTTTTTTACATTCTCCCACATTTTTAAGATGGCTGAAAAGTATTTTATATTTCTTTATTTGGTCCCGAAGTGCAGCCGCAACTAGTTCTAGGGTTTCTCTTAAGTCATTTAAATACAAGATATAATCTTATGAATAAATGCCATTTTTCAACTGTGTAACATTAGTCCATTTTATAAAAAACACACAGGGTAAAACATTTGTGCACAAAGTTGAAATAGTAAAATCTTCTGTTGTTGTTTTTACCTCTGAAACTATTCTAGCTCTGTGTCGGGCAATTCAGAGCAGAAGGTGGAAGACACTATGGAGTAATTTACTAACAATCGGATTTCAATTTTTTCCACTAATCTTTACAAATGTGTGGTTTTCTCATTATTTAAAAACACTCTAAAAATGTTAGATTTATTAAGAGTAAAAACCATGAAAACCACTAAGAAAAAACATTGCCAGGTAAAAGTGTATGAGGTCGTATAGAAGTCCAATGGACCTGCGCTAATCTTTTTGGACTGCTCTAAATAATTTCGGACTTGTAGAGGTTTTAAAATCTTCCTTTGCTAGGAATTGTTAGAAAAACATTTTTAGTGCAGAGTTCAGAGTAATTTTCCATTCATACTTTTTTTATTCAGATTTTTTAATAAATGTCATGACATTCGTAATATTAGATTTGTCTGGGTTTTATAAACGACTAAAACCACAAAAATGAGACAGTTGATAAATAGGTCCCCACCGGGCCAATTTATTACAAACAATCAAATTTCTTTCCTATTTTTTTTTTTTTTAAAAGCCCTAAAAATGTGAGATTCATTAATGGGTCAACCCCAAAAAAATACAAAATTGTCTAATAAAAGAAAACATAATTGTAAACCAACTTTGCAATATACATTAATTGCAACTTTTCTATGTTTTTTTTAGTTATTTGTATATGTATTACTATTGAAATCAGTGTCTATCTGTCCCTTTCAGTTCTCTGTCCTGGAGGCTCAGACTGTTGATACAATGTAAGACAAGGCAGCTGATTAACAGACCTGTCTCTGCTAATACTTTACCAAGACTTTTGCAACATTGTTTAAAAAGTAACAACCAGGTGTTAAACCAGTACTGCTTTCAATAGCAATTGTTTTTACAAATAACATTAAAAGCACTGAAAAATTGTAATGAATGTACACTGGAGAGTTGCTTAAAATCAAGCTTTCATTTATTATACAAAATTTTATTTTGGGGTTGACTTGCCCTTTAGGTGTAAAATCCATGAAAACCTCTGAAACACAGTTTTTAATTAATTTTTAACTTTTTAGAGGTATTCATATTTTTTCTGGATCATTCAGCTTTATTTTCCGTTTGTACATTTCTAATTCGGATCTTTCAATAAATGTCATGACTTTCGTGGCTGTAGAGAAAGTAAGTTAAGTCGTGGTTTCAAAAACCTCTAAGACCACTAAAATCCGACCTTCAATAAATAGGCCTCCAGAGGAAAAAATTCAACAGCCGATTAAAAAAATACATATTTTAAGAATAATAAGCACTTTCCAGATGCAAATACTGCAAATTAAAATAGGGGCTCTATTATCCAAAAATCCTTCATCCAAGAAGTTCAGAAATAGCGCATGCCATTTCCCTTGGAGTCATATTTAAGCCAGTATGTTTAAAAGTTTTTTAGTAGCATTTTTTAAAAATTTTCTTTCCCTTTATGCATCACAACAATAAAACAGTACCTTGTAATTGATGGTAAATAAGCTGTATGCATTTACTGTATATTGGTGGCCAAACATTCATATTGGCGTTATTTCATGTTTAAATGTTATTAGGTAGCCGTAAGATATGGTGACTTTTTTCTAATTTACTGAAAAACCCCAGTCCCCAATCTTTCTTTATAATAGATCCAATACCTGTATATAAAAAACAACAGGATACACACTTGTATATTCAGCAGTTCCTGTGCTATAAACTAAACCACAATTGTGTATCTGAAAAACACAACAAGATTACTTTTTTGCACTTGAAAGCCTAGAAAAGTCACTTGAAAACGTAATAAATACGATCCAACAATAACATAGTCTGTTGACAACTGGGTCATCCTTCTACGTTGTACAATTGCTTGAGTTTGGGCTTAAAAAAATGAGCGACTGTGCTATTATTTGGGGCAATGGAATAAGAGTTGATGCCTTGCAGATATTGAGTTTTAGTTTATTATCAGCCAACCTACAAGCAATGTAAGTTCTCATCTACTGCAGTAAAAATATTTGATGTATTAGTTCCCAGCAGTGATGGTCAAATTTGTCCTGTTTCACTACGCCAAAAAATTTACGAATTTCCTATGAAATTCAATTTTGACAGCCACATTAAGTCAATGGGTGTCCAAATAACGTGACAGTTTTGATACAAGCAACTATTCCAATGCCGTCCAATTTGCACCTGGCAAATGTATTCGCCCATTACTAGTTCCCACATGACACATTGTGGGGCAGATTTATCAAGGGTCGAATTTCGAAGTGAAAAATACTTCGAAATTCGATCATCGAATAGGGTAGTCTGACATTCGAAGTCAAAGTATTTTTAATATCGTATAAAAAAATCCTTTGACTTCTCAAAACTTAGCAAAATACTGGCTATAAGTTCTAGGAGGTCCCCATAGGCTAATATAGCAATTCGGCAGGTTTAAGGTGGCGAAGTGTCGAAGTTTTTTAAAGAGACAGTACTTCGATTTTCAAATGGTGAAATTTGTGAAGTATTTTCAATTTGAGTCGAATTTGGCCTATTCGATGGGCGAAGTACCCAAAAATTACTTCGAAATTTCAAAGTTTTTTGAAAATTCGCGTTCACCCTTAGTTAATGGGCCCCTGTATGTAATAAAAGTTCTAAAAATTTAAAAAATAAAAAACCAAGAAACCAATCTCACTAATGGGAGCTTACAATCAAGTTGGAGTAGAGGAATAAATATAAGAAACATGCTTGCTGCTTTGAATTCACTAACATTAGACCTGGAACATACAGCATAAATAGGATTGTAACTGTAATAATTCATATGGACAGAAATAACTGTAGATAAGGGTAATAATATAGAATGTTATGAGTGGAAATGTAATATTATGGTTAGTTGAAACTAAAAGTGATAATAAAAACATGCTAAAAATACCTAATTAGTAATAATACCTAATTTAAAGTAATAATATGCAATGTAATACTGAACTAAAAGCAATAATATGGAAAAGTAATAAACAAGAAATCATAATTACTACTCATGACTTTTATACTTTAATTATAAAAAAATAAATGACTGATTTTTTTTATAATTAAAATGAGTCATTTCTAAGTAATAACTGTAATAACAATGAAAATGGACAGAAAGAAGGGCAAATTAAGGTAATAATATGGCATGTTCCAAGTTGAAACTAATATGGTAAATATTTACAGAAAATAAAGTAAGTAACATTATAAATAGTATAAGGTCAGTAATAAAGTTATACCTATCAGTTATTTATTGGAGGCAATGATATGGCAATAATCGTAAAATAAAAAAAAAATAAAAAAAGTAATTATTAGAGCATCGTAATAAACTAAAAGAAAGTAATTGAAGAATATTAACTGTAAAACTGAAAATGATTTGAATGGCAAGCAAGAAAAGTAATAATGTGGCAAATAATGACAGTAACAAAAAGAATCTCCTGATTAAAAAGAGTTGTAATGAACACTATAATCTGACAAGTAAGGGATACCTAAGTGCAAATGGGAAGAGGTCGGAAAGATCTTAATTCATTCTTTAAACGGCAGGGAGTACAGGCATGTAAGGGGCTCAGTTAGGTCGCTCACCACAGTACCGCTATAGCACAGCAGGCTCCAATGTTCATGATCCCTTGGAATTACAGAATGGCCCATAGACTCCACTATAACCACATAATTCCAATGATTTCTTTTTTTTTTACTGTAATAATAAAACAGTAGCTTGTACTTGACAGTGACTAAGCTGCATGAATCCATACTAGTGGCAAAACAATCCTATTGGGTTTATTTCATGTTTAGCTGACTTAAACTGGCCATAGACACAAAGATACAGTCCTATGAATCCTCAATTTGTACAATTTTCGGGCTGTGTGTGGACTGACATTTTTCGTGCCATTGCAATCGGTCATTTAGTTGATCAGACAGGTTCGAAAAATTTTTGTCGGCTACCGATAATATCTCTGCTTGTATTGCCTATCTGATTATATATCAGTGAGTGACTGTCACTACTATTTGTCAGACATAACTTTCATACGATTGCTGTCAGTGACAGAACATCGCCTGATTTGTTCTTTTTCCTATTTTATTTAATCTGAGTAGTTAGTGGTAGGTCGGGAGATTGCACCACACAATCGTTCATTCGATGTTTAGGCTATATCTGCATGTCTATGGCCAGCTTGTATGGGGCTCCAGTGCAAATAAAGTGTGTTTCTTGTTCTAGCCTTGGCACCAGCTGTGGCAGGGAGTTTATACAAAAAGCACCTTTTGGTCCTGTTTGTAAGAAATAGTGTATATGGCTGGAAAAGCCATATATATATATATATATATATATATATATATATATATATATATATATATATATATATATATATATATATAAATATATATAAATTATCTTCAAACCAGCACTTCCTTTAAGAACTTGATAATTTTATTGTCGTAGTATCAAATGCCCGAAGTTTCGGTCCACATTTGGACCTTTTTCAAAAAGGTCCAAATATGGACCGAAACGTCAGGCATTTGATACTACGACAAAAAATTATCAAGTTTTTAAAGGGAGTGCTGGTTTGAAGATAATTGATACATACACAATTACCGTGCACCCCGCCATTAGCAACAGCCTTGGAGTGCGGATACTCATTGGAAAGTATATATATATATATATATATATATATATATATATATATACGCTGCTGCTTCTGACTTCTCAGGAGTGCCATTGGGATTTGGGAACTACCAGCCTGATTATTTTATTTAATTTTCGCAAATTTCAGCATGCAAAGCCAAAACTTGAATACACATCGGTTAGCTCAGGGATTTCCAAACTGCAACCCTCCAGCTGTTGTTGGAACTACAACTCCCAGCCTCCCCTGACAGGCTTCAGCTTTAATTCAACAGCAGCTACAAGCAGAGGTTTGACATGCCCGAGTTATCCGATAACAAAATGCAAATTTTGGCCTCTGCATAAGGCCGTTGCACTCTGTACTTCTGGATAACGACAGCCATGGATATTATTGTAACTCTCTGTGAACTTAGCATTAGAATATAATGTAGAACTGGAATTACATAAATAAATCTGTGTGTCTACTAATAATGAGTATTTATTCCCATACAACTACAAATACGAATACCTGTACAGTAAAACCTCAATTTTAAATATTAAGTTTTCCTTCATTTTACACAAGCTTTCCCGAATCGTCAGTTACCTTGTTAATTTGCATTGCATTAAACGTGTTTTTATAGCGGCTTTCTGATAAAATTCTTTGATAAAAGTATTGATTCGTCAAAACTTTGTTGACTGTCAGAAAGAAAGTGTTAGAAACTGTGAAAAATTAAACGGTTATCCTTCACGATTCCACAGTTTGTATTTAGTAAATGCTCCCTAAATTGAATTGAACCTTGGAATATTTCTCTTTGGGAAAATGAGTGAGAGAAATGTGTAGTGCTAAAAGTAGAAAAAAAGACTTGCCTTTCAAAATGTCTGAAAATATAGTTTTAATGAATTTGCCTTCAGCAGTTTTACCTTAAAGATAAGTTGTATTTTGTCACTGTATTTGGTCAGTTTGGTAATCTTTTTGTCTATATTTATGCTTTAAATCATATATATCATTAGTAAGTGCCTTGGGACCCCAGCATGAGAGGGGTTAATGTTACTTAAAAATATTGGGAGAAGTTTAATAATAAGGATGAATATTAGGCAATAGTTGTTAGATTTCCAATGAATCCAGCTCAAAAGAAAAAAAATGTAAAGAATAAATCAGCTATGGATTTAGGAAAAGAAAGAAAGAAAGAAAGAAAGAAAGAAAGAAAGAAAGAAAGAAAGAAAGAAAGAAAGAAAGAAAGAAAGAAAGAAAGAAAGAAAGAAAGAAAGAAAGAAAGAAAGAAAGTGACATTTTGAAATCAGGTAACTCATTTTTTTTTAATAATAATTATCCTATTTGGGGAGCTTGTATATATAATGCCATTTACTTTGCTCTCTATTCTGTTTATTCTAATGATTTCATGTATACTGTGTAATAAGTCAGTTCGGGTATGGGATTCGTTATACGGAAACTCGTTATCCAGAAAACTCCAAATTACAGAATGCCTCCCATAGACTCCATGTTATCCAGATAATCCCAATTTTTAATTTTTTTCCTTTTTTATGTAATAATAAAACAGTACCTTGTACTTCATCCACACTAAGATATAATTAATCCTTACTGGCCGTAAAACGAGCCTATTGGGTTTATTTAAGGTATGAAGATCCAAATTACGGAAAGATCCATTATCCTGAAAACCTCAGGTCCGAGCATTCTGGATAACAGGTCCCATACCTTATTGAGTATTTGATAAATACTAAGGTGGTATACATTCATTTCAATGGCAAAACAATACTAATGGGTTATTTAACACTTAAATGATTATATTTGCCTTAAGACAAAGTGCTCCACATTGTATAAAGACCCCTCATCTAGGAAAGTCCCCAGCATTCTGGATAATAGATTATACTATAATATTAACAAGCAACCAAACTCTAATTGTATGTTTGCATTGTTTTTCTGTTTATAGGTCTGGGGTGAAGTGTGGGGTTATAAAAGGCGAATTGAGAATTAACCAATATTAATGCTTTAAGGAAGAGAACAGTAAAATAGAGAAAAATAACTCCAGCAATTGAATAAAATCTATATGTGTAACCTCTTATTTATCAGTGACCCACAGAAAGTGCAGTACCTGTGGCAGTAGTTTCTTCTGATTGTTGTTTCAGTTCCAAAATGCCCAAATCCAAAATTCCGTCTATACTTGGATTATTCCTCTGAGCTTGTTGTGTGACTTGTTGTGTGATGCTCCTGTAGTCAGTAGTGCTGTCAGGCTGCAACTTCTACTCACGTGTTCCAAATGCTCACTGGCCAGGAGGTTAACTGGTGCTTGATATATCCCACACACTCCTTACTTACTGGAACTGGGCTACTCCCATCTGCAACTGCAAATTTACTGGGACTGGACTCCCTCCTCTCACACACTCTTTTCTGAGATTGGGCTGCTCCTTTCCCCTACCATGACCTTAATTACAATGGGCAACTCCCCTCTACCATCCTGTCTTCACTGGGACTTGGCTACACCCCTTTCTCAGGCTATTGATACAGGGACTGGGCATCTATCTTGTAAAACCCAATAATTACTTAGTCTGGGCCACTGTCTTCTTTCTCCTTACCCATACTGCCACTCCCATCCTTACTGTTACTGGGTTACTCCGCCATATCATTTAGCTGGACTTCTCTCCATTCCAAACCCACCCTTAAAGGGACTGGGTTTTGCCATCCCTCATCTCTACCCTCCTCTCTACGTTATCATATCTTAACCCCTTCCTCCATAATGAAATCTCACTATTACTCTTTTGACTTTCCCATCCTTGCTTGGTCGTACTCCACTCATTTATGTTGACCCAAATGGGACTGGGTTCTGCCTAGCTCTCAGGGGACCCATACTTAATTTTAGACAACTTTTCTTGAAATTTGATATTTATCTTTTCCTACATTCAGGGTCTGGCCTGCTACCCTTTACAAGCCCACACTTACTGTGCCTGGGTTACTTCTACTTCTACTTCTTTTTTGATCTGGACTATTTTTTTCTTCTCCACTATTCTTACTGGTATGGCATAATAATTTAATAATCCCACCCAGTAACTAATCCCAAAGACCCACTACAATTCCAGTTTATTCTCTCATTCTGCACATCCTTAGTGGGACAGATCAACAATATTTACTGGGTGTATTTACTCCCTTCTCCCTTGAGATCCTAAACTTCATGGGTCTGGGTTGTTACCAACTCCCCACCATCTTAAACTGCGTCTGGGCTACACCCCTACCATTCTTACCATGTTTACTTTGTCTGAGTTACTCCATCCTCTTCCACCATTAATACTGTCTGGGTTATGCCCCCTCTTCACTCTCAGCCTAACTGCAACTGGAATACTGTCATTTGTCTCACCAGTTGGGGTATTTTGCTTTCATGCCATCCATACTATAACTGCTAACTACTAGTATTTCCCACACAATCTTTACTGCATTGCTCCCCTCTCCCATCAAATCCTAATAGAGTCTGGGTTACCATGTCTTACTGAGAGCTACTCCTCCTTCTGTCCACACAAGCACTCCCACTGCATCTCATTCCCAGATGAAATTTGACTGTTTTTTTTTCAAAGCACTGGGAATGGCTTGTGACAGCAACATTCACTAGGATATCCCACTGTCTGGAGGAGCCACCCACTGTGGGGTGAAAAGGCAGTGAAGGAAAAGACAATAAGGAAAAAGATGTGACAGTTCCCTCACACAACACAAACACTATCAAAGCACATACAGTATTACACATTTTACTTCTAGGTAATGGTAGTGGAAATTGAGCCATATTTGGAATTTCTAAAATATAAAAAGGTCAAGACACATTTAATGATTCCAAACCCAAAGTCCCAGCAGAGGTACCAGACCCAGTCAAGCAGACAGGTTTGAGGCTGGATATGCAGTATCCAGTAGCTGCATCTCGAGTCACCATATCCTACTGTAGGGGTTACACACTTTCATTTTCTAGTAAAACATAAAAGAAATTAATGTATTACTTTAGCAACCACAGAGCAGTTTTGGAATGAATATGGAAGGTGAACAGAAGAAGGCATTACAAGAAAAATGAACAGTAAAAAATAAGATTAGCAATAAGATGTAATCTTCAGATTTATTCAGATGATTTTTTCAGCTGTTGGGGGTCAGTGACTCTTGACAACCAGGCATAATGTCCAGCTGTGGTTTAAAAAGAGAATGGAAAGGCTAATAATTTTTAAAATAAATCAACGGAAGACTTGATAACAAACTAAAAGTTAATGCAAAGGTGAAATTTCCAACGTTATACACATTACACTGCAACTGTCAGCAGCACATAGTATGACTGTTAGTATGACTGGCACTACAGAACACATTACAGGACATATATGTGAATAAATGATTTTGTATTAGTATTGGCTGCAGCCATCTGGTTGTCCTCTGACATCCCTTTGGGCCGGCTAGATTTCTAGGCCTCAGGCTGCAGTCCATGCTTAAATCATGTGCCCAAGAGCACTTGTTCTGAAATGGGCTATATGGGTTCTATTACACATTTATTAAGCTAATTTTGCCCCGACTGTCTTGACAGAGACCAACACTATACACACTACACAGCAATTACTTATGTACAAAACCTTATAGTCCACACTACTCAGTGTTATTGCATCGGCATTAGAAAGTCGGACAGAAAACAGTGGCCTAACATTAAGGAGAGAAGAATCAAGGATAATGGGGAAGGGGGTCTGGAGAGGATAATTGCTTTTTGACCCCTTAGGTACTTGCTTATGCCCTAACATGTTCAAGCACACTGTGTGTGTGTGTGTGTGCGGGGGGGATGTTTACAGATCAAAACCCAGGGTGACCCAGAAATACTTCAGGTTATGCTGCTGCCCAATGGTATTTGTATTTTGTCATTGTTTGTATAACTGTGCATATGCAGTCATAGTAAACCATTCATTTAGCAACCACATAAAAGCTGTTGTAGATGGAAAGACTTTAGGAAAGCTCAGTAACATAACCCTACATGTACAGTATCTACAGGATAACTCCCTGAAAGTTCCACTGTAGGAAACAACTCAAGGTATTATGGTTCAAATTCATAGGCTGGACACAGAGCAGGGAAGGCATACAAGCAATCTAGTTACCTTGAGCCCATTGTAAGGCTCATCAGCACCTCAGAACAATCCAAATGTCTCTGGGGGGAGAGCAAACAATGCTAATGCATTTGTGTAGAGTGTCCTGGCCTCTTCCAAACTGTCACTCTCTCTGCTGGCAGCGGCTTCCTTGGCTCAATAGGCTAAGAAGGTCTCTAACTTGAATTCACTTGGGGATGACAAACAGGGGTCATTTATCAAGTGACACAGACAGGGGCCACGAGCAGAAGTCACATAAACAGTTTGGAGAGTTGCCCTTCCACACAATGCTCAGTTTATCAGCCCTGAAAAGAGTGTGACCTGCTGGAAAAGTACAATGAACAAAGGGACATGGCCTGTAAAGCTGAAATACTAATTGCTTTATATAAACTGCTAGAATTTGTAAACCCTTTATTAATTAATCAGCACTTACTTTGCATGTCCGTGATGTTGGCAGGTGGGAGCAGGTTTAAGTCACAATAAGATATTCGGGTTCACTTACTACAGCCCTGGATGCAAGTGCACTAACGGGTGCAAAAGTCAGGCAGTAGGGCATATTATTTACTTTTTAACTGTATAAGACATCCCTAAACTTATTTACATAGCACTAATAAAAGGGAGGGGGTGCTTTGGACGTGTAGGATTTTGCTCTCCAGACGACAAATAATCAGCAATAGTCGGAGAATTAAAGCTGATATATCTGGCAATAGCCGGGCTTGAAATAGAAAGTATCAGTTTAATTCTGTGCACATTTTCTGGTGTGAACACAAATAAATCAAATCCAAAGGGAAAGTAAACTGAGAAGTGACAGGTGAGCCGTGATTCATTGAGGTTTATTTGAACTTGTTTACAAAAGGTATAAATTAGCTTTGCTGCTAATAGTGCGGAACAGGCTCTGCCCCTTCATGCCCGAGGGCTTGTCTTGCCAGTCTGAGCGAGTGTTTAACCCCATCCTCAACCACCGCTTAAGACTAGTGGAAACAGATGCCCTTGTACTTGCATTGCTGCTTGTGGACTGGAAATTTGGCAAGCCCATGGCTGGTAAATGCCACTCACATCCAGGCACTGGGCCTGCTTTTTGGCTCTGTCCCTGATTTTTAAAAGGGACCAAGTGCAAAGAAATAGTTTAATGTAATTGATCTGTAACACTGCTAATAACCATTCCCAATATTTTACAAGAGAGAGTACCTGTTGTGCAATGAGTTCTGTGCCATAATACCAATACCAGTGGTTATTCCTGGTGATGTTGCCACTCCTCTGCATATTGTTATTGGCACACTAACACAAGAGTATTGCTGTGCCAGGTTTTAACAGACTTACCTCCGATCTCCAGCGGCCAGCACTACTGTTCTTCAAAGCTACTCTTCTTCAAAAAATGCACCAACCTGGGGTAATTTTCCTGTGAGTTCTGCCATTTTGTTCCATGTCCCAGGCATCCTATATGCCTATTGAAGTTGGGCACAAGCACAGTATGGAAATTGCAAAAGCAGATCTGTACTGCACATTTGTTCACCCTGTGTGACGTGGGGGATGCATGTGACACTGCACAAAATGTTGCCGTTGTGCTCACAAAAAAAGTACCCTAAGTGGATTTTTTGAGAAAAAGGCACCAGCCCGGGGTAGCATTACTGGGGGTACCTAACAACTTGGCACCATTCTACATTTCCTTTTCCTTTAATTTTTCTGCTGCTGTTTTGCCACAATTAGAGTAAATCACTGCAAAAAAATGCTGATTATTATTTATTATTATTTATTATTTTGAGTATTTTTTTCGTGATCAGTTTTGTTTGTCAATCCTGTTTCTTTTCCCAGATTTCTAATACCTGAATTTTTGCAGTTTTTAGGTGGGAAGATTTAATTTTTTTTTATTATTATAAATGGATAAAGTGAATAATTCAGCTGTTAATTGCAGAACACGGGCCCTAGAAATTTGGAGTTTGTTGCAAGATCTATTGATCAGGGCCCTCCTTATCTCCAGTACAATATTAGCATGTAATCTGTTTGTCCATTCTATACACCCTTCTATCAAACAGTGCTCTCAAAATTCTGGTGTCTATTATTATAATAACAATTGCAGAGAAGCAGCAGTCCTTGCTCTTCATAAATGTGGTAGAAATAAGTGTATGTCCCTGGTTTCCATGCTGGAGTTATGTAGAATTATTCACCAGATTGCCGTCTATTGCAGCTTTTCCCTTCCTCCTAGACCTGCAATGACGAGTCCCTTGGCAGCTAAAGGTTGGCCCCTCAGTGCCCAGTGCCGGCCACTTGCCTCTGGCAATAAACACGTTAATATTTCTTGTTTGGCTTTAACATAAAACCCACTAGTGAAAGGGATGATTATGTTGGTGAACTTGTAGATTATATTTCACTTCTACGCACAGTGTTTGTGTTGGGTTGGGTGACACTAGGGCTCCAGGCAAGTAACTGAATCCAGAGACTCACACGGGCTAAACCAAGGGCTCTTTAGGTAACTGCTTCTTAACTTTAACTTTTTAGTTTTTTGTGTGTACATTCTGCACATAATACAGTAGCACATACTCATTTCTAGCTGTCCATTAAATACAGGAGGCTGTTCTGTGTTATTTATTTTGCTAACTAAAATCCAATATCTGCATTATTCCATTTTCTGGAATGCTTTTGATAAACTGAAATTTCTCTGACCAGTGATTGCTTATATATACTGTATACAGTTGTCGTTTCTGTGCAAAAAATACGTTTTTTTGTTTCAATACAAACCCTGGACCTATCTCCGCTTGTGCATTTAGCAAAACACAGAGGTATAATTTCCCCTTATGTTTCCAGGGCCCACAATCGGATCAGCCCGATATCTCAGGCAAAAAGGTGAATGTCATAGCCCTGATCTCAATCCAATAAAAATCTGTGGTATTATTTGAAAAATGAGGTGCAGAAGCTACAGCTGACTAGTCAGAACAACCTGAAGCCAATTTTCCTGGAAGAATGGACCAAAACAACTCCAGAACAAAGTGCAAAATTTCTACATGATTACCCTGAGAATTAAAAGCTCATTCACCACTGCAGTGTGCAAAGTGCAACATCGGAGGCAATTTACCATGGTTTTCCCCACAATTCCAGCATAATTGCGCATCAATGCATCAAAACATGTTCAATTGTGCTTGTGCATTTTGATAAATCAGATGCAATGGTGCTCATACTTATCAGAATGGGGATTCCGCCAATTCCAGGGCTCTGTTAAAATTACCTCTGCACTTGATTCTATAGAGCAGTGATCCCCAACCAGTAGCTCGTGCGCAACATGTTGCTCCCCGACCCCATTGGATGTTGCTCCCAGTGGCATCAAAGCAGGGGCTTATTTTTGAATTCCAGGCTTGGAGGCAAGTTTTGGTTGCATAAAAACCAGTTGTACTGCCAAACAGAGCCTCAATGTAGGTTGACAATCCACATAGGAGCTACTTAATGGCCAATCACAGCCCTTATCTGGCACCCCAGGTACATTTTTCATGCTAGTGTTGCTCCCCAACTCCTTTTACTTCTGAATGTTGCTCATGGGTTCAAAAGGTTGGGGATCTCTGCTTTAGAGACAAACCTGCAGTATCTATTGGTGCAGCTACAGTGGGAACTCTGTAATTATTGCCACCTTCAGGGTATTGTTAGTTTCAGAGGTTCCTCTTAGTCAGTAGGTGCAGTTGTGATTCATTAGAA
Source organism: Xenopus laevis (assembly GCF_017654675.1). Taxonomy (NCBI): domain Eukaryota; kingdom Metazoa; phylum Chordata; class Amphibia; order Anura; family Pipidae; genus Xenopus; species Xenopus laevis. Next base: position 127,326,075 of record NC_054381.1, read on the forward strand.
CAGAATGGGCAGGTAGAATAGCACTTGACGGAAATATGTGCAAGTGCAAATAGTGTGTTTAGAAGCAAGGTACATTGATTGTGTCCATGTTTTTGCAACCCAATTGTGGCTGGTTTTGTTAATGAACCATCGAAAGATGTAATTACTGCAGATGGTACATGATATTCATTTGTGGGCACTTACTTAAAACTATTTCTTTTTCAAAAAGTTATTTCAGTTATAGTGCTTAAAACAAAAATATAACAGAAAAGAAATCAGAGAATTGGTCAAGCACATGAATTCTTTTAGCCCATAATATAATTTATATTATTTCTTTGTGTAAAGTTCAGGTTCGCTGACCCAGAACTGCCCCTAATTTTCTACGAATGTAATTCCTTTTCTGTGCGCTACGCTAGTATTGTTTCCTGAGATTAACTATCTAATTAGTCCAGGATGACAGCTATATGCATCATTATTTTATCATGTTTATTATTGCTGCGAGACTGTTGTATACACTTTCACAATGTTATTAATCACATTACAGAACACTGTACCAGAAACATGGGTAGAGCTCCCTATCTTCACTTGATGGCAAATCTAAGCTATAAGCCAGAGGTGTTTGTGTATTTATGTATGTAATGACATAATGTACTCTAGTACGGCTATGCTACTGTCAGTTTTGTGCAAACAGCTCATTTAACCAAGTAAAGGGATGTTTCCTGTAGAATGTTTTTCAACGTATAGATCATGACTTACCAGTCTGTGACTATGGGGAATGTCTTACAAGATGTTGTTACCAATGGACTATAAATGGACTCTTGCTTGAAGTCCAGATATTGGGCCAGACTCAATTCAGTGAAAAAAGTTATCTCTTGGTTTATCATGTAAAAACTCATGGACAAGATTCAATTCGAGGAGCAGACCCGGATTTGTGGAAAGGCCACCTAGGCCTGGGCCTAGGGCGGCAGGATTTTAGGGGGGCGGCATGCTGTCCAACCACACCCACATTGGTTCAAAAACACTGGGGATGCACTGGAGATACAATCATTTTTTAAATTTCCCATGTGCCAATCCCCATTGCCCTGGTCGAGATGATGAAAATTTGCACAAATAAAGGGGACAGGGGCGACAAACCGCAGTGGGCCTAGGGGTGCCCGCTATGTAAATCCGGCCCTGTCGAGGAGAAAAAACTTTAAAAAAAAAGACTTCAATAGAGGTTTTCATGTGATAAACAGTGAGATAAGTTTTTTTGGATTGAATTGCATCTCAAATATAAACATGAACTTATGGCACCACAAGCTTAATCAAACAAATGATTTATTCTTTCAAAGATGGCCGCAGGGGGTCACCATCTTGTAACTTTGGTAAACATCTTTGCAAGACCAAGACTGTGCACATGCTCAGTGTAGTCTGGGCTGCTTAGGGATCGTCATAAATTATCAAAACAGCACAAGTCAAATAATATCTGCCATAAGCCGATACAGCAAGACTGATTAATAATCAGAATATGCAGACTGCACTGGCTGCTGTGTTGTCATGTAATCTAATGTGGATTTTATAGTTTTTGTATTGTTTAATATAAACGTTCTCTAACTCTGCAGAACCAGTGGCTGCAGCAAAATAATCCTCCAAATAGAATCCCAGTTTATCTGTTTAAATCTGGCTCCATGATCTTTGTCCCTGCAGCTGGAGTTGGAAACAGTAACGGGGATGTAAAGACAAAAATAAAATCCAATACAAATCTCTACACAGTCTCTGACTGCTCTACAGAGAAACAAACAATATGGCTGGGAAGTAAGGCAGGGCTCCCCTTGCTTGTTTCCCTGCAGAGCAGTTAGGGACCATCTGACGATTCCTATTCACAGCAGTAAATGAAGGAAGAATTTCACTGCATAATTGGAGATAGGTTTCTTTTTCATGCCTTTACATGCCCTTTAAAATGGAGTAAAGCTCAGTATTACTCTACCCCCTCTCAACTCTGCATTGCTTCTTCCAATCACCATTCATCCCTATTTCTGTAGCCGTATAGAGGATACATTAACATATTCATGTTGATTATCAGCCTATTGTAAAAGCTCCGTTTTCTCCCTTAACCTAGAATAGTACAGGTGTAAAATGCTTAATTAGTGTTTTTATAAATGAGTAAAAAGAATAAAAGTATATTTTCTGCCATTTAATATATAAAAGGAGTGTATTGAAACATAAAATAGGTGACAAAATCATTTTAGCTTTCATTTGCATTCATTTTGCCAGTTATTTCTTAATGACTAAAGCAATATTAGCATTTGGAGGGAACATATCATATAAATCATTATATAAAACATGTTTCCTCCCATGTGAGCCTTTACAAGAGGCAGGGAATCTCTCTGGGGTAAATTTATCAAGGAGTGAAGTTCCGCCTCTAGAGTGAAATTCCGCAGCTCTCAATTCATTTCTATGGGATTTTGAAAGGTGTATTTATCAATGGGTGAAAGTGAAAGTTCACCCTTTAATAAATACGCCTATAAAAATCCCATAGAATTGAATGGAGAGTGGCGGAATTTCACTCTAGAGGCGGAACTTCACTATTAACTTCACTCTTTCATAAATATACCACTCTGTCTCTGAAACACAGTCATTGGTGCAAGGCACAGTTACCGCTGAGAATCACCTGATGACAGACTGAGGGGTTTAGGAAGAGCTAAAGACAAATTCAGAATTTTTTTTTTGCTAAAATGTTGTTAAAAATGTTGTGTGAAAGACCTTGGAAACTGTCTGTTTAAAAGACCAATTCACAAAAAATGGTGAAAGAGGTTTGTGAATATGGTGGAAACTCAAATCTATCTCCACTTTTGTGAATTCCACCCACAGTGTTCTTTAACTTGACTCATATTCGAAGGCGTTTCTTGAGTAAATACACGTGTCTTCGTATCCAGTACACGTTATTGCTTAGAAAAACAAAAAAGGGCAGTCTGTCATTATTCATGATAATATGAACTACCAATCAAGGTTTTATTGGGGTCTATGGATATTTACATGGTTACATATTAGTCAAGGTCAAAACAGACATACATCCATCAAGTTCAACATTTTGAGAATATTTTACTTTAGCAACAAGCAGTGTGGCAGTTTCTGTACTTACAGATAAATACAAACTTTTAGGTTGTTATGTTGCTCCCTATGACATTTGATGCTAAATACATATCAAGTAAATTATAAGGAAAACATATGGATAAATGTGTTCCATTTTTTGAAACTGGAATGGACAAATTAGTATTTAGAGACTGAATGAAAGCACAAATACTACTTTGGTTGTTGCTGTTGAAGAAACTAGCTTTGAGGAGCACCCCAGGGGTTTTGTTTAAATGATTTTACACACAATAAGTTATTTTATTCTTAAGTTAACAGTTTCCTGTCAGAATTATTCATGCCGGCCATGCCAATGCACTAGACTTATTTGTTAAAAGCAAAAATGCAGTTAGCAGAATGGAAACTATTTATCATACGTTAATGAAATATTGTATGGATTTCAGTAAAGCATATGACACATAAATATTAAAAGTAGTGTAAGTTTCAAACAAGTGCTGAAAAAAAACTGAGCAAAGGAGGACATAACCCTGGGAAAGGATGCAAAATATTACCCATTTCAGTAAAACATCAGCATTTTTAAACAACATTCACCTAAAAGCACTTAAAACATTCCTTTGTGGAGACTGACATATCAGGCAATAAGCTTTGTGGCACCTTTGTTTGTGGCAGGTAAAAATCAGACATGTTTACTAGGGTTAGTCGGACCAGATCACTCATGAGGGTCACTCTGTATTATGCCAAGAAAATGGTAATTATGTGCTGGTTGGGCATTAGCTTTCCCACGGTCAACCAATGGGTTAATTTAATCAACAAAGGCCTTCCCTCTATTAAGCTCACCTATTTGACCAGAGGAAGCCTGGAAAAAAAAAAGAAAGATATAGGACCTATGGCTTGATGTGTGAGAGAAGTCCCTGAATCTTATAATACTTGCTGTTTAGACCATGTACTAGGTGATATGTAAGACTGTTGATTTTCTGCCTGTTTGCATTCTCTTCCAGTCTTACTGCCGACACTAAGGGGCAAATGTATCATGGGTCGAATATCGAGGGTTAATTAACCCTCGATATTCGACTGGGAATTAAAATCCTTTGACTTCGAATATCGAAGGCGAAGGATTTTGCGCAAATAGTTCGATCGAACGATCAAAGGAATAATCGTTCGATCGAACGATAAAATCCTTTGAATTTTAATCCATTGATCGAAGGATTATCCTTCTACCAAAAAAAGTTAGCCAAGCCTATGGGGACCTACCCCATAGGCTAACATTGACTTCGGTAGCTTTTAGGTGGCGAACTAGGGGGTCGAAGTTTTTTCTTAAAGAAACAGTACTTCGACTATCGAATGGTCGAATAGTCGAACGATTTTTAGTTTGAATCCTTCGATTCGAAGTCGAAGGTCGAAGTAGCCCATTCGATGGTCGAAGTAGCCAAAAAAACACTTCGAAATTCAAAGTATTTTTTCTTCTATTCCCTCACTTGAACTTAATGAATGGGCCCCTAGGCCTATGGGAGTATGTGCAGTTAAAGCTAATTCCTGACTAGGCCCAACTGTGCATACTCCCGCAGGCTTTGTGATAGCAAAGAGAATATGAACGGGCAGAAGATGGTGCCGGGGTCAGGTTTTCTTTCAGGGGCACCACAGTATGGGGAGGGAGAGGGGGTGATGGCAGGGAGTTAAGGGGGCTTTTGTTACTAGGGGGGTTTAGTTCTCTTTTAAGGTGGCCATACATTATCTGCTCATTTGGCAAGGTTGTGAAACAAGTAGATATCAAGCTAATTCAATAGTTTGGCCCTATGGCCAGGAACGAGGTTGTTGAGGCAAGGACGACATCAATGAGCCAATGAGGACCTCAATCCGATGCAGGGCTGCCTTCAGAAATCACGGTGCCCTCTACGGCAACATTTTCTGGGCCCCCTGGATCCGCCCACCCCCAAGCCCCACCCCATATCTCACCCACTCCACACAGACAGAGCTAAAACATTAAACCCCCCTAAGTTATAAAAAGCCATTGGTGGCCACCCCCCCACATGTTATTAAAAGTCATTGGTGATCAGGGGCCCCCTGCAACTAAAGGAAAATACTGATGGCCTGGGCCCCCCACAAGTTATTAAAATCCACTGGTGGGCCTCCATTAAGTTTAAAAAATAAATAAATTAATTAAAAATTGGTGGACAGGCCCCCCAAAATTTGATCTGATGTGCCTGGTTGACATACTGGCTGATTTTTGGCCAGATATTGTTCGAGTATCTGCGTCAAAGGGCCCCATACACAGCCAGATTTAAGATTCCAATTTGAGTCACTTGCACCATCTTGCACCATTCCTCAGTCACTTGCACCATCCTTGTTTCAACTGCACCAGTTCAGTGGCAACAGTTGGGTAAAGGCCCTGATGTTTCAGCACAATACTCCCACAAAGTGAGGTCTGTTTAGAATGGGTTTGCTGAGATTGATTGGAAGAAATTGACTGGTCTATCCAGAGCCTTATCTCAACCCAATGTAATACCTGCAAGATGAACTGTAAACTAGGCCTGTTCACTCACCCAACTTCACACTGTTATGGCTAAATGGAACCAAATCCCACCAATAATGTTCCAATATCTAGTGCAAAGCCTTCCCAGTAGTGGTGTGTGGGTCGGTTTTTCCCAACCTGCACCAGCCCGACATCTGACCACCCGTGCCCGTCTAAACCCGACTTTCTTTTATAGACGAGCGCCGCCCAGTCGATGACTTCACAAAAGGGGCAGGGTGAGCGCCTATAGAACCGGAAGTCAAAAGCCGGCACTGTAAGGTGGCGGGTGGGGAGAGCAGGAAGAAGAGCTCAACCTGGACCTCCCGCCACCCGCAAATGGGGGCGAGAGGTTGGCCCCAACCGACCCACGGGTATCAGGCCAGCCTGCACATCACTACTTCCCAGAATAGTAGAGGCTGTTATAGCATGAAAGAGAGGACCAACTCTATATAAATACCTTTGGTTTGGGAATGAGAAATTAGATAGACAGGTGTCCTTATACTTTTTGCAATACAGTGCACTATTGGTATGTCTTAATTACACCTGTCACCTGAATTGTGAATATGACACATACTACACGGTACATTACACACTGTGCTAATCAAGAAGGAAGGTGGTGAACATACAGGACCCTCTACTGAATTGTTTCACGTGGCAACAGAGCAAGTCTCCAAGTTCATGTCAGAAGATGATATATTTATGCCGGCAAAAAGAAAACTGATTATCCAGAAATTAACTCCCACCTTTCATGTAAGCCCATAAAATATAATACATGTATATATTCGCAAAGGGAAAAAAATGGCCAAAAATGAAGATATTGAGTTTAACCAGTGAAGCAAGACAAAATGCTATTTTATATTTATGAATGCAACAGCATCCTGAGTTCTGGTTACTAATACAGTAGGAGATACTGTTCGTGGGGAGAAAAAGAAAGCCATTCATATATCTCACAGAAAATCAACTGTGATATTGAAATGCAGGTTCCTTACAAATATGTTTTTATTGGAACGAGACTGTAATTAATTATACAACACTTGATGAGGCTCAGTTGAAGGAGAGTTCATGTTTCAGGATTTGGAGTGGGAAAATGTATATCAGTCTAAAGAAAATATGAGTTATGGGCTTGTATACACTAACTAAATTTACATTAATTATATTGAGAACAATAAATATAACTAGTATTAAGTCAAATGATTGTAGGAGGAGAAGCCCTGTAGCAAAATGGGGGACAGGCTTGAGCCCCCTCTTCTGTAAGTGTACGATAGTACTTCTGCTTCTCTTTGACTAGTTGACAATAATGCAGTTTTACAACAAAAATTGGCAATAGCAGTCCAAATCAGTTTTTATAATAAATATTTAAGTTACATGTCTCCTCCATATCATTCTAGGTTTCTTGTTGTTGCTAGCGGAAATTATATAATCCAAATTTAAAAATTCTGCTTCTAAACAAACTGCAAGTCTGTACAGAGAGATATCAATAGTATGGCAGAATATGTATTGAACTGTACTAAAAACAATTCAGCAGCAACAGCTCCACAAGTTTGCTCATAATCTTCATAACTTGTACAGAGAGATAGCATAAAACGATACCAGAGTGGGTATCCCCCTGTACTAAGCACAATTCAGCAGGAGCAGCCCCTTAAAGGGGACCTGTCACCCTAAAGGTGGCCATACATTGGGAGATTAAAGATGCTGACATTCCAGTTTGGGAAAAGCACAGGAAGTTCCTCAGGTTAATCAAACTAGACACGTCTCCCTGGGTTTTCACCAAAGTCCTTGATCCGGTGGTGGCGAATCTCAGATTGCAAGGAATTTGGGATTATCCACAGGAAAAAGTCATCCCCGTCGCCAAGTCAGGAGAAAGAATTCCTAGGAACTTCTCTCAACAGTGTAAAATTCCAATTCAGTCTACCTCAGAGGATTCAATACAGTGTGAGTCAACTGGTTGATTCCCGACTACCATAGCAAGAGCTTGTCAACAAGTTATTGGGAAACTGATATCAACAATGGATTGTGTGAAATGGGCAAGAGTACACTCCAGAATTATTCAGTTTGATTTCCTGTCTGAATAGAACTACACTCAGGGGGAACCAGACTAGATCATCAATTTGTCCCCTTGGACAGTTTGGAGTTTAAAGTGGTGGATGAAGCCAGACAATCTCTACGTGCCAGTATCCCTACCTGTCTCCATCTGGGAGTCAATCACAACATATGCCAGCAAGAAAGAATGGGGGGCACACATGGGAGATTACACAGCTCAAGGGACTTGGTCTTGGGAGGAGACCCTACAGTTGGAGGGAATTGAAGGCAGTTCATATGGAACTTCTTGCCTTTCAAAGACAGATACTCGACAGAGCAATCAGTATAAGATCAGACAACATCATTAAAGTAAGTTATCTGAACAAACAAAGGGGCACAAGATCAGAAGAATTATTGAGCTTGAACATTTTTATTTTAGAGTGGGCAGAGGAAAACTTCTGGGACCTTAAGGCAGAATGTATTCTGGGCAAACTAAATGTTTGGGTAGACAGAGTGAGTTAGTCATTACCCAGTGCTAGAGAATGGGAATTGAGCCAGTGTTCAGAGGAAAGTGGGTTCATTTCACATAGACCTCATGGCTTCCAAAAACAATGCGAAGCTGAAGAGGTGTGTCTTGGACACAAGACCCCAGGGCAGAGGCAACAGATGCCTTTTTAATCAGGTGGAATTTCAGAAGAGCCTATCTGTTCCCACCAATACCATCGAGCATGAGTTCTAAAAAAGATCAAGAACGACAAGGAGGAGGTGGTCCTAAATGTGCCGTGGTGGCCAAGGAGATACTGGTTCTCTCAGCGGTTGCTTCTTGCGAAGGAACAGCCCTTCCATATTTGAAAAGAAACAGGACCTGCTGACTCAGGGGAAACGGACTTATCCATGCCCAAGCAAACTAGCATTGGCGCCTTCGCTTTTGAACAGGTAAAATTGCTAGCCTTAGACCTTTCAGAATGCTCAGTAAATACACTGATGGCAGGAAAGAGACCTTCCTCCATACATAGGTATTTTCTGCTTGGGAGAAGTTTTCTTCCTGGTGTACAGGGAAAGAGGTGGTCCCAAAAAATCAGTCTGACATTCAAATTTTGGAATTCCCGCAAAGGGTTTGAAAAAAACCTGAGTATTTTAACATTACAGGGACAAGTCACAGCGATTTCATTGGGCAGAAAAACCAAGCACTTAAAAGACTAAAACTTCGAGTGAGATCGCAAGTTCTCACTTGGGACCTCAAGCTGGTTCTTAATGCTCTTACCTCTGCTCCATTTGAACCTTTGGAAGAGATACCTTTACATTTGCTAAACTTGAACATCAGTTTCCTGTTGGCCATTTCCTTGGCTAGAAGAGTGAGCAAATTGCAAGCACTCTCTAGGGCCAGATTTGTCTGAATTTAGGGACAGAACAAGGCCTAATTTAGGAGACGACTGGGTGAAATTTATCAGAACTAATCTTTTATTCTTAATGAAATGTGCAGGTTCATTACCAGTGTTGCTGCAGAAAGTTCAGGGGTCCCAAAAGTGAAGGTCTGTGCGGGCAGGGGTTCCCTGCTTCACAGGGAGATTAGACCACAATAACTGCTACCCCCAGTTACCCTTACACATTACAGTTATTTTTGAGTTCCTGTCTGAAGACTAGGCCAATATTTTTCACAAGGGTCAAATTATTGTTTTATTTAAGAGATTATCATGGGAGTGAAATATAACAACAATAAATTTTAGAAGCTTGTTTTCAAGGTGACCTCAGAGGACCCCAATGGTGTAAGTGAAAACAAGGGCCAGATTTTTCACAATTTAGTTACTTTGTTAAAAAAAAAAAAAAAAAAAAAAAGGCTAATGCAGAAGAAAATGGGTAAAACTGATTACATAATTCTAGTTATTTTGGGTGCCAGTCCTGTGCATTTTGTGAAGACTAGGGCTGCAATTTAGGGACAATATATGGGCTAATTTAGTAGATGACAGTGGGTCATCATGAACAAAAAAAAAAAAAATTGACTTTCTTTGTATAGCAAAACCTAGATTTTTCATAATTTAGTTGCCAATTAATGGCTAGTTCCAGAGAAGATGAATTCTGATATTTATCAAAAGTAATTGAGTTTTAAAGGTTTTTATGTGAAAACTACAACTAGATTCTTCATAATTTAAGGACAAAAAGGCTAAATTAGCGTATAATAGATGAAATATACTAACAGTTATTGTTAGATTTTATTATATTTTTTATAATGGAATTGGAGGGTCCTGGCGGGATAAGACAAGGGCTTCTGTAGGAGAAGACAAAGGTGAAATTAAACAAAAAAATTTTTTTAACTCTTTATTTACTCTAGTCCTTGATATGTGTAGTTTCCCTATCAGTTCCACATCAGAAAGTTCTGGGGCCCTGAAAAGGATATTAGTGAAGATCTATGATGTCAGGGGGGAGTTCGAAAACACCATCTCTCCCACAGTTACTCAAACAGACATTGTAATTCTTAGTTCTGGTCCAGTGTTTTGTGTAAAGACTAGGGCCATATTTTTCACAATATATGGAGAAAACATGGGCTAATTTAGGAGAAGACAGTGAGTAAAATTTACAGTAATCATGCATTTTTAAAATTCTGTTCTTTTTCACAAATTATGGGCAATTTGGGAGAATATAATGAGTGAAATATACCGACAGTAATCTTTGGTTTTTAGGCTTATTTTCTCAAAGTTTTATGTGAAAGCAAGGGTCTGTTTTTGTTTAAGTACAAGAAAGGTCTTATTTAGAAGACTGGTTGAAATTGCCCAAAACATTATTTTCTACTTTATTTTTTGTTCTGTTCCTAACTCTGAAGAGCACAGGTTCCCTGCCAGTTTTGCAGCAGATAGCTACCGGCTGCCAAAAGTGTGTCGGTGAAGACCAGTGCTGGCAGGGGTTGTCCCGGCTTAAGGGAAGGGTTAAACTACACCAGCTTAGAGTTATTTTGGGTTCCAATCCAGTGGTTTTTGCCAAGGATCGGGACATATTTTTCACAATTTAGGGACACAATATGGGATAATTGAGAAGACAATAAGAGAAAATGGCCAAAAATAATCATGAATCACCTTACCATCTATGTTCTATTATTGAACATTAAATCTTAAATGATTGGGTCAGCCAAGTCATTTCCACTGGCAGTGATGAGTAGAATGTCTTGGGATCTCACAGTGACAGCCTTGTTACTTACTGGATCCATCCTCTGCCTAGCCATACATTTGAATGCTGCCTTGTGTGGGGATATAATGGGTAATTTTTCTCAATTGTAATCCAATGCCCCATACCCATCTAGTCTTTTAGATTTCCTCAGTAAAAGACTTATCCTTCAGTCTAACTATTTTTAATTCTATTAAAAGAAGTCTGAAAGGGACTACCGAGTTAACATGGCTGTAATGCACCTCTCCAAAGTTGCCAATATTTCAAGCTTGTCCAAAGGGAAACTATAATAAAACTATGTGGAATAAGTATTCCAATGTTCTATGTGCATTTCTGCTCAAAGCTTGGAATAGTACCCAAAGTTTCTCAAAGCATGTCTGGACATAGCGTGATACTATTCCAGTATTGGTATTTCCCTGTACTTAGCACAATTCAGAAGGAACAAGTGGGCCATCAGCCTTCTTGCAATGCTTTGGTCTCCTCTTACGCCAGTCTAAAACCACCAACTTGGAGATATCCAGAAAAGAGCACTAAATCCATAGGTATGGCTGCCGCATTGGCAGGTGCAGGCCATCCCTGACCTTAGTACCTGCATCTCAATGACACAATTTAGAGAGAGATGGTTCATTTAATATTTAGATTAAGCTCCAGTTTCTAGCTTAAATGAGAAAGAAACACTAAACATGAAGTAGAAATTAAAATGTATTAAGGCTGATTGCAAAGCTAAGATGTAAATTAGCAAGCCCCATGCTAGGAATTATCCAAAAGCACTTCCTGAGCACTATAGACAGTTGCTTAAAAATGACAGTGAACATCGGTGAACATGGAACACACTATACCAACTCTTGACCACATGCTTGGTCATGCAATCAATATTTTGAGGCTCTTATTGCTGGTGCCATTGTCTCACTTGACTCCTGACCATCAATGATACCTGAATATGATATATTAGCCAGCACTTATCCTAAGCTAGCTGCAATGCAACCTTGCCCCATGACCCAAAAATATAGGGTAAATCTGATTTATCAATCAGTAACCAGTAAGAAATATCAGGTGTTTCATACAAAGCAATCTCTTTTCTGTGCTGGAACTACAGAATTGTCCAACTCTTTCCCTTCATATTGATTGGGGGGTGGAAATATAATGTCAATCACATACAAACGGACATCTTTCAATTCTGATAAATCTGTTAATTTGTTAAAAAAAAAACTTCCTGACTTGTCAGAAAAGGACAAATGTGGAAAATATCAATCTATTGGCGGAAACTAGGAGTAAGTTTAGTTGTCATAGGCAAGTCCTTTCATAGGTGAAGATAACCAGCCTTGCTGTATTTTTCAGGGAATTCCTTCTGTTTCATCCTTTTCTCCCTGAAAAAGAAAAAAAAAGTATGGTATTTTTCTGTATTTATTTTTAATCTATCTATCTATCTATCTATATATATATATATCTACAATTCCATTTATAATAATTATATAATGAGATATTAAATATAGAAAATTAATGGGGAATTGACCCCTGACTAAAATTGTGAAATGCTGTACTTATTCTGTACCAGCCCAAAGGTACAGCATCCCATATATTTGAAGATCTGGGCACTTACTATGATGCAGGGTGCAAAAAAATATGGTGGTTTGCACCTATTTTTGCACTTTGCAACATGTCCATGGGTTATGAATGAAATTTGAATGTGCTGGATTTGATGAATAAGGTCCAAAGTACAGGGTGTACAGACACAAGAGAACCGTGGCATTCCTTTCAATATGACTACTATGGATATACTTTCTGGATCATAGGCTCCAGCAGCATCCCTCTGCCCTGAAGCAAAGAGTTAGGAAGGGTCAGTCACACCACCTTCACGTGGTGCAATCGTGGATTTGTCCCCTTACTCATTTCAGCTAATATAATAAATGCTAATCAGAGCGAATCAGGCGGGACATGTACTGCAGCACTTGCAGCTTTGCTGCCCTGACTCCTTTTGGCTTTAAATCGATGAACTCGTAATCATTTTACTGCGATGGAGCTGGTGATCTGCTTAAAACTTACAGAATATCAGAATTAAAATAGATTGAATTTTCCTTAATCCTTATTTCAAAGAGTTTCAAATTTACTAAAGCTGAATTTTCACGGTAAGTTAGGCGCTCAGACATCTATGCTCTGTTAGGAAAAATCTCAGCCATAAAGCAGGGCAGGACTGTTGCTTACAATGGGTATCGGATAGTATCTGACACTGAGACAAAATGTTTCATAATAAACTTGAGCTATTTTATTTTATAAAAGAATTCTTACCTTCCAAAGGTTTATTAAATTTGTGGGGTACCCTGGCCTTTCATTGCCATGTTGTCCTCCAACACATTCAGATTCAGGGATACAACCACTGAAGGACTCCATTCCTCTTGCTTCGCTCCTATTAATAGGCAGGTCAAATAAATATGTTTACATTGCAGCTTCTGCACAGTACAACCCATTTCCATTTATCTATTTTCCATTTATTTACATTTACCAACTCAATCCTGCATAGCCTTATTTGTTTATTGATTTCTAAAAATGTCAGTATCCCTTTAACATCATTGTGTTTTCACAATCTGTGTTTAGCTGGTATACAGCAGCCCGGGCAACACAAACAAATGTACTTGGGCAATGATGCGTAGTGCCTTTCCTAACAAAGTGGAAGGAACAGTCCTAGGGCACTTGGGCAAATGCAGGTCAGTGCCAAATAATGAGCCATTTCAGAGTGACGGATTCAAAAATTGGCTGCAACAGATACAGAATAAGGCACAACTTACTTGATATCCTCAATGACGCTGATGTTTCTCTTCCCAGCTGATCTCTGTAACTGCCCGTGTTTGTTACAACTTTGTGTATGCGCCATGACAATATATTTTGGTTGTTCCAAAAGCTGATGCCTGAAATTCTGATTGTAAACTGGCAAAAGTGACCGATAATTGTCAGATTCATCTGTGGTATATATGAAAAGATTCAAATGATCATAGTTCCAGTACACAGTGTATTTGCAACATTTTTTTTTTTTTGCACAATGAAAAAAAAGAAAATGTAATTCTCAAAGTTATTTGTATAATTGCAATTAAAAGCAGCTTGAATACAGCAGAAATCTGTTACAGGCCGAGATGTTTAATGAGTCAGAATCATAAGTGCAAGAAATATAAAAACTAGACATATAGGGGCAAATTTACTAAAGGGCGAAATGACTTAACGCTGGCGAAAATTCGCTCTGGCGAAAGAGCGTTACTTCGCAAATTCGGATTTTACTGGACGTTACCTCTTGCGCCAAACTTGCCTTCGCCACCTCAGACCAGGCGAGGTGCAATAGAGTAGATAGGACTTCCTCAAAAAATAGTTGAAAAATTTTCTAAGCCCCAAAAAACGCTGGAGACTTTTCATTATTCAGGGTGATAGGCTGTAAAAGATCGTAAATTTTTTCTGGGGTACTCGGATTCCCCCCTACATTTCCTAACATATGGCACATAAACTATACACTGGGCTCATGTGTAGGGCATTATAACAACTTTATTTTATTAAGGTTCCCTGGGCTTGTGTAGTGTAATATATATATATATATATATATATATATATATATATATATATATATATATATATATATATATATATATATATATATATATATATATATATATATATATATATACACACGTCCATTCAACTTTATCTTCCCGCCGTATGCAAATGAGGCAATGCTTGCGCAACTTCGCTTTGCTTGCTGCAGTAACACTACCGCGTTCGGCGCCCTGGACGCAACTTCGGATTTTAGTGAATTAGCGTTGTCCTGGCTAATCTATGCCTGGGGAAGTGTTGCGATGTAAGTGAAGCCGTCGCTGGCGAATTTTCGGAGGTTAGTGAATTTGCCCCATAGAGCTTGCAGCAGCAATTGCCTTCACAAATTTAATACCAAAAGTTTTTTTAAGAATAACATTTCTTTCATTACATTTTTTTGGTTTAGGCTGACTTTAGGTTGTTAGATGAATAGACAAAATATTACTATCAGTCAGAGTCAGTAGAGCAGAGACTAAAACCCTACTGCATAATATTATTAGCTGTTTATATGAAGAGTATTCAATCAAGGCTTTGCTGAAGAGGAACCTATACTTTGCAATATCCTTTTACATTATCTCAGAATTGTGCATGCTGCTAATCGTAGTGAATTATTGGCATAATGTCTCACATAATTGCGGCAAGAGTGACGGCCCAGTCATGTTCTCCAAATTTTTTTTCTTCTTGCTAATTCTTGAAGCCTTCCAGTTAAGTAAGAACTGCCGGGCCATCTCTTTTATTTCCTTTCCGTCAAGAATTTCTAATCAGAAAAAGTGAAAATTATTAATTTGTGCACAATTTCTGACAAATTGTTTCAGAAAAAAAAAGTTACCTTCTCATGTACAATACTCCGTTTCCACAAATACAATACCCTTAGTGAACCAAAATAATGGTTTGATAGCCCCCCCCCAACACCACAGTATAATGTTAGCCATGAATACAACTGCAGGAAGATGTTATCATCATACACTTTTGTCAGGGATAATTCTTTGTTTTGTTTAACATAGAAGAAGCACCACAAGTTTTATGTAGTGCATATTTGAATTCAGAACAAGAGTAAACCTGTACATGGATATAAAACTGCACATGTCTATATCCAAAATGAAAAGGTAGAAACTGACATTTACCTAATGTTTTCGAGATGATTGTAACTTTTTCTCTATATTTTGGTTTCAAGCAGACTGGATTCCCACTGAGATCCATTCTGCACAGCTTCGTCCATTTGCTCAGAACAAATTCCAGATCCTGCAAACAAACAATTATTTTTACTATTATTTAAACGAGCTGTGAAATATGTTGGTGCTACATAAATACATGTTAATAATAATAATAATAATAATAATAATGGGAACAATAATTACTTAAAGAGGTGGTTCACCTTTACTTTTAGTATATTTTTACTTTTTTTTTTATAAAGTATTTGATTCTTCCAGATTTTAAATGGGAGTAACTGACCCCATCTAAAAAACAAATGCTCTGTAAGGCTACATATTTATTGTTATAGCTGCTTTTTTTACTCATCTTTTTATTTGAGCCCTCTCTTATTCATATTCCAGTCTCTTATTCAAATCAATGCAAGGTTGCTAGGGCAATTTGTACCCTAACAACCAGACTGTAAACTGGAGAGCTGCTGAATAAAAAGTTAAATAACTCAAAAACCTCAAACAATAAGACATGAAAACAAATTCATGATTGAGATTATCACTCTCTACTTCATATTAACTTAAAGGACATATAAAGCCTACATTTTCCTGCCATATATATATAAGCTGGGCATATCTCCCCCACCCAAATGGCATTATTTGTATTGCATACATCCCCTCAGTTGTCCAGCATCATTACATTTCCCTGAAACAAATAGCAGCTTTCACTTGTGGGCCATTTTCACTCCAACACATCATCAGTGCATTTATATCTGCAAACAGCACATACTGTAGGCGATGTAAAGCTCACACAATTGAAGACAGAAGGCTAACACAGGTAGAATTTACTCAGATAAACCTGCTTGGCTTGAGCACTGTAATGGTTTCTCTGAGCTCAGGAGAGGGGTTAGGTTTTACAAATCGGAGCAGACAGCTAGAGCAGAGTTTCTATGGGAACCAGCAATGCCATCTCTTCATTTGCGGTTAGACTGGAGGGTGTGTTTATTAATCTGAACTGAGCATGCTCATGAGTCAACAGCCAAAGGAAATTCCCGAGGGGGGGGCTGAGTGGGCAAGAGGAGCAGAAGGAATCCTAAGTGATTAAGGGGATACTGCAGACTTACTAGAGTGGCAGGTATTTAGAGATTTCAAAGAGCTCTTCAGTGATCACATTTTTGTGTGAGGGGCTTACATGTCCTTACATGAACAACTTATTTAAAGGCAAGAGCTGACTTTTGGTCTGAAGGACAAGGAGATTTGGCCATACCACACAGCATAATATAATTGACTTCAGTATTCAACATTGCTCAAAAATTAAAAGTTTAGTGACTTACAATAACTTTCATTTTTAAAGCCTGCATCTTGTTATCTACTTTGTTATCCAATAAAAAGTATCACTCCTCCTGTTCTGATCTATGGCGAACATGGTACAACATACTTTTCAAAAATTAGTTGTTTAAAAAAACAACGGGTTGTGGCTGCTAGCAGGCTTTTTTCTGCTATGTTTACCCTGTCTATGACTTAAACAATATGGGCAGGACCCCAATGAACGATTCCGGTGCGATCCAACACGCTGCACAAAAACTCTGCACACTGCGTTTGCATCCGACAGTCGTGTCGTGTCGCATCAACAATGCAACACGATCCGACAATAGCATTACTTGCCTTATTTCTGTCACATCAGACGTGACGCCTGCGTTTTTGCGCAGCACGTCGGAATCGTCCGTGGAGTCCTGCCCTAAAGCCATTGCCACACATATAAACACCATGTAGAAAATTCCAATTTCCACCCCTACAACACATTTGTTTGCACAGAGAACAGTAATCCACCTGTCAATTTGCACACAAAGTGGATTTTGGCAAGAAACCCTGTTTACGTCAGAGGACAAAGTGAAATGTTTATAGACTTGGAAGTGAAGTCTGAGATGGGAACGTTAGCAGAAAGTCACAAGTTAGATCACTTCCAAAACCCCAGCAGGCTTATATAATCTGGTTGCTGATGTGCTGCCTGGAGTTTTAAATCCAGTGAAAAAGATTCAGCTAACAGGGTGTACAGCCAAACTTCAAATTCTGGGTGACCTACATTTGTCAATTTATAGCTATGGCACAAATATGGATTCCCAGTTCTACATTTCCCTGTTTATTAAAACTCTCCCTAATGAACTTCAGGAATATTTTTCTAAGGGTAGGACTACATGAATGATTCCGGCACGAGCTGACGTGCTGCGACAAAACACATGTGCAAACGATGCGCCAGCGTCCGACAGTCGTGTCGCGTCGGATCAACGATGTGTCAATTCTTTTACTTACCTTATATTTGTTGCATGCGACAAGTCGCATGCATTTTGTCGCAGCGCGTCATATTGCGCCGAAAACGCTCGTGGAGTCCTACCCTTATAGTTAGGAAAGTTTTTAGAAAATTGACTAATCTTTCAAAGATGACATCTGAGTTAATTGCCCAAAATAAGTTCAGCTGCTAGTGCTCAGCACTACTCATCTATCAGCCATCTCAATCCGTACATCCCACTGCAAATCGCATGCTGGAAGAATGGATTCAGACACGTTGGGGCCCATTTACTTAGCTCGAGTGAAGGAATAGAAGAAAAAATACTTCGAATTTCGAGTGAAGGATTTCGAATATGGCTACTTCAACTTTCGACTACGACTCGAACTAAAAATCGTTTGACTATTCGACCATTCGATAGTCGAAGTACTCTCTCTTTAAAAAATACTTGGACCCCCTAGTTCGCCACCTAAAACCTACCGAGGCCAATGTTAGTCCCCATAGGCTTCCTAACAATTTTCCGATCGAAGGAAAATCCTTTGATCGATGGTTTAAAATCCTTCGAATCGTTTGATCGTAGAAATAGCGCTACATCCTTCGACTTAGATATTCGAAGTCGAAGGATTTACATTCGGCAGTCGAATATCGCGGGTTAATTAACCCTCGATATTCAACCCTATGTAAATCTGCCCCTTTATATGCTAGACATAATTTTTGTAGTTTGGAAAATATTGCAGGGTTTTTTTTACCCATGGGTTGGCGATCAGTAAATAAATGGCAGGGCATAATAAATTGCCTCTCAGGTGTTATGACCACCACATTACTCCAAGTGAGAGGCATCTAAATCACCCTTACATGGCTGGCATCTCTTTCCATACAAATGTATGAGGCATGAGTTTCCTATGGCAAATCCTAGTGACATCAGATTTGGACAGTCTGCGAATGCCAAAGTGAGTATTTCCGAATGATCCCCAGCTGACACTGCTTAATGCTTCCTCACATATGAATAATGTCACGGATAGCTATAATGAAAACCATCTAAATAAGTAATTTATTATATGCAAGAAACTTCCCATGTCCGTTGTACTACTGGGGTTATAAAAAAAATATTTTCCTGAGTAATGTGTAATAAAACATTGCATTATTATTTTTGATTTCATTGTTTGTACTTACGGCGTGTGAAGAAGAATCACAAGTCAGTTGTGTTTATTTTTTAGGAGATTTAGATTTATAATGTTCATCAAGGAAAGCAGAAAATGATACATTACAACGAAATGCACAATTTGTAGCAGCAGCCTTTGATTAATACATTACTACTCTCAAGCAATTTTTTTTTTTTTTTTGCCAACTGCTACTCAGTTGATAAATGACCCAGAACATTCTGGTCCTATTGTATGTTTATGTTAGAATACACTAATTCTGTGGTGAAATATGATTACCTCTTTGGATACGCTCTACTTGTTTATTGCCTTCCTGTCTCTAATAAAGTGCGTTCATTTCCAGATTTCCAATAACACTTGCTAAAGGGAGCAGTTTCTTTGGAGGTTGTCTCTATTTGATAAATGATCACGTCAGGCTATCATTTAGAGGTTACTGATTTGTCCTGCAAACAAATCAAAATGAACACACAAGGGATACACCACTGGCATTAGCCTTCTATACCATTAATGCCGCTCATTTATGAACCTGTATTTGAACTATGTGGCATCATTATTATTGGGAATGTCTGCTTTGAGTACTTCACTTTGACTTGAGTCATTTGTCATGCGCTTGACTATCTGTCATAATCTCTGTGGGAAAAGACAAAATCAATATCGGTGTCTTGGGCCTTGACTAGGTCATGAACGAAATGAATCCATCTTTTTGGTTCTGTTTTTCTAATAATCAATGCTGTACAGAAGTTGCATACATTAATGGCACATTGAATATAGAAATGGCATGGGAATATATAAACCATATCACGTCAGTCAAACTGTGGAAATGCGCCAAGGAATCCAAACTTAAATGGAAAACTATTACTATTTAATACAAATGTGCTGCTACAGGATTTGTGTAAATATTGCATTTATTTGACGGAGTAAACAAACAGCTATAGTGCAAATAACCAAGGTACAAAGCATGAAATGTGCATTATGTGGGCGGGAGCTGTAATAATAAAAAATTCCCAATGTTAAAATTGGGAATATTCCATATTTTGTGCATTTTATTTCTTATTTCTAAAATGGTCAGTATGACTAGGGAATGCTAAGCTTGACCTGCATTCCTCATTTATATGTACTGCAAGTGGCATGAAGGCATTGCAGACATGGATACCCTCAAAGGAGGGGAGAGCGTTTAATAGACAGCTGCTACTTACAATATTTGGAAATGAAAACACTACCAGTATTTCTATTAAAACAGTATCAAAGATAGTGTAAAAAGATATTAAATATATTAACATATGATGCAGTACTGTGTTTAAAAACTTAGTATTCCATAGAGCTCTAACAATTTTAGGGGCAAAGTGAAAAAATGGCTCAGAAGTCCCATGTTTATTGGACTTGCCCCACTTCTGGTTAGGGTTGCCACCTGGCCGGTATTTTACCAGCCTTGCCAGTAAAAATGATGGTTGATCCCAATAGGGAAAAAAGATAAATAAGGCCAGTATTTTTTTCAGAAAAGGTGGCAACCCTACACATTCAGGGGTGTAACTATAGACGAAGCAGACCCTTGCAGGGGGGGGCAAACTGTTGGGTCTGCTTCCTCTATAGCTAATAACTCCCCTCCTCCCCAGCTGCTCTCTCTAACTGGTGAGGAAGGGGGAAGCAAGTCGAGTGGGAGTGGGGTGGGATGTGGGCAGGGAAGAGGCGGGACGGGGGCAGGGCAGAGGCAAGATGGCAAGTGGGTGGGAGGATGGGGATCGGTGTGCACCGGGCAGGGGTGCCTGGCACACTCTAGTTTCGCCACTGATCCCATTACCGTGTCCCCTCTCCTTCCTGAGCCCAAGAACGAATTAATCTGACAAAATAGTTGCAGGCAAGAAGTTGGGAGAGAATGTGTGTCCTCAATGTGTTGCCTGCAATCTCAATTATTCCGCTTGCCCTGCATTCATGCAATAGTTTGACGCAAGTTTGCATGTCTCTATCCAGAGTATAATCACTCTTCACAGACAGCTCGGAATTCATAAAAGGGAGTGAGAGAGAGAAGCAAGTGTCATTTACCTTAATTTCTTTTAGCTGGTTATCAGCAGCCACAAACTGTGTTAAATTCTCTAATACAGCCAAGTCCTTTAGCTCGTCTATATTGTTGTTGCTAATGTTCAACACTGAAAGGGATATCTAGAAGAATAAAAATGTAATTATTTATGCACTGATAAATGCCACAGTAACTCTTGCTACCAACTGTATAGCACTTAACAAGAGCACTAGAAATGCTCAGAAACTGTAAAGACACAACTTGTGATCAGTTATATCATATAGCTAAAATAACTTTGTATATGTTCAACCAGTACCTACAAATAAGTTATTACTTGGCAACACATTTCCTGTTTATATGAGATTTTATTCTATAGTATTGTAGATAGTGATGGGCAAATCTCTCCCGTTTGGCTTCGCAGAATAAATTCGCAAATTTCCATCGAATATCTATGAAATTCTGACATTTTCACAACCAAAAATTGTGAAAATCTGACATTTTCACGACAAAAATCTTGGACAACTTGGACGCCGGCATAAAATTCAAATTTTAACGTTTATTTTCACACAATTTTTGGCGTGAAAATGTCAGATTTTCACATTTTTTGACGTAAAAATGTAAGATTTTCACAACAAAAAACGTGAAAATCTGACATTTTCACAACAAAAAGTGTTAAAATTGGACATTTTCACTACAAAAATCGTGAAATTCGGACATTTTCATGAAAAATCGTGAACATCGGAAATTCACGATCGCGTCCAAGTTGACGATGGCATTAAAGTCAATGGGCGTCCAAATAGTGTTGACGCACGCCGGGGGAATTTTCACAGGAGATTTGCGAATTCATTTGCCGACTGCGAAACGCGGAAATTTACCGCAAATTTGTGCTAGGCGAATTTATTCGCCCATCACTAATTGTAAAACGCCATAATTGGTATCTCACTCTGTTTATCTTCCTGCATAATAACTTAAACCATTCCTCATAGCGTATCTCCAATGGAAAGGTGTGCCCTATCCATATTCTGTGGCCCTGTCATAATACAGTATCACTTTTCACACATTCAGACATTAACGCAACTTATAGCCCAGAGACTATGCAAGGCCACAGATTCATCAACATGGCCTCACATGGAATTTATTTATTTTAATAGGGCTGCTGAACCTCTTCGATCATTTCAACAGAGGCTGGAACTGTGCATAAGAGCTTAAACAGGGATTTACTATTATAAAAATTATTTAGAACTTAAACCACTCTTTTATTATCAACATTATAGTTCCACCCAGTTATTCAGAGGGTTATCATTTTATTATAATATGAAGATGATTTTTAAAGTTGTTGGGGAAAAAAATAAAACAGCAAAAAACATTTTTGCCAAAATGTCAACGATGCCTGGGCCTATTGACGTCTTGCATCTTCTGAAATTCCCATCAAACAGGAACAATTACTTACACCAAGGAAGTGAAGAGTCCGTGGATCAAACAGTAATTTCTCTCCAGGCGGAAGTCGTTGATTTTCAATGTGCAACTCACGCAGTTCTCTCAGCCCTTCTAAACCCTCAACAACTGTGAGGCAGTTTCCCCCCAGATACCTACAAAACAGACATCAAAATGTTTTTGTTTTTTTTTGCAAACAAAAGCCCCTTCTAAAATAGCTGTTGAAATATTAAAGCAAAAATGGATCTTTTAAAGGAGAACTAAACCCCCCCCATGCCAAAAAAAACATTAACTGCCTGGCATTGCTCTCCCTCCCCGCGCTGTGCATTAGTCAAAAAATCTGACCCTAAAATGCAGAGCTTCATATTCTTTCGGAACTCTAACGCCCACACGAAATCTGCGGGAACATGCACAGTTGGGCCAAGTCAGGAATCGGCTTCAGCTGCGCATGCACAGATTGGCATTGAGTTACGAAAGGATACGAAGTGGAGGAAGATGGTGCCCTGGAGTGCTGCTGCACTACATCTTAGGGTCAGGTTTTTTTTTTTTTCTTTTACTGATGCACAGGGCAGAAAGGGAGGGGGGGGCAATGCCAGGCAGTTAAGGGGGGGATGTTTGGTACGGAGGTTTAGTTCTCCTTTAAAGGTGTCATTCACCTTCAAAAAATGTTAAACATACTGGGGCTCATTTATCAACACTGGGCAAATTTGCACATGGGCAGTTACCTATAGCAACCAATCAGTGATTAGCTTTTTGAAACCAGCTGCACGTAGAACAATGAATGCAGCAATCTGATTGGTTGCCATGGGTTACTGCCCATGGGCAAATTTGCCCAGTGTTGATAAATGACCCCGACTGAATGGCTTTTTTAGTTGTCTTCTATTTTTGTTATGTATTTGCAGTTTGCATTCCCCCCCTCATGTTTCCCAGTAGAAGTTCAGTGTAAGTAACGCTCATGTTTCTTAAGAGGGCAGAAAACAAATATAAAAATTTGCATAATGAATCAGAATTTGTCCTCTGCTATTCTCTTCATCGCTGGTCCTCACTACAGGTATGGGATCCATTAACCCGGAAACCCATTATCCAGAAAGCTACCAATTATGGAAAAGCTGTCTCCCATAAACTGAAGTTTTATCCAAATGATCAAATTTTTTTTTAAAAATGATTTCCTTTTACTCTGTAATAATTAAACAGTAGCTTGTGCTTGATCCTAACTAAGATTTAATGAATCCTTATTGGAAGCAAAATCAGCCAATTTGGTTTTTGATTTGGTTTATTTCATGTTTTAACAGATTTTCTAGTAGACTTAAGGTATAATTACGGAAAGATCCATTATCGGGAAACCCCCAGGTCCCAGGCATTCTAAATAATAGGTCCCATTCCTGTACATATATCACTGATACAGTTTAGCAGTAGTTAGATCACCTCCAGCTAAACATGTGAATTGGTTTATTCATGTCCGACATGGACTTGCAATCTGAGCAGAAGTTTATGTTTTATGTATAAAAGCACTCATTAACCAAACTGGTTTGTGTCTGGGTGTAATGACTCAATTCAACCCTGAAACTACTGCCACTGTTAATATTGCGTTAATCCAATGCTTTCAGACTGTGTCAAAGGGTGCCACTAGAAAAATCAATCACAAACACTGATGGGCCAATCCCAACTCAGACAATTTTGAACACAACATGAGCACGATTTGGCAAAAAAACCACTTGTGCAATTGTGCATGCTTTAATGCATTAGATGCGATTGTGGCAGGCACACTGCATTGATAACTGAATTGTATCAGAGACTGCATTACGCAGACTGAAACTGATGTCATCATTTATACATTATAGCTGGATTCAGTTAACCTTTAGATTTACTTGTTTGTTAAAAACAGCAGTTACCATTTCACACATAAGGGTGGGACAACATGGCCGACTTGGATGTGTTTCCGTCGGATTCAATGCTGGGCGACAAACCGCCTGGATGCGATGGGAAACAAGGTAATTAATACAAAAGTCGCATGGTGTCGCAGCGTTCGTCCGACGCGACACGGTTGTCGGATGCAAATGTTGCACACTGTGTCTGCATCCGACAGTCGTGTCGCTTTGCGACACCATTTGACTTTTGTATTAAATACATCTGACGTGGGCATTTTGTCGCCCAGCGTCAGATCCGACGGAAACGCATTCAAGTCGGCCGTGTAGTCAAGGAGCATGTTCAGAAGATGCAGCTGCTATTAACTAATGTAAATGAGATCCTTTGCCTTCACTAAGAAACAGCTCATTGGATCCATGTACTAAATTGTGTATTTGCAAACAATAAAATGTGGTGTGATCCGTTGTGTGTTGTGTGTGCTGTCATTCGTGCACAACTCAAGAGAAAGATAGTTCACCGCCCTAAACTCCAAAAAAGGAAGGAAAAAACACAATAGCATAATCAATGTAGACAACATATAGGAAGTAAAAAAATCTAAAAGCAAAAAAGCATCTTTAACTAGCCTTGCAATCTGCATCTGGACAAGGTTAGCCACTGCATTACAGTATAGCGTAAAATTAGTTCATATTCACAAGCTGACCAGAAACATATAATCTAAAGCTCAACATACAGATATTTTTTTAATGAGAGCAATGTAGATTGCACATTCTTGTCTTCTAGCTCTATGGTCTTTGAGCTTGCACTGATTGGGAATGAAAGGGAGAGGCCAATCCATGCCTAAGGTACCACCAGCTGCTAATACTGCCCAGGTTAAAGGCACGATGTGTTACTTACAGTATGTTATAGAATGGCTAATAGTAATTTGCCTTCTTCTTTGGACTCTTTCCAGCTTTCAAATAGGGGTCACTGACCCCATCTAAAAAACAAATACTCTGAAGGCTACAAATGTATTGTTATTGCTACTTGTATTACTTCTCTTTCTATTCAGGCCTCTCCTATTCATATACCAGTCTCTTATTCAAATGAATGCATGGTTGCTAGGGTAATTTGGACCCTAGCAACCAGATTACTGAAATTGCAAACTGGAGAGCTGCTGAATAAAATGCTAAATAACAAAAAAAAACACAAATAATAAAAAATGAAAACCAATTGAAAATTGTCCCAGAATATCAGTCTTTGCATCAAACCAAAAGTTAATTTAAAGGTGAACAACCCCTTTAAGGTCATTCACATTCACAGGCATAAAGAACAACATTTCACCACGTGAGCATCAAGCAGGTTTGTAATGAAATTGATGCAACCCTGCAATGTGTATAGTATATTTAAAAGACAGGCTTATAGTGTTTCAGAAATAATAAATAAAAAAACAATTTGCTTACAGTTTTTCAAGTCTTTTCAAGCCACTGAGATTTTCAATGCAGGAGATGCAGTTGTTCTGAAGATACAGATGTGTAAGGTTTGATCCCAGATTTTTGATCTGATTAATATTGTTGTCATACAGATACAAGACAGTAAGATTTCTGCACATTGTTAAGTCTTCCTACAAAAAAAACAAAGATGTTAGTTATTTAATGTGCAATAATTTTGTACTTTCTGTGCATTCCTTACTTATTGTGTTGAAAAACAAAAGGGCTTTTCCCAAATTGTTGCTACAAAACAAGGCATTGTCAAATATGTTATTGTATATGGTAAAGTTAAGGTTTGCATTAAGTATTATGAGGCGCTCTAGCCCAAACCATTAAACATACACATAGCACTAGTGATGGGCGAATCTGTCCCGTTTCGCTTCACTGCGAAATTCACGAAACGCATTGAAGTCAATGGGCGTCAACATTATTTTGATGTGCGACAATTTTGACATGTGCGACAATTTTTATACGCGCGACTCGTGTCCAAATGCATTAAAGTGAATGGCGCCGTCGGAAAGTAAACATCCGCCGTCTGAAGAATCCGCCAATTTGTCGTGAATCCATGCCTGCTGAATAAATTCGCCCATCACTACACAGTGTGACAGCACATATTCATCCTCCACCAAACTCTCAAGTAACCATTACACATACAGGCAGGTAGCATTCTCATGGCATCCGGCAAACCCAGACTTATCAGACAGCTACATTTAGAATCGTGTGTCATGACTCCAAATAACACATTTTCACTGTTCTGAAATCCATTGCAACCAATTTTACACCCTCCTGTGTGTCTGACGGGCAGAATTAGGAATGCACCGAATCTAGGATTCGGTTCGGGATTTCGGATTCAGCCTTTTTCAGCAGGATTCAGATTCAGCCGAATCCTTGTGCCTGCCGAACTGAATCCGAATCTTAATTGGCATATTTAAATTAGGGTCGAGAAGGAAAATCCTGTGACTTTTCGTCACAAAACAAGGAAGTAAAAAATGTTTTTCCTTTCCTGCAAATTAGGATTTTAGTATTTGGCGGAATCTCTCATGAAGGATTCAGGGATTGAAATGCAGATGAAATAAAACCTGTATTTAAAGGCACATGCCTGCTCTGTCCCATCCCTTTTGTATGACATCACACTTTATCAACGAAGAACAAACAAAATGTCTCAAATTTAAATAACAGGTTTCTCCAAGATCCTCTCCACCGATATTCTCACTTGTATCTGATCTGGTGAACCTGAATCTAATTTTAGGTATCTGAGCTATTGTACTTCATTAGAATTTTAGTTTATTTAAATTACAAGTCAATGGACGAATATGTAAAATAGTGCTTGTTATGTTATCACCTTCATCTATCAATTTTTCAATTATCAATGAAGATGACACTGGTTTAATGAAAAAGTATAAATTGTAGTCGGTGACCTAATTATTAGTTACATTCATGTATTATAATTGATGGGAAAAAAAAGAGTAATAGGTGATAACTGTAACCTTTAAAAATGTCACTAGCTACCCGACTAAGGTTTTTTATAGAAAGTACAAGACATTTTAACAGACTTGTCTTTAATAAAAGACTGTTTCCACTAAACTGTTCTTTTAAGATTGTAAGCACTAACTAGCAGGGCCCTCTATCTCTTTCAGTCAATATAAATATATGTAATCTTTGTGCTTGATTTCCATACATTTTTTTCTGGTCCCCTGAAAAATGTAAAATGGGGTCTGTACTATAATGTAAACATCACATGGCTAAAAACTGAACATTTGCTTTGGCCTTACTAAGTAAATAATACAAGTAAACATTTCTAAAGTTATGTAATTTAACTTTCTAGGAAAGGTCTGCATAACATTTAAATACATGCCACAGTTTAAAAGTGCTCCTGTAAATGTAATTTACTTTAAATATTAAGATCCTTATCAGAGTATTATGTTTAAAATAAAAAAGCCCAGTGATTTCGGCATGTTGCCAGTAATAGAAGGAATTGTCGATGGCTAAAACACATCACGTTAGAACACCACATTTATAAGTGGAGGTGTCACTTTTATTACTAAAACTTGAGAATGTTAAAGTATCACACAGTTATTTATTTTGAAACCAGAGTTAAAGGTGAAGTGACTTGGGACCCAACCCCACAGAAAAGACATAATTATAGAGCTGCATTTCTCAGCGAATTGATATACTGGTTACAATAAACAAGCCAAGCAAATTCAATAAAAAGTTACTGAGAAGTATAAACTGAGCATGTAAACTTTTATTGCTGTATAACGCTAAAAGTGCAATCAATTGCGAGAAATAAGGCACTGTCCAACAAACATAAGACAGCCCAGACCACTTCAGGTTTTACTAAAACAGATTTATTTTAATCAAAGAAAACCCTGAGAATTTTTTTTAAAAATTTCTTTCAAGGATCTTGTATGACTATAAAGAAAATTCATGTAAAGGTCCCCATAGACGCAAAGATTTTTGTTTGATGAACAACCGATTTTATTGCAACCCAACCAATCCATCAAATTATCATGAGGTTAGTGGGAATCGAACGATCGTGCATCCAACAATTTTTTGTCCGACATTGGTCAGAAAATTGATCAGCCAGATTAGAAAATTTTCATCGGTCACAGTGAAATCTATCTATTGTCCAATTGTTTGAAAGGCCAATCAGGCAGCTCAACTGACACCTCCGTTTTTCTGGCTTCAACTAGACAACATTGCTTGAAATGGTCTTTTTAGTTGGATGGACAAATTGTACATTTAAACCATCATTTTAAGATAAGCTTGGTCTAACGATAATGAAAAGATCTATGGGCAGCTTTAGGTTATTTTGCAGAAAATCTCTTTGTAACACAGTATAAAATGTTTCTAACACTCGATACGGGTGATGCGTGGGTCTGACCAACACCTGGGGGGGTGGGTTCAGATTGACCAACTGCCTGAGCAGTGGGTTGTAGTTGTACAGCCCCTGTGACCTTTCCTGCCTTATTTTAAGCTACATTTCTCACAGGCAAAATGGCGTGCCGCAATGATTTATTGTTTCTAGTTACATCAGAGATGGGTGGGTTGAGTATATAAATCATTGTGGTGCAGTGGGTCAGTCTTGGTTTGCTAAGGGTTATGGTTGGCGTGGGTCAAGCATCACTACTACAAGGTGACCAGGCAGCCTAGGCAACCTGGTCCCCCCCGTGTGTGAGTGGACACATGCACCGTGATGTCACATTGGGGAGCTATGGTGACAGGGGAGAGCGACAGGGAAGAGCGGCAGAGGGGAGGGAAGAAGACAGAGATACGCAAACACGAACTAGGGGTACACAGAAGACACTTTGACAGGTTCCTGCCCAGCACTCCTTTATCAATGAACCCTATGTAGGCACCTCTTCTGCCGACCCATAGTTCCAGCCCTGATAACACCGCTAGGAAAGTGGAAGAAATATATAGTGAATAAAGTACAACCTATTATAAAATATAAGGATATTATAAGTCAATGAGGAGTTCCATGACCTTATAAAGGTCATGGAACTCTGAGGTTACTTCTAATATCCTCATTTTCCAACAAGGGGTACTTTATTTATTATAATACACAAGTTTTAGGAGTCATGTGGCAAAAATGACATCACTACTCACCGTTTATAACGGATGACATCACAAGTCACCTTTTATAAGGATATCATTTACAGGATATTCATGGCTCTTGTGTATTATAACAATACATACTCAATAACAAAGCACTGATAATATAATACTGCCTGCAAAAGTGCCGACCGGGGAGAGGAGGGGGCAGACGAAAATCTGGTACCTAGGGCAGCCCCAAACATTAATTCAGCCCTTGGATTCAGGTTTCAAAAGCTTAAGAGACCAATGAATACTTACAACTTCGTCGATATTTTTATTTGAAAAATTTAAGTGCGTTATTCTTCTTAGGTGCCGAGCGAGAGATTCGTCTTTCCGGTTCCTTAGTACATTGCTGTTTTTCATGACCAGATCCACTGTTAGACGCACCATTGTTGTGCAGGGCGGCTAGCAATATATTCCCTCACAGAGCCGCTCGCCTTACAATTCCCCTACAAAGTATATGTCGAAGCAAAGCAAGAATTACAAGGAGAATCTGAATTTAATTTAGGTAAACAGTGGAATCTTCCAAAGTCAGCACAAAAATCTGGTCAGACTTTCAGGATAGCCACCCCCTGGCCCTGTAGTAATTGACGGCAACTTACCTCTGTGTTAGTGTGTGTTAGTGTCTCACGGCTGAACTGTGGTAGAAGTTGATTCCTCACTGTGTCTGTGTATATATGTTGCTAGGCAACACTCTGCTCTCTCTTCCCATGCTGCAGATCCAGTCTCCTTCACACAGCCCTCATAGGAAGCTTCTCTGCTGGTGCTAATTAAGGGGGATACTCTGAGAGTAACTAGTGCTCCAGGGTAAACTAGTGTTTCCAGCAACTGGGATCCTCATTCCCTTCCCTTACATTTTGCATTACTGACACAGCAAGTTGCAGCCACAAATCAGGTTGACAAGAAGCACAATAAACTTGTTTGCTCAGGCAACAAGACTGAGTGGGGGCAGGGTCAATAAAAGGAATTTCCCTTCCTTTGATTAGATGGGTGAAAAAAGAATTAACCCTTACCTTTGCTGGCAGAAACACTACTGCATTTTTGAGAGGTAATGATCATGCTAGTCAGTGCTGGGGTATCTTCAAGCATTTTACCGCCCACCTACAAGCTAGATATTGGGGAAAATTTACTAAAGGGCGAAGTGACAAACGCTAGCGAAAATTTGCCACTTCGCCAATTTACTAACGGCTGCTGGCATAAAGTCGCTAGCGGAGTGGACCTACTCTAGTGCTACTTTTCACCCTTACGCCAGGCAGTGACGTAACTACCGGGGGAGCAGGGGGTGCAATTGGGCCAGGGCCCACACCCCCGCAGGGCCCGCCGGCAGTCACGCTGGCTGGAGTTGGCTGCAGCGCTGCACGGACGAGGGTGGGAGGCGGAGCCCGGCTGCACGCCCCCACCTAGTTCCATCACTGACGCCAGGCGAAATTGCACTATGGTGAAGGGATGTAACTACACTAACTTGCGGATCTTCGTGAACGTTACTGCTTGCTCCAGATTGCTCCGAATTATGGAATGGCTGTCTCCCATAGACTCCATTTTATCCAAATTTTTAAAAATGATTTCCTTTTTCTCTGTAATAATATAACAGTAGCTTGTACTTGATCCCAACTAAGATACAACTAATCCTTATTGGAAGCAAAACCAGCCTATTGGGGTTATTTAATGTTTAAATGAATTTCTAGTAGACTTAAGGCATGAAGACCCAAATTACGGAAAGATCCATTATCTGGAAAACCCCAGGTCCTGAGCATTCTGGATAACAGGTCCCATACCTGTACTTCGTAATTATAAGTAAAAATATTCACTTTTTTTGGACTTTTTCATTTTTGCCTGCCTTATTATATTCAAGTTTATCCACTTAAAGGAGAAGTCAACCCCTAAGTGCAAAAATCCCTCCCCTGTGTAGGCCCCCCCCCTCCCTACTTGCCCCCATGCGCAGTAGCTCCGTACCAGCAAATGCCTCCAACTACGCATGCGCCCGAAAGTCACGAAGTTTACGATTTCTTACTTTGTGACTTTCGGCGCATGCGCAGTAGATTAGCACCACCAAACGCCTCCTACTGCGCATGAGCCAGAAAACCGTGCTGAATCCAGGAAGAAGAGCGCTCGGGAGAAGATGGCTGCTGTGAACGCAGCAGGAGAGGACCTGCACGGAGGGGTAAATAACAAGTTAGGGGCATTTGCCCAGGGGGAGCCTACACAGGGGAGGGATTTTTGCACGTAGGGGTTGACTTCTCCTTTAAAGGTATTACTACCCCATATTTCTTGGGGGCCCACAAATAAGATGTGTGCCACGTTATCCTTAAAGAACCATGTGTTCCATCACTTTACATAAGAATACTGTGGAGATGATATTCAGTATCTGTAATGCTTGGGCATTGGGTCTATACCAGACTTTGTTGGACAGCACTGGTATAAACTACAATCTGTGGCACTTGAGTCCTGCTTTCCACAGACTGCAATATGTGGCCAGTATTAAAGGGGTGAGGCGGCAACCTCAACAGTGGCATTTGTTCCTGCTTCTCCCTGTGGTTAATCCTTCATGAGTTCCGCTGCTGGGGATTGCAGGAACAAACACAGCCCATGCGTCCAGACCTGATCAGCCTGTATACATTGAAGCACATGTAAGCGCCAAATACAACACATAATGTTGCAGGTGCAAGGGCCGTAAGGAAATTTAATGGCCATGTTCAAGCATCAAGAATCATCTGTACTGCAGGTATCTGACCATTATCCAAAGCTGGTAACTTAACTATGCGTCTGCCAACATCCTATATTTGCTGTGAGCCTAATTTGGCTCCCCCCTGTCCTAACTAAATAGTATGTAGGATTTGTGCAGAAGTCAGTTATTTTGTTACATTTTGTATGTGCTGGAATCAGTTATTTGAGTTAGCTTTAATGTATCTGCTACAAGCTAGGGAGCAACCCCTAAAAGATTATACTGGATCTGTCAAAAATAGGACATTTCTAGCCAAAATAATTATTTATTAAATAATTTTTAGGGTTTAGTTCTCCTTTAAGTACTAAAATATTTTCCATTCGGCGGTACTTCGCTTTCCCACTGGTCCTCACAAGTTGCTCAATGACACAAAACAAAAGAGATACTAGAATGACTATTCATGCCCCAATCAACCCTGTGACTCAAGGAAGATAGTTGAAAAACAAACTACAGAACAAGGGCAGATAGGAGATAATTTCACAACAATGTCTTCAGAAACGTCCGTCAGGTTTCTGATACTCTAGCAGATGATTGATTGTCAACAATATTGAATCAAATGAATCATTCGTGTGCCCTTGGCTATATATTCATAATGAACCCCAGTGTCTTTCCAGGTTAAAGAGGTCTAGAAATCCCTCATGGAGTAAATTTTACTTATCAGTCATGGAACATTTCTCAAAGCGCAACAGAAGAAAAAAAGAATAAAACCATTTAAACTATTTTATTCACTAAAAAAGTTCCAATCCAATACATGCTGAAATGTTTCTAGAATGTCAAATATTACAGGACTTGCTTTCCATACTTTAAACAAACAAGTGCTACACCGATGAATATCTCTGGCCTCTGCATAAAAGAAGCAACTTATCTGAGCAAGACAGACAGCCAGTCTGTTAAACATTAGGAAGTATTAATCTGGTTAAACAATTTATCTTTAATCACTTGTGACATCAGTCCATGGATGGCTTCAATAGTGGTCTTGCAGCTGAAAAACAACACACATAAAAAAGAAAGTTAAACCAAAATTAAAAACATAAACCATTTGTAGGGGAAGGACAAAAGCTTAAAAAGATCCAGATTCTGGCGTTAAGTAAGTAAAATGCATTTTTTGTGCAATCAGCAGGTTTATTTCCCACTACGTGGCAACTTTCAAATTGCATACAAGTAACTTACATGTGAATGGTCCGCATGTGAAATACTCCTGTCCAGACACAATGACAACGTCCAAAGTAACAGTAGATAGACGGGAGCCTTAATAACCATGGGTAGTTTTAGAATAAAAAAAGTCTTTATTTCCAAGCATCTTTAAAAACACAAACAGGTATCCTCCTGGAGCCCTTTAACTAAACCATGACGTGTCTAGTCACCTGACGCGTTTCGTGCCTCTCTTTGGCACTTCATCAGAATGTTTAAACAATAGCACACAAGAATGGAGAACTGCTTGATTTCCAGGCAAACACTGCAAGGATTCTAAGTAATTTATATGGATGTACAGTATGCTGCAGGGGGGGATTTTTTCTTTTGTTATTAGTTACATCCCTTCCATGCATCTTTGCATTTGTGGAAATAAGCAGGAATTTGTTTTGTATATAAAATTCTCTCTTTACATATGATTTTTATTAAATTATAGAACAAGTGGTAAAACTTAAAAATAAAAACACTCCTGTATCCATTTTGGAGCAAGACAATTTAAGAAATCATAAGTTACTCTATCTGCAAAAAAAGTACTGCAGGACTATACAGGTATGGAATCCGTTATCTGGAAACTCGTTATCCAGAAAGTTCCGAATTAAGGAAAGGCCATCTCCTATAGACTCTATTATAATGAAATAATCTGAATTTTTTAAAAATCATTTCTTTTTTCGCTGTAATAATAAAACAGTACTTTGTACTTGATCCGAACTAAGATATAATTAATCCTTATTGGAGGCAAAACCAGTCTATTGGGTTTATTTAATTTTTACATGATTTTCTAGTAGACAAGGTATGAAGATCCAAATTACAGAAAGATCCATTATCCTGAACACCCCAGTTCCTGAGGATTCTAGATAACAGGTCCCATACATGTAGTACATACAATTTCTGTTGTGACTCAGAGGGTAAATGAATAAATGGCAGATTTTTTTATGTTGTATTGCAGTATAGTTTCTGGTCCTATTATAAAAGATAAGGCCGCACACGTTGGAATGCAAGACTTCAAGGGAGAACTGAATAGTGATGAGGCCACTAATTAAGTAAAAGGGATCTTATCAAAGAATAGGGCTTGTGCTGCACATATTGTATGGCTATTATTTTTATCATAACAAAAAGCTATGAGGACAAGGAGCAGAAAGATAAAAAAGCAAAAATAAATGTAAACCCTGATCTCCCAATCAATCTGCTTTTTTGCTTCCAAAGAACTTTTGAAAAGGCTGAAACAGGTTACTTATTCTACATAAGAGAAGTTATGACATCGAACATATCATCCCAATAGTGATCTAGTAGTGTAGTACTGAATACCATGGACAGCAGCCCTACAGCAAACAACCGATTCCACTCCAAACTCTCAGCTGCTTTAAAGGAGACCTAAACCCCCCCAGTAAGAAAAGCCCCATCCCTGCTTCCTCCCCGCAGAGCACATTATTCCAATATAATACACAAAAGCCATGAATATCCTGTAAATTATATCCTTATAAACGGTGAGTAGTGATGTCATCAGTTATAAACGGTGAGTAGTGATGTAATTTCTGTCACATGACTCACTAAAATTTGTGTATTATAATAAATAAAGTACCCCCAGTTGTAAAATATGAGGATATTAGAAGTTACCTCGGAGTTCCATGACCTGTATAAAAACACTCGGCCTTCGGCCTCGTGTTTTTATATGGTCATGAAACTCCTCGGTAACTAATAATATCCTTATATTTTACAAGAGGGGGTACTTTATTCACTATATAATACACAAAAGCCATGAATATCTTGTAAATTATATCCTTATAAACGGTGAGTAGTGATGTCATCAGTTATAAATGGTGAGTAGTGATGTAATTTCTGTCACATGACTAACTAAAATTTGTGTATTATAATAAATAAAGTACCCCCAGTTGTAAAATATGAGAATATTATAAGTTTCCTCGGAGTTCCATGACCTGTATAAAAACACTCGGCCTTCGGCCTCGTGTTTTTATATGGTCATGAAACTCCTCGGTAACTTATAATATCCTTATATTTTACAAGAGGGGGTACTTTATTCACTATATATCCATGCAGAGTAGCGCAGCGGAGCTCATGGACGCCATCTTCTTCCTACTTCTGTAAGGGACCGCTGACACAGCTGAAAAAGCAAACTATGCTTTCAATAGTAACTGTTTTGCAAATAACTTTAAAAGCACGGACAATGTTTAATAAATGTATATTTGAAAGTTGCTTAGAATTAGAATTTCTTTTATTAGGCAATTTTTATTTTTATTTTTGGGCGGACATGCCCTTTCTAATGTTATGGTATGGTAAGCCTACTGTTATTGGAATTTCTGGCCCTGAAATATAAAGTATTGTACTTCTGGTGTAATAATTGGTCATACTTATAGAGGCCATTTCATCTAGGGGCTATCATGTGCTGTGCCTTGGTGACACTGCAATGATAAGCTAAAATTTGCTTCTGTTTTAAATCCTGCATATATTTTCAGTTTAAAATACTCCCGCTCTCAAATAAGAGCCACCAGGGTTTAAACAGACCTATTTTAATCATTTCAGTCAACATATCCCAGCTAAAAATGTTATCTGCAATACTACACATCAAAGCCATGATTGGCAGAAAGTGGGCAAATATCACAAGCTCCGCTGGGCCAAAAATGTATAAACTATAGATGTTAAAAATGTGTAATGCCTATATTATGCCAGCGTATCTTCCTGCCTAGTAAGGTGGGCTCTCTCAGGCTTGTATACACACTACCAAAGAAATGGCGACAGTTTCTGAATCACCTCTTATTAGTCATGTAGGTTTCCACAGGTCAGTGAAGACATGCAGCTCAGGAAATCTGATTTACCCTTTACCTGGGGAAAGGTAGGTGGAGTTTTTACACCATAGTGGGAATATACACAAATGACTCTGTGGATACAAATGAAAAGATTTCAGGAGACTTATAAACAGGATAAATTAAACACGTACGCAGGTGGTTTACTTATTGTCAGAAGGCTTGAGGAACTCAGTGTATTCACCCAATATTTATTCCACAACAGCTCAAGAAGATTCCGGTCCAAAGATGATTTAAAGTACGTAACTTCCAAGGCATAATATCTTGAATTATGGGAAAATAATAGCGGAATTTAGTTTGAATTCACAAGAAGTGGGTTGTGTATCAACATGTAGTTTAATGCATATAAATAAGACTACAGTGGATTTAAAGGGGATGTTCATCTTCCAACACTTTTTTAAAAAAGGTCTCAAGGGGTACATAAAGAAAACACGAGCAAAATAAAGAGTAGGTGGAAAACTAAAAACAAAGGCTAGATAAACTGGAAGAAAGTATATTGCAGTACATTAATACACAATATTTACACTTGTAGTTAACAAGTCAGTCCGATGATGTGATTTAGCTTCCAATGCTTTAGCAAAACAGGTCTCAAGGGGTACATCAAAAAAGAAAAAAGAAAAATAAAGGGAAATAGGTTGAACAAAAATAAAGGGTAAATAAACTGGAAAAACAATTAGAGCGCTGTACATTAATACTCATTAATTATTCAATTTCCTATGTTTCCATAATAAAATAACTTACTGCTTACAATGCACCCCAAAATCTTCTATTTTGTTCAAAGGAATTGTCTGGTATTCTGAAGGACCTTCATCTGGAGGTTTATAGCCCTACAACAAGAATATCACACATCAGTATTGCAATAGTTAAAATAGTTGAATGTTATATAACTATATGTTTGATATGAGAGACTCTATACCAGGAGCCAGGTTTTGTAGCCCCTCAACACAGAGCGCCATCAGAAACTCTGGATCCCTAACATAAAACACAAGTGTATAAAACAAACATATCTTATTGGGCCCCACCAGCACTGCCTCAGTAATACCAAAAGTAACTGTGAGGACAAAAATGTGGCACAACTAAAGAAGACAGTGTCATGTAGTTACTTTCTAATACCGGGCATGCACAGCTTTCCAAATCCATATCACAGTCTAACCCTCACATGTAATAAAAAGCATGAAGCTTTTAAACAGATGACCAGTAAATGTCCCCTGCTAATCGTTTGGTTAATTGGTTACTGCTCCTGGGAAAACAAAAATGCCTTTTATTATGTAACCCTAAAAATGTATTTTGCGTGCCAAAATAACAGAACAAGGGAGTACGGTATGTTCATTTGCCATAAAGTTTTATGAAGACATTATGGACAATGCAGAAGGACCCTATTAATGTAATCATTACATGGACTACAGATTAGCCTGGAGCGTAACAGTGCATTTGTTCTTGAGTTATCTGTCTTATACTTGCCTAAAAACAAATAGACTTAAATCATAATAATTAGAGACTAGGTATAAGTTAATTAATGGTTGAATTACTATTGCCCCCTAAACATTACAAAATGCAGTAACAAAGGTTTTAGTAATTGCCTAATTCGCTGTTTCCCATTACATTTCTAGAACAGATGAAAGTAATCTGAAACAAATAGCATTAATGTTCACCTTTGGATATGTTCTGAAAGCACCAAGATTAACTTTGCCAGCGGATATTGTTCTTGTTGGATCAATCTGAAGAAAAGAAAATTAGAGTAACATTAATTGTAAATAAAAGAACTGCCCTGATGACAAATTAATACACAGTACTCACCACTACTGCAACAAAGGGTTCTTAAAACTGCTGATTAAGCATCTGGGTACTGACTGTGGTAACAGCCCATTGCATTTTCAAGTCTTCCAACCTGCGAAGAGAAAAGAAGGTAGGTTTCTGCTGCCCTCTTATGGAATTTTAATTTATTTGTAGTTTTCTTTAATAAAAAAAGTGCAGCATGGACATTATACAGGAGCTAAAGAGGGACATTCTCAATAGAGCTTGTATGTGTATTAAACATTTATCTTGATTTTTGTTTTTATACCTGCAAGTGGGGAGCTGTTAGGTTGTGATCATAGACCGCGAGTCTCCAATGACCACAATAGCAATATTGATTTATAATACACAAAAGCAATGAATATCCTGTAAATTATATTCTTATAAAGGGTACTTAGTGATGCCCAGGTTCGCTGGCCTTAGCCTACAGCATAAGGAGCCGGATAATCCATATACAGTAAAAATAAATGGCAGGCATTTCCAATGGAACATTAAAGACTTCTAAAAGTATTTTTTTTTATTTTACTAGAATACAGGCAGAAGCTAGCACTTAATCATAGATTGTAAGCTTTTTTTTTTAGCAGGGACCTCTTTACCTGGCCATTGGTTGTTTCTAGTGATGAAAGTAGTTAAAGGAGACTGGAATTAATGCAGACATGAACCTCAATTGAAAAACGAAAGCCCCTTCTCTTGAACTACATATTTGCTTTTAAGGTACAGTATTCTGGCTATAGAGTATCCTGAAGTTCTGCTCATTTTTACTAGTTAGCAGCTGCCATCTTGGATCACCACAGCTTCATGACCCTCAAGTCACATAATGAGCTGGAAATGAAGCATATAAGGAACATGCGCTATTACTATTTATTTTTAGCACACAGATCCACCATTCCACCTCCCCAACCACAACAGTTACACCTGCCCCAACTGAACTGTAGCTCATAGCATATCCAGAACTGCAGAGCCACACCAGCATCTTTGCCCATGTAACTTCCATTCCCCTCATGGATCTCAGCACTAATCCAAGATCCCAGTTTGGCTGTCAGTGTATTATATTATATGGATGGCGGGAACAGAAGTGACACAACTGAAGGTGGCATGTGTCAGTGACATGTTGGGGAGGATACTGGAGGCTGTGCACTGGTACTAAAACTAAAAAATTAGCCAAGAGGCTTTACTTTCCCTTTAACAAGATATTAACTCCATACATATATTAACTCAAAATGTTAATATTGCCTCATTAATTAATCAAAAACTAGCAAAACAATGCAGAGATGAGGTATAAAATGTTTTTGTCACCTATTTTAAATTGACAATAAGCTTTTATAAATAAAATGTTACAGGATACAGGCTAATGAGTTTTTACACCTATGGTTACTCTATTCTGTTTATAGAGAATAAGGGGTATGTGCCCTGACAACAGGCTGCTAATCCCCGTGAATTTGCTAATGACAGTATTTAAATCCGTGTCTGTGTGTTCGTGTGTATTAGAGCATAATAGTGGGAAATATTCTTACTGCTCATGTGATGTTAGTCATAACACTTTTAAACCAAGTAATAAAACATGTTGTAAGAAATTAAATTGATATATATTTCTATGAAAATTGTTCAAAGCACTTGCTTTTAAGGAAAGATGTGCTACTGGATTATCATTAGGCTTGAATAATTGATACTATAAGCATGCTATAAATAGGAATTGTTGAATTAATGTGAGACAATACTGTCCCTTGCTTTCATAGAGGTCACAAAATATTTGTAGATATAGGTGTGTATTTACAGATTAACTAGTTAACTTTAGTTGCGAACTTACCCTCACAGTGGCTATGGAAATGGGTTACACTGGCTGGACTTGCATCCAACCCACCAACTCTAGATCTGGACCTGCAATCTGCATCCAACCTGACCTGCAATACTGTAGCAGCAACTGGACTTGCTACTCACTGCCTACCCCAAACCACAAATTAATGTCATCATAAACCCATATAGGTGCAGGCCTGGTGTTTTCAAAAGCATACAGCGTCCATATCTCAAACTGTGCATAAATCACTGATCCCCAAACAAAATATTTTTAATTGAGCCACAAAAGATAGCTAGACTTGGACAGTCTGCTATAAAACTAAGAAAATGAATCCTAGCTGTTGTGTTTACAACCAGGCAAGCTAATCTTATTCAGCGTATCTTCCTCAAAAACATTTACAACTTTGTAATCAGAATATACATACATACATATACATAATTTCTAATGTTAAATGCGCGTTTAAACTAAGTTATAGTGTCCTTTTCGGTACAGTACACCTGCCCTGTGATCATATGATTTTTAAGCCAGAATGCAGCCTTACCTGCTTTGCATTTTCAATATACGCAGCCATGTATTCATAAGCAGCAGCTTGAGCATTGACTCTGGTTTCAGTTCCTTCAACTGGTAAAGCAAAACTGTCCATAATGATCATAGTCTCCCCATCCACTTTTCCAAGCATGAGGCCCATCACCTCCAGATTCCCTCCTGATCGGGCATGCATGACCATCTTCAGCAGGGCCAGGGCTGACACTTTGCAGTACTTGAAGTAATGATGGCTGTAAACCAGAACAAGTGAATATATAGAAATAGATTACCCCTTTTTTTTTTAAATAATAAAACAGTACCTTTTGTTTGATCCTAACTAAGATATAATTAATCCTTATAGGAGACAAAACAACTCTATGTGGTATACTTAATGTTTCAATGTTTTTTTTAGTAGACTTAACGTAGAAGATCCAAATTACGGAAATACTACTTATCTGGAAAATCCCAGGCCCCGAGCATTTTGGATAACAGTTTCCATACTTGTAGCAAAAAAAAAAAAAAAAAAAAAAAAAAAGACATTCACAACTGAAGGTTTATGTTAGTGATGTGTGGGTCCAGATTTAATGGACCCCATCCTAACCAATTTTCCTACATTTAAAGACCCGCGACCGCCCCACAGTTAAGTCACTAAAGGGGCAGAGCAGGTGCAAATCTATAAATGGAGAGCTGGAAGTATAAGGTCGCAGCAGAGAGAGCGGAAGGAACCGCTCAACCCAAGTCCACCCACAACCCAAAGATTTGATATGGCAGCCGGCCCGACCCGCGGGTTTTGGGCCAGTCCACACAGCACTAGTTAGATATAAACATATAGAGTTGTTATGTTTCCTGGCAGATCTGTAATTTAGCAAGTGTTTTATAAAGGCTCTCCAAATACACCGATTAAATGTGGTTGTGGCTTCTTTAATTACTCTGCATCCATGCAGCGCTTATGCATAGAGCATCCATAAAGAGGTAAGATAGTCATAGTTCATGCTGGGGTTAATCATTGTGGCAAAGGATTAAGGACATAAGGAGCAATGTAGACATGTAAATATGAATGGCAAACACATATAGACCAATAAACGAATTCCCCAAAAACGATATACTTCTGATGGTTAATTGTCTGTGTATTTTTTGCAGGCTGTGAGAAGCGGATGCCACGTCCCTGATCGATTGATTTGAATCTGCTCTGAATCTGTGCACACAGTGGAGGTAAGCCCAGAGATGCCTTCTATTGCCTATATATGGGCTGAGGCAGGCAGATCAGATTCAAATCAAATGAGCAGGGACATGGAGTGGATCTGCTTTAAAGGAAACCTATAACCGCCAAAATAAACACTTAAGCAAGAGATAGTTTACATCATATTAAAGGACCAGTAACATCAAATTTTTTTTTACAAAAATTCATTAGTAAACATCAAAAAATAAACACCAACACAAATTAAACTTTTAAACTGTAAAGCCTTTATTAAAAAATAACTTACTGAAACTCCACTTCCGTTCTTCTTGAGAAAAGGCGAAAGGGCGACCATCCATCCTGCAGCAGTTGATTTCTC
Organism: Xenopus laevis; assembly: GCF_017654675.1. NCBI lineage: Eukaryota > Metazoa > Chordata > Amphibia > Anura > Pipidae > Xenopus > Xenopus laevis. The sequence continues at coordinate 127,367,739 of NC_054381.1, forward strand.
CTCCCTGGCTACCTCTCCCGGCCGCTCTGCTCTGCCGGCAAGATGGGGCAGCACTTCTAAGCGATACACAGACATGTATCCTCCAGCCGACGTAGCCATTGCCTGCCAGTTGCTCCACACCACTTTGCCTGCCAGTTGCTCCACACCCTGACTTTTTTTTTTCTTTGCAGCTTCTTGCCTTGCTTCTCAACAAGTTACGCACACCCGTGTCAGTAGATGCTGTGCGCGCTCGCACCATGACTAGTGAGTGTTCTAAGTTCTGACTCTTGCCAATCATACCTGGCATCTTTGTGTTTCGTTAGGGGTGGGGGATATTTATTCAGAGGCAAATTCGCAGAAGGTACAGAGGTAGAAATGTAGTGTTTGTACTGAAAGCGCAGTTTAAAAAAAAGTTCCCTCGGCACAACATAGCGCTCAATACAGTGCAGTTACTCTAATGCGCTTTCATTTTCTTCCCGCACCCCAAGCCCCCGCACTGCGCTGTGTAGGCAGCGTGGGGAGAAGAACGCAAATCTGGCGAGCGATCCTCTTCCGACTTTTCACTTCAGCAGCCTCTGCGGACAGATGAGCAAATGTCAGGGCAGCAGCTCTCTCCTGGAGGCGGAGCCGGGCTTGTCGAGCAGCAAGGCAAGAAGCTGCAAGGTGCGGAGAAAAAAAAAAAGTCAGGGTGAGACGGAGGAGCAATACTGTGTAGTGGTGTGGAGCAACTGGCAGGCAATGGCGACGTCGGCTGGAGGATACATGTCTGTGTATCGCTTAGAAGTGCTGCCCCATCTTGCCGGCAGAGCAGAGCGGCGGGGGGAGATAGCCAGGGAGGAGAAATCAACTGCTGCAAAATGGATGGTCGCCCTTTCGCCTTTTCTCTAGAAGAACGGAAGTGGAGTTTCAGTAAGTTATTTTTTAATAAAGGCTTTACAATTTAAAAGTTTAATTTGTGTTGGTGTTTATTTTTTGATGTTTACTAATGAATTTTTGTAAAAAAAAAAATTTGATGTTACTGGTCCTTTAAGTGGCACATTAAAATTTTTTACCAAACTGGTATATATATTTAAGTAAATATTGCCCTTTTACATCTCTTGTCTTGAAGCACCATTTAGGGCTGGTCTGTGTGCTGCCTCAGAGATCACCTGACCAGAAATACTGCAGCTCTAACTGTAACAGGAAGAACTGTTGAAGCAAAAGATATAACTCTGTCTGTTAATTGGCTCATATGTCCTAACAAGAATAGTTTGTTTGGTTTGTTTGCGTGCACCGTGAATCCTAGGATCCCAGGGGGTGGCCCTTATTTTTTAAAATGGCAATTTTCTATTTATGATTACACAATGGCACATACTACTAAAAAAAAACATATTATTATGAAAATGTTTATTTACATGAAGCAGGATTTTACATATGAGCTGTTTTATGCAATATAATTTTAAAAAGAAACCTACATTGTTTGGGGGGTATTGTTTTCCTTGAAGCGGAGTAGAAGATTTTGAAACAGCACCACCATACTTTTCTTATTTCTTAAAAGCCTTTCATTGTGCATAGGGGCATAACAGCAACGTTTCAGGCCTATCAAGCTTGATAAAAGGCTGCAAGGCCTGAAACGTTGCTGTGATGCCCCTATGCACAATTAAAGGCTTTTAAGAAATAAGAAAAGTATGGTGGTGCTGTTTCAAAATCTTCTACCCATGATGATTCCAATGGAAAGTGGCCATTGAAGTTACGTGCACTGCCTTCACAGAGGTTGATAATCGTTGTGCTGACTACTTGCTACTACACTTCCTTTAAGCGGAGAGCAGCAGAACCCTTCACCTATGTGCCCACAGCCAAAGTGGTAGTTGTCCGGTCAAACCTAATTGCGGATTGGTTGCTATGGGCAACTGCTCAGGTTTCATTCAGCACAATGGGGCCTGGTTTAGGCCTCCCGGATGCAATTTTTGTGCCGGCGTGAGCAGACTCCAGGGGGTTTGGGCATGGGTGCAATTGCAGCAGTAATTCAACAACTAAATTAGTAAAGGAGCCCTAATCTTTCAGTAGTAGCTGCAGCAATCCTCCAGGCATGTTCTTACAGTCAATCAACCTTATCGTCTGCAATATCTGGTGATGCATCCTGACCTTATGAAGCATTCTGCTGTGGCTCAGGCTCCATTTTGTCCAAAGAAAAGAACTATTTTGAACACCAATGACCCGCACAGTACACAGGTTTTGACCATCAGTCACTCTGCTCTGGGGCATCTGCCAAAACAGCTGAGAGACTTGAGGCATGGCCTGAAACTTTCAAGGGCCCAATCAGTGAATTCAGCCAGGAAACACGTGAAACAGTTGGAATTGAATTACTTACCTGACTGTCAGCTCCGTTTGTCAACAGTACCTAATCCTGACTGTCCGCTTCTTGCGCTATAAAGTCACATGCCACGGAACTAAAAGGCCTGGAGACACGAAGTAGAGCATATCTATAGTGCTGGGTCACACAACTGGGTTTCATGGTTGGAATGTAATGACTAGCATTAGAACCATATGTCTGACAAAGGAGTCAGGGATTTGTTGTTCAGTGAGAGGACTGTCACAATGGCGAATGCTGAGGCCACCAGTTGTGGTTGTTGCACTACAACACCCGACCCTGCCCTGACTGTTAAAGTCTACCTCCCCCCACAACTCCCAGTCTTCTCCACACCAGAGAATCTTACTCTTTTGTCCAGGGCTTGGCCGCCAGAATCTCTTGCTGCTGCTGCTGCTTCTTATATTTATAAATCTCGCCAATGCTCTGCACCTCCTGCATGTTATTTGAGAGCTCCCATGTCTTCTGGGCCAAACTGCTACTTGCCATGGCCACTGGAGAGTCCACCAGCTGCACAGCCTGCCCACAATCGCAGATACACAAGCTCGCCTCCCACTGCGCACACCCGGAAGTCAGGAGTTTTCTCCAGCAGGCTCAGTCACAGACCGGGGAGCGTCTGTCTCTGGAATTATACTCGGTGTAACTATCGTGGTTCTGAGACGGGACTCATTTCGAATTAGATCATTAATTATTTATACAAGGAGAACTGGGAATTACCGCACACATCAATCATAAAAACGATACTTTTTTGGTGGGTAACGCATACAAGATTCCCCTCCTTTTCCTAGCCACATGGTATCATCTGCTGTAAAATTGCGAACGGCGAAGTCTGTGCGGATTCGAGTAGCGCCATCTAGAGTTAGGCGTTGGATTGAATACAGGGAATAAGTGTATGTAGAAACAGCTAGTGGGTTGGGGGTTCCGGTGCTAAGAGCGAGCGGTGAATGTGCGCAGATCAGAGACAAGCGAGAGCCCAGGCTGAGCAGCAGTGTCGTCTTCTCCTACAGCGAGTCCTCCTCCTGCGCGGGGAGCTGTGAGGGAGAAGTCGCTAGTGGGCTGCTACCGCTGAGAGGCGGGGCGGTGCTTGTAACCACAGAGACCCACAACCAACGGCTTTCCGTACAAACACACACACACGACACCGGGGGATCAGCTGACGGTATAGAAGCTGCTGTCGGTAAGACACGGGGCTCTAGTGGGACGCAGTGTGTAGTAGTATCGGTAGGTGTGTGTTACTCACTGTACCTGGTGTGTGTCAGGTTGTGTTTATCTGCTGAATGTGTTACTTACAACCTGATTCCTGACTGTCTGTATGTGACACTGTGTTCCTGTGTCTGACTCAATACCGTATTGTATATGTAGTGTGTATTCCTTATGGAAAGCTCTATAGTCATCTGTATATGTTGTACAACAAGTCTTTAGCTGTATCTAATAGACTGTATATTGCACAATTCAGCCAGACCCTCACTGAGTAATACACAGGTTTCTATAAACACAGAATCCCTCATCAGCATCAGCACAATGGAACACACACACTTCTATACAATTAAAATACATTAAAATACATTCCTGGGCCAGCAGCACCATATACAGTCATATATAGTGAATAAAGTACCCCCTCTTGTAAATTATAAGGATATTATAAGTTACCGAGGAGCTTCATTACCATATACAGGTCATGGAACTCCGAGGTAACTTCTAATATCCTCATATTTTACAACTGGGGGTACTTTATTTATTATAATACACAAGTTTCAGTGAGTCATGTGACAGAAATGACATCACTACTCACCGTTTATAACTGATGACATCAAAACTCACCGTTTATAAGGATGTAATTTACAGGATATTCATGGCTTTTGTGTATTATACAGTCATACAACAGGGAACAGCCCAGATTATAAAAAATTACAACCACAAATACATGTGTCCCCAGGCACACACTACTGCATATGTGTGTGTGTGTATATATATATATATATATATATATATATATATATATATATATATATATATACACACACACCAGGTGCAGGTGTGTATTTGTGGTACTGTTCTGGGTGTGTGTGTGTATGTATGTATGTATGTATGTGTGTGTGTTTATATATATATATATATATATCTATGTGTATATATATATATCTATGTGTATATATATCTATATCTATGTGTATATATATCTATATCTATGTGTATATATATATATATATATATATATATATATATCTATATATATATATATCTCTCTACTGGGTACCTGAGTGTATATGTGGTACTGGGTGCCTGTGTGTGTGTCTATGTGTTACTGGATGCATGTGTGTATGTGTGTGTGTGTATATATATATATATATATATATATATATATATATATATATATATATATATATATATATATATATATACAAAAACCAGCACCAAGGGTCTTCCAGTGATGAAAATATTGCATTGTTACATAGTATGCAAAACCGACGTTTCGGGAACTTTACCTTGATAAAGGTCCCGATGGGGACCGAAACGTCGGTTATACACAAAATCCCTCATCAGCATCATACACACAGCAACACATACACAGCCACCCAGTACCACATATACACACAGGCACCTGGTACCACATTATATATATATATATATATATATATATATATATATATATATATATATATATATATATATATATATATATATATATATATATATATATATATATATATATATATATAATGTGGTACCAGGTGCCTGTGTGTATATGTGGTACTGGGTGGCTGTGTATGTGTTGCTGTGTGTATGATGCTGATGAGGGATTTTGTGTTTCTGTTTTTATAGAAACCTGCCTATTACTCAGTGTGGGTCTGGCAGAACTTACAACCAGTCCTATTCAGCAGGAATTCTTCATGTTCCACTTGTCCATGTGTTTCTCTACAACTCCCCTGTGTGTACTATGAGTCAGCATCTGCAGAGCAGCAAGTGAAAGCATCCCCCCATCATAGTGTTTCTAATTAGGATCTGGCCTGGCTGTGTTCTAATTTCTTTTAGTTCGGGCTACTAGAATGCAGTCGTCAAACATCAAGTCATTAATAAACTTGGGTGCATAAAGCTTCTATGCCATAGCCCACAGGCTGCATCTCTATGTCATTTACACCAGAGCTACTCTCACCTGTTTTCTTATGTCATGGGAATGTCAACCCAAAAAAATATTTTTTGCCTATTTAAAAAAACAAAAAAAAAAATTCCAAAAAACTTTGCAATATACATTTTATTACAGATGTTCTATGATTTTGAAGTTATTTGTACATGTATTGCTATTGAAAGCAATGTCTGTCCCTTTCTATTCTCTGCCCTGGTGGCTCAGACTGTTGATACAATGTAAGACAAGGCAGCTGATTAACATACCTGTCTTTGCTGGGGAACTAAGACTTTTGCAATATTGTTTAAAAAGTGAAAACCAGGAGTTAAGCAAATTCAGCTTTCAGCAGAAACTGTTTTTAAATAATAACTTTAAAAGCACTGAAAATTCTTAACAAATGTATATTGGAAAGTCTCTTAGAATTATGTTTTATTTTATTAGGCAAAATTGTATTTTGTTTTTGGGATTGACTTGCCCTTTAAAGTATTTAACTGGAATGGTGCGCCACAGTGCCAATAGTGAGGAACCTAATAGGTAAGAAATGGCTGCACATAGTTATCCCTGAGCCTTTAGAGCAATTCAAGCGTTATAACACATTCAGCATATGTATTATTTTCTGTGGCAAAGAGACTTTATTAGGCATGTCTGTTTAAAACAGACAAATCACTGTACCTGCACTTGGCTTCTTCTTGTTGGCTGCTGACGTTAGAATGAATAGCTGTCATTCCTCCTGCTAGTAAGTACAAAGTGGTTTGTTTTGTATCATGCCTTACATCTTTTTAAAGGAACAGTAATGTCAAAAAATAAGTGTTTTAAAGTAATGAAAATATAATGCAGTGTTGCCCTGCACTGGTAAAACTGCTGTGCTTGCTTAAGAAACACTACTATTGTTTATATAAATAAGCTGCTGTGTAGCAATGGGGGCAGCCATTCAAAGGAGAAAAGGCTCAGGTTACACAGCAGATAGCAGATAAGCTCTGTAGAACATAATGGTGTTACCTGTTATCCACTATTTAACCTGTGCCATATAGCCGTTTTTCAATTTCCGCCATTTCTACACAGCAGCTTGTTTATATGAACAATAGTAGTGTTTCTGAAGCAAAAATATAAGTTTTACCAGTGCAGGGCAACACTACATTATATTTTCATTACTTTAAAACACTTACATTTTTTGGTGTTACTGTTCCTTTAAAGGTAGTCAAGGTCTTTTGGGGCTTTACTTGCCCTTTATTATTAGTTCCATGTCAGCCTTGCTCATCAAATAATTCAATCAAATATGCAATTAAAATGGACATTTGTTTGTTGAAAAGAAAAAGCTTTAACGGAAATTCTAAGCAGCTTTCCAATATACATTGATTCAAACTTGTGATTTGTAAGTTACTTTATAAATGCTGTTGAGACCAGTTTTTATCTACTTATTATTCTCTCTGCTTCTTGTTTCGACTATACAAAACACTAAGGTGCAGATTTATCAAAATCCGAGTTTAGATTTTAATAAATAAAAACTCACCCATGTTCTATTCTTTCCTATGAGATTTTAGGAAGCATATTTATCAATGGGTGAAAGTTAGAACTCACCATTTGATAAATATACTTCCAAAGATCCCATAGGAATGAAAAGAACGTGGGTGAGTTTTTATTTATTGAAATCGAAACTCACATTTTGATAAATCTGCACCTAAAACTTGTATCCGTATCAATTCCCACAATGCCTTGCATCTTATGTGATTAGCAGACCTGAGAAGGAGAATGACAGGTATGCAAGGGATTGTGGGAACTGGAGTCATGACTGGAGGAGATGATATCTGCTACTTATGACTGAAGAGCTATAGAATATATAATCAGGAAAACCGTTATTGAGAAAGTTCTGACATATAGTGATGTCATTGCCCATAGTATACTATTAACAGAAACAAATCTTTGTTTTTAACTGATTTACTTTATCTCTGTAATTAAGACAATATCTTGTGCTTTGTTTTAAAGATTGTACCATGTATGTGTCAGAATACTGTATCTTTTTAATAGCTTTAAAGGAGAAGTAAATCCATATTGTAAGTGAAGGGTCCAAAATAAATTTGTGCACCCCTTGTGCTCCGGCTGGGACCAGAGTTTGGCAAATGCTTATTTGTACTCCTAGTTTCTCCTGTTAACCAAAACTAAAGGTCATTTTGGGTGAGGTTTAGGGTTAACACATATTTGCCGTTGGGAGGCCCTGAATCCATCATTTTTGGATTTGACTGAACACTGAACCCTAATTTGCATTTTCGAAAACATTTTTAAAAAATTGCATTTGTTGTGATTGAATAAATTGTTAGTCAGTAGGCTAGAGGTTTACAGTCACATTTGATTAGACTGCAAAAAAAACCCCCAAAAAACCTAGGATCCTAATGATTCCTGGATTCGGTGCATCCATAATTTGCTATCCTTGATATGCTTGCTTGGCAACAGAGTTTTGTTGGAACAGATCCCACAACAGTATAATCGCTCTAAGCAAAGATAAAGAATGATCCTTACAATTGCCTGGATTTCTGAAATCATTTTGTAAATATTTAGCTGTAAATGTAACAAATATTGTTAATGTTACACTTTCATCACATTGAAACCGCTAGGAGAAAAAGAGTAAAACTTTAAATTATACTACATCTGATTCAATGGCAAATCTGTGAAAATGTTATGTACATAATAGCATGCCAAGGGCAAGGGAATGTTTAATAATCATAATTTTAGCACAGTTCATTCTAGATAAAATCAAAGAGCAGTGTGGCGCAGGAGTTCTCCTGCTGCTAATTTTCCCTTTGATTAGACAAGGGGTTGAATGCATTGTTGCTTGGAGGCTTCCTCTTCTGTTGTGATCTTGTTGCCTGGTAACCTTAAAGTGGCATTAGGCAGCTTTAATAAGATCCCTTCCTTATCCTAGCAACGCTGACAACACTTATCTGCAGAGAAAGCATTTTATTTACACTGTTCTGCAATCACTTTGTTATAAATGTTCTATGGCAGGTAACAAAATACTATTTAATGTCTGAAAAAGTAAACCCTGTGCAGTAAATATGTACAGTAAACCACTTTGAAGAGGAAATGCATTTCGTCGTTTAAGCTGAATCATTTACAAAGGGGTGAAATTAGTCAAATCGTTTGTCAGTCTCATAACAAGTGTCGCTGAATAAAATCCAGCAATCAAAATGTAGCTGAACACTATGGGCAAGCACTCAGAAATCCAAATAGCCTTCTGTCATGGCTATAAGTGCAATAACACTTATAAATATATATTTTCACTTCCTGAAGACGACTTGAGTGTAGGAGCCAAAACGTCGGAATAAACCATTTTTTTGCACAATATAAGTCTCGTGAGTGTGGTTCAATTTCTATTTGTTTATACTATTATATAACCAGCACCCAGGCAGCTGATATTATCAATATGTGGGTGCTCTAGCCTTACCAAGGAGATAAATCTCTCTCTCTCTCTCTCTCTCTCTCTCTCTCTCTCTCTCTCTCTCTCTCTCTCTCTCTCTCTCTCTCTCTCTCTCAAATTATTAGACAGTGAAGGATATGGAAAGGAACCTTTTTTTTTTTATTGCAAGCAATATCTGGGTCCCAGAGCCTCTTGGGGTCACAGGACAGTCATTCATTTGTATGGGAGAAGATTCCAAGGGCAGGGCTGGATACAGCTGTAGAAAATACAGTGTGACGGTATCATATTAGAATAGATTAGTCCATCTCTAATCCTATTGCTTTTGCAATCCCAGCTACTTGAACTACATGTAGGCCTTTCACAGCTAAACAGGCTCATATTAGGTTTATTTATCTGATGAAGGTAATCATTTATGCCAAACAGGAAACAATAGGAAGTAATCAGTGCAGCAAGCAGATAAGTAAGTGCCCCAACAGGCACGAAACGCGTTAGGTCTCCATGTCCTAATAAATTATTTTGTTCATTTAATTTATTTTTGTTTTGATTTTTTTGGGGGAGATCTCACTATATATATCTTTTGTCTTCACTAATCATTCATTCCCCCAATATATAGTGTGAGGGTATACATTGGTCCTTTTATTACAAAGGGGATATGACCAGCTGTAACACAAAAGATTAATCAATAAAACGGTTTTAGTTGCAAAGAGATCAGTGGATTATTAATATTGAATCCATGTTCCACACAAGGCTCTAGATTATGTGTAATTAAAAGAGGAATAATTTAAATAAGATCAGAGATACTAAGCAATTAAACTGAAAGCTTGAGAGTAATACATTTATCAGATTAGTGCCCCCCTTGCTATAGTGTTGGAGGGTGAGTAATGAGCTGTGTCTCTAAAGTGAGTTTTTTTTAAACAGCAGTAAATAGCCTATTCTCCTCAGGGTCTCTATTTTCTCTATACACACAGTGGAACATGTCATTCATGCTGTGCTTCAAATCTTGTGGTGGTTTTATGCTCTTGCCTTATAAGACTTTATAGTGTTGCTCATTGTTCATTAGTCCTGTCCAGGCTGCTGTGTATAGGCTCTGAACCAATACATTGCAGTTTGACAACTTTGCACTATCATTTTTCTGAAATAATTATTCTTATTTTGTTAAGATTTTCCCCAAGATGGGGGAGGAACTAGATCAGTTCATTGAAGAACAACGGGCCAAACTTGTGCTGGATAAAGCAGAACTGGAAAAGGATCCACCTTATATGGAAATAAGGGTAAACACAACAATAACATCTTTTAATACGTCTGCTTCTTGCTACTAGTATGGATCTCTTATCAGGAAAGCCCCTTCTTTGCTCTTTTCTGTAAATAAATAATGCCTAGTAACTGACATTAACATAACCAGCATAAATTCATGTTGGTAACAAATTTATTTTCTTTTTTATGTTTAAATCTGTCTTTATTATATTTAAAACACTGAAACATAAGGGAAATGCCTTTTATCTTGAAATACCCAGGTCCCAAATATATATTTGTGTTTGAGAATGTTAAAAAAAAAATGTGGAAAAATAAGAACAAAAGTTTGCCGTGTATTGATAAATGAGCCCCACTGTATATGTTATATTCAAGCGATTAGTCTTTAAAAACATGCATGTCATACCTTCAACAATGTCATTGGAAAAAATGTTACAAAAACAAAAAACTTTTGTTTTGGTAAAACCCTTCTTATCCCCTTACCCACAGGACTATGTGCAACTTTAGGTTGAAGCTTTGGCAGTGTGTTTCTATTGAATCCACTAGGTGTCAGTAGGGGTGGATTTACTGTATCTGTAGTAATTATGCCTCGATTTTTTTATCTTAAATTATTTTATTCTGTTACAGAGTAAAAGGTCTGAGGCTTCTGAGAAACCACAAATCACAGTTGCTAAGGAAAATATCCCTCCAAACAGACAAGTCCAGAGAGAAGGTCTTCAGAGGAAGCAATCAGGAGGCAAGTTAAAAATTCAGGGTAGGCAGAGTACACCCACTGAATTCTGCAGAGCTTTTTCACATCTTCACATTTATTTATATCTGTAACATTACCCTTTCATCAGGGATTTGATAAAACTATGGCACTTTTTGTCTCTAGACTTCTCTCTGAATAGTTTGACTTCCTATACTGTCTCAATTGTATTTACATTCCAAACTAAGAGATGTAGAGCAAATAAATAAAAGGGTTCTTCCAAATGAAAATGGCAAAAGCTTATTGGCTCTGTGGGGGGGGGTGCAGAATTGCTCCACTTAGTGCTCATTCTTTAAAGGTCACCTGTTGGGCAAAAATATTTTCCCCAACCGAAGGTGCGGGTTAATAGAGCCTGCACTCCAGTTGGAGGTTACAGTAGTTTTTTTTTATTTTTAAATTGCACCCTAGGACACCTGCACTGGAAGGGAGTTTCCCGTTCAAGCGGCCATGTTTGGGCACATGCATGTGCATAATGAGCGAATGCTGCAATTTGCTTAGTATGTGCATGTGCCTGACTTCAGAAGCTCATTATGCGCATGGAGCTCTTTCCCGGTGTGAGTGTCCTAGCGTTGGGGGGGGGGAGCAATTTAAAAAAAAAAAAATACTGTTACCCTCAACCGAAATGCGTGCTCCATTAGCTCGCACCTTTGGTTGGGGAAAATATTTTTGCCCAAAAGGTGTCCTTTAAGCACTTGTGTCTAGGTCATTGCTGCACTCTGCATCTTATGCAGGATTTAAACTCTGGCACAAGATACAGAGTGCACTGCTGGCAAGTTCAAGGCTGCCCTATCCTTACTGCCCACCATAGTGCGCCTACAGGACACAGTTTTGTAGTTTGAATACAGTACGTCTTTCTTTTATCATTTTATAATGAGTTAAGTAAAATCTGGATAGGACTGCAACCTGAAAAATGCTAGTGCAATGGATATGTTAAGTAAATAGAGTTTAGTAAATGAAACGTGCTGCCCATGGCACTGTAGGAAAACAGTCACATTGAACTACTGAACAGTTAACACATTCAATTATTATTGTTTTTTTTTTTTTTTTAACTTCTAGACAACGAATTAAGTCTCCCTCTTGGAGAAGACTACGAGCGAAAGAAACTTAGACTAAAAGAAGAATTGCGGCAGGATTACAGGCGATACCTCAATCAGGTAGAATATTAGACTCCAATTTATATTTATACAAAGAAATTAGTAATAGCTTAACTGATTAGAAACATAGTGACCTATGCTCACAGGTGGTAATAGAAATCACATGTAGAAATGTTGATTAAACTGAATTTATTTTTGATTGATTACTTTTCTTAACATATGTTGTAGCTTGTAGGAAAAGAGCGATATTTTTCCCTTTGTATTTTTTTTTTTTTATAACAATGAACATTTCTTAAAGGGATTCTGTCATGACTTTTATGGTTTACTTTTTATTTGTAAATTACACTGTTTACATTGCAAATAATTCACTCTACCATTTAAAATTTTATTCTTGAACCAACAAATGAATTTTTATAGCTGTAATATTGGTGTGGAGGCAGCTATCTCAGTGCATTGTGCCTGATTCTGAGCTTTGAGAAGGAACCAGCACTTCAGGATGGAACTGCTTTGAGACGGCTATTGTTTCTCCCCTTCCCATTGTATTATACCATTGCTAGTGATGAGTGAATTTATTTGCCAGCCATGGAAATTCCAAATTTCACCATGTGCGAATTTTTTGTGAAACTGCGACGAAAAATTGCAGAGAGAAAACACCCATAAGAAAAACCGATAGGGATGCACCGAATTCAGTATTCGGTTCGGGATTCGGCCTTTTTCAGCAGGATTTGGAGTCGAATCCTTCTGACCGGCCAAACCGAATCCTAATTTGCATATGCAAATTAGGGGCAGGGAGGGAAATCGCAAGACTGACAAAATAAGGAAGTACAAAATGTTTTCCCCTTCCCACCCCTTATTTGAAAATGCAAATTTGGATTTGTGTCGTATTTGGACAATTCTTTTGCGAAAGATGCGGGCGTTCCACCGAATCCAAAATAGTGGATTTGGAGCATCCCTAAAAAATGCCCAATGACTTGCATTTTGCCAAAAAAAGTCTCCATAAGAAAATACGCCCATTGACTTTAATGCATTTTGATTAAGAAAAGTTTCCGCGAGTGTAAAAAAAAAATTCACTCATCACTAACTAAAGCCCTAGGTCGTGTTTGCATTGCTCCCTAGCCCCAGTGGTAGACATGAGAGTAACACCCAAGAAGGAAGGAGCAGAGGTTTTAGCAATGCAAACAAATCCTTCAGCACAGGTGTCAGGTAGCTGCTATCTGGTTAGCTACTCATTGTTCAGTTGATAGGCTGATGATTGGCAACTGTGGAGGGAAGGGAGGGTGTGCGATCACTCCAACTTGCAGTGTAGCAGTAAAGAGTGAAGTTTATCAGAGCACAAGTCACGTGACCTGAAGGCACCTGGGAAACTGACAATATATCTAGCCCCATGCCAAATTTCAAAATGAAATATAAAAAAACCTGTTTGGTCTTTTAAAAAAATGGATTTCAATGCTGAATTCTGCTGGAGCAGCACTATTAACTGATGCATTTTTTTTTTTTTTTTTTAAAACAAACCAAAAACCATGTTTTCCCACGACAGTATGCCTTTTCGAATTCAACTTCATATTTTAGAATTGTATTACAGAAGGACTGCGCAGCAAATTTTAGTTGAGAGAGCACTGCACTTTCAGGCTCTTAACTACTGAATTAGGAGCAAGTTAATTTTGCTTCCCATTACAGAGAATCTCCCTAAAGACTGAATAGTCGTCTGGAGATGTGAATTAATGAGCAGCGCTCATGCCAACAGTATATGTAGAATTTTAGTTACCATGCCTCCTGCTGTGCCACTGCTAGCACAGAGTTGTCTGCTGTAAATGTTCATAGCCTTGCTTGAATGAGTGTAATAGTTTATTTTCCTGACTTCTAGGGTAATGGTCAGAGCAAACGAAAGGTAGGCAGCCAGCTTTATGCTTTGTGCTGTAGTGTATGGCTATGTATTTAGCAGTGCTGTACTTGGCTTAATTGTTATGCAATTATAATTATACCTGAACAAATCTAACTGAACTAATCATTTATAATGCAAGCTTACACTAATGTCATTTGTATTATCACTAATCATTTGCTGTGCACAAATTTGCTTTTTGCAAATGTCAAGTCCCTTGTATTGCTAGATCAATTTTTATATTGCTTTACATGTTATTTGTCAACATGATCATTTAATTTTAAGTTATTTTGCATGACTTGATATATGCTGCAATGTCTGTTATAATGCCTCAGCTTTGCCATTTAATTTGCTTGTAGAATTTGCCATTTAATTTTTGCATGGTCTTCTAGACTTTTATAATATGTCTGTGTGATGCAAAACATGTTGATTGCTATTCTATTTGATATGGGGCTTCAATGATAGTGTAACGGCATTTGAGCTAGTCCCAAAGATGAACATGCAGAAACATATTTTATATGATCAGATGTTAAGGGGGTTATTTATTAAAGGTCGAGTTGTATTTTTTACCTGTAAAATTTGAGGTTATTTTTCAGGCAAGTTTTTTTTTTTTTTTTTTTTTTTTTTTAAACAAATTTCTCGAAATTTATAATACCCCCGAAGCTGGAAATAGCTTTAGTCTGAAAATACTTCAACTAAGACCTATCGAGGTCATGTAGACAATGTTTGTAGCCTTCATGATGTTCGGGTTTTTTTCGGTGGGTTTCACTCGAAAACTCAAAATCATTGATTCGAGTTATTTCCATTTGAGTTTTTCATAAATTAGAAACCACTCGAGTTGTGAGTTCATTCGAGTTCTAAAAAAGCTTTTTTTTTTTTTTTTTTTTTTTTAAACCAGTGAATTTTGTTCTTATGTTAAATTGTTTTAAGCTCGCTTGGGACAGGTAACTAAAGGTCACACTCAGTGGTTTTGGGGCATTTAGTTGCCTGAGTTTTTGGTGTGTAGACTGGCTGGTGATAAAACATTTGGAATTGCTTTCAGTGGCAATTGCCCGGGCCTACTGGTGCACTCCTGGGTCAGGGCATTGTTGTGTGATAATGCAGACCACAGTATTTGTGAGCCACAGTTGCTAGATCCGCAAGTTCACTGAGTGGGTAAGGGTCATTTCTTAGGCAACTGAATAGCCAGAATCATTGTGTGCTGTTGCTTTGATTGCTGCTACTTGTAACTCTGGGCAGACTTCTCATTTCGTAGAAAAAACAAGGAAAATGGGTTCTAAACAGCTACAAGTAACAGCGGTCCTTGGACCTTATGGAAAAATCCATGTTTTTATTGATCATAGCTCATTCCAATATTTGTGGTGCTTCCATTTTGCTTCAGCTGAGACGCGCTTATCTGTCTGCAGCTATAGAGGTCTCTGCAGGGAGACAGTCTTGCAGCTTAGACTGTTCACGTGTGCAGTATAGTGTATCAGCAATGAACACATGCACTCTATTGTAAAAAATCAAAAATGTTACTATACTGTGCACCCAAATGGCTCTATACAGTTGCCAGTAGGGTTGCCACCTGGCCAGTAAAAATGATGGTTGATCCCAATGTTATTAATAGGGAAAAAAGATAAATATATAGGAAGGCCGGTATTTTTTTCCAGAAAAGATGGTGACCCTAGTTGCCAGGGATCCCTGGAAATCAATAAAGGTTGCGGATGAGTTGTGCACTTTTCAAAAATGACAACTGTATGGGTTAGAATTTTATAGATCTTTACAATACAGGTTACAAAACAATTTAATTTCCCTCAAAGCACCAGCACAAATTGATGTCAGAAAGGCTTACTTCAGCTACCAGACAATATTATATAACTTTTTTTTTCCCTTCAGTAAAATAAGTCCTTTCAAGACTTGTTTACTGTGTAAAACCCGAACCTCCTGTTTTGCATGGACATTATTTCACATAAGTATATTCTGCGATATTGCATGCCCCGATTAAGTAAGACATACGGAGCTTTGGAGTCCAGGAAGAACACATCACCTAAGCTACTTCAATATATCATCTTCCACTCATGTAGAAATGCTTGTACAATAATAAGCACACGGGATAATACATGGAAATACACCCTTTCAATATTATGTTTTTCCTCTTCTCTCTCTCTCTTCTTTTTTTTAAAGGGGTTGTTCACCTTTGAGTTAACTTTTAGTATGATGTAGAGAGTGATATTCTGAGACTATTTGCAATTGGTTTTCATCTGCTATTTGTGTTTTTTGAGTTATTTAGCTTTTTATTCAACCGCTCTCCAGATTGCAATTTTAGCAATCTGGTTGCTAGGGCTTATATAACCCTAGCAACCATGCATTGATTTGAATAATAGACTATAATATGAATAGGAGAGGGTCTAAATAGAAATATAAGTAATAATAAGTAGCGATGACATTACACCTGTAACTTTAGAGAGCATTTGTGTTTTTAAGATGGTTTTCAGTGACCCCCATTTGAAAGGTGGAAAGAGTCAGAAGAAAAAGGCAAATAATTCTAAAATTATAAAAAATGAAGACCAATTGAAACTTGTTTAGAATTGGCCATTCTACAACGTACTAAAATTAACTCAAAGGTGAACAATTCCTTTAAGATTAACTTTCCAATTTCAAAACACTTTGTTTTTGCCTAGAAGCATTTGAGAACAACAGGGGAGGTTGATCCTTATACTCAGGGAATGTCTCTTCCAATTGGAGAAAGACTTTCTGCAAAGGTAAGCTGAATAGTTGTATAATAAATATAAGCTTTGTTTATTCCTACGTCGTTATATAGCAGTTTTCATTAGTCTTTACCTCTTTTTTACAATTTTCATTTGTTGTAGGAACGACTGCGATTTGAGCGCAACAGAGAGTACAACCAGTTTCTCCAAACGAAGGAAGAAGAACATGAGAGATTCAGATTAGCAGCAGCACAAGACCCTCGGGTAAATTTTGTATACAAGGAGATTTTCACAAGGAAGTTGATTTATAGTTTGAAGCATTCTGCAGATTTATTCCATAGGAAATATTTATTTACACATTTCTACAAAAGATAGCGAGTAGAATGCATGCATAGTGTTGTACACATAGATCTTATATGTAATAAACTATATGGGCTGAATGCATGTTGGGGGTAATAAAGGGAAAGATAAATGTTCTGTAACCTGTAATTCATTAAGTGCACTTCTATTGCCTTAGCTTTAGAAAGCTTGATCTCTTTAATTTTAAAGTATTATTTCACTTTGTAGTGCTCTTGAGCTCCAGTATTGAAAATGTATTATAAATAGGGACTGTGTTTGGAACACACAGAGAGGAGATAAGAAAACACACTCCAGTGAATAGCATAAAGTATCCTAAAAATAAACTACTACCAGCGCTGGTGTATTGAATGCAGATCTTTGCATTACCAGTCTTCGGTTGTAGTTTGATGTTAACATGACATCTTAATAAAGCATAGGGATGGATAGACTAGCAGCCTCTGTAGCCTATTAATGGAAATTAAACTAGGTGTGCACCACTTGCTGAATGGCTAGAATGAGTGATTTTGCAGTTGTGCATCTTTAAGAAACAGTCCATGTCATCTTCTATTAAAGGAGAACTAATCCCTTGTTAAACCCCACCAGTACTGCCCTGTTTCCTGGTTATAAAAATCAAAGTAGCAGTGGTGTTGCTGTCCGGCCTCGTGATCTCTTCTCCACAATCTCACACCAGAAGCATGCGTGGTGTAAACGATCACTAGGGTTAGTTCTTTTTAAAAGGTTTTAGATTAAAGATGGTTTTATATATTTAAGTATTTAAGAGTAATTACACATATCTGTTTGGCATGTGCTTCCATGTGTTCTTTGTTATATCTTGTTTCCATGATTTGAATTTTCATATTTGATATGTTTTTATTATCTCCTATCTAATTAATTCCCTCTGAATTCAGTATATTTATATATTTATCTGATGTGCTCCAAAGCATAAACTATATATGGTAAGCATCATATCATTTCAGATTAGAGGTTTGCTAAGTGCTGCATGGATTAGTTTATTTACATTTTAACTTCAATCAAAACAAATATTGCTGTTTTGTTGCCATCAGTTTGACAGCCTTCTAAAGTCTTCTTCCCAGATGCTAACTTGTGATTGGAGTGCTGGGCAGAAGGTGGCTTGTCTTCTATGCATGCTAGATTGTTCCTTTTTCAAAATGTATCAGTAGTACTTAAGGTTAACTTATTCTGTGATAATAATGTAATAACACATTTTTATTTATTTTTTAGATCAATAGAGGGGTTTCTGTAAACCCAGTTAATCGAGACCCTCACCCTTCAGTACAGCTTTCCCACAGAGACCCAGAGCTTTCAAAAAAAGATGCTTACGCATCAATGGAGGCTTATGAACAGCTTCTTAACCAGAGAAGATCTGAAGAGAATAGACGTCACAGAGTAAAAGCTCAAGTTCAAACACAAGAGCAATATAACAGAAAAACAGAGGAGGAATTGGCTGGGCAAGATAGAAAGTTTGAAAGACAAGAAAGAGACTTTGAGATGTTGGACAGACCTCGATATATTGCTGCTGACGTTGAATATGAAAGAAGGCCTCTCAAATTTAACCTGGGTCCTGCTCTTGAAGACTCTCATGGTAGACACCAATATGAAATAGATACACAGGACCGAAGACCCATTCCACATAACTATCCCACTGAAAGGTACAGTAAAACTAGCAATAAAACCGCATTTTTTTATTTTTAACAGTTTTCCAACACAATTGTCATATCCTGATATAGTTAATTGCATTAATAAAGTAGAAAGATACATTAACATAGTTCAAGAAGGACATAACCACTTTGTGGCAGTACCTAGTATGAAAGGCTCAATTACAGTCATAAAAAGTAGAACAAACATAGTAATAAAAATACAAGGTTTAAACAGAACTCAGAAAGAATTTAAAAAGGAAAAAATAAGTATATGAGGGAGGTAATTTTTCGCACATAATTTAGTTACAGGTATAATTTTGTCGTCCTCAATCCCCATTCAGGCCACCATTGTAAAGATCTTGGAGTGAGACCTGGGGGAAAAGTTGGGTTGTAAAATATACTTATAGCTTGAGTATGATCAGATATAAGGTGTTTTTTTAAAAGACAATTTTTATAGAACTTTTTTCCCACAACTGAAGGTTACTAATGTTGGACACCAAACATCTCCTTGCTCATTCATACTCCTGTCCTGCCTGTAATTAAAAACAAAAACATTCGTTTTTCTACTTTAATGTTGTGAAAGCCTTCTTAAAACATAACCATATATCCAAACTTGAAGATAGTCTTTAGATAGAGCTCTTTAAATCTCTTCAGTATATGAAGCATGACTTCTGATGGGCCAGGGTAGAGTCTGTAAGCGCTACTTTGCATGCCCAGTTCCTACTTTATAGCCTGGTAGCCTATAAGGTTAAAGGGATACTGTTTTTCAAAACGCATCAGTTAATAGTGCTGCTCCAGCAGAATTCTGCACTGAAATCCATTTTTCAAAAGAGCAAACAGATTTTGTTATATTAAATTTTGAAATCTGACATGGGGCTAGATATATTGTCAGTTTCCCAGCTGCCCCAGTCATGTGACTTGTGCTCTGATAAACTTCAGTCACTCTTTACTGCTGTACTGCAAGTTGGAGTGATATCACCCCTCCCTTCCCCCCCCAGCAGCCTAACCAAAGAACAATGGGAAGGTAACGAGAGCTCCCTAACACAAGATACCATTTCCTTTGGACGATCTAAGAACAGCACTCAATAGTAAAAAGCCATGTCCCAGATTCAGTTACATTAAGTAGGAGAAATAACAGCCTGCCAGAAAGTAGTTCCATCCTCAAGTGCAGGCACAAGTTACATGACTGGGGCAGCTGGGAAACTGACAATATGTCTAGCCCCATGTCAGATTTCAAAATTGAATATAAAAAAATCTATTTGCTCTTTTGAGAAATGGATTTCAGTGCAGAATTCTGCTGCAGCACTATTAACTGATGCATTTTGGAAAAAACATGTTTTCCCATGACAGTATCCCTTTAACAATGTGCGAGTGAATGCTGCACTGTCCTTACAGAAGCTGCTTAACTGCTGCTGATCTCTGCATCCTAAGGGTAAGCTTGGACATAGTTATTAATGATTTGGGAAAGTGCTTGATTTAAGTAGTGCTATGCATTTGGTAGGCCTTTGCAAAAGGTGATCATAATTTTTAACAATATCCTTACTTTCTCAGATTGCTACCACGTCGTCGCGTTGAAGATAGCTATGACTACCAACCAGAGCAAGTGTCTTATTATCATGTTCAAAAAAGCAACAACAGGTGAGGAATAGGGTCTCATAAATAGGGATGCACCGAATCCGGGATTCGGCCTTTTTCAACAGGATTAGGATTCGGCCGAATCATTGTTCCCGGCCGAACCAAATCCGAATCCTAATTTGCATATGCAAATTAGTGGTGGGGAGGGAAATTGCGTGAATTTTTGTCAGAAAACAAGGAAGTAGGAAATGTTTTTCCCATCCCACCCCTAATTTGCATATGCAAATTAGGGTTCGGATTCGGTTTGGTATTCGGCCGAATCTTTTGCAAAGGTTTCGGGGGTTTGGCCGAATCCAAAAAAGTGGATTTGGATGCATTTAGATAAAGATGCATTTTTAAGACATTCAAGCTCATTTACCAGTGAAGTGAGCCAAAAAATTTCAGCAATTTGTGATGATTTTTCTTCAGAATTCCGGCGTAAATTGTTCCCACAGGAATTAGACCAGATACTGGTACCTCTTTAGTAAATTGCTTGTCAATGGGAACAACTTGAAAAAGTGAGGGAAGGTGCAGTATGGGGGCAGGACATGGTCATGGAGTTGCCTTTAATTTGCATGCAAGGGGCTGTCATGTGCCAGAACAAAGTGCATCTTGAACTACAACAAATTAGCCATGCTTCATATACTGATCAGCAGCAGGTTCTTGATTCATGGTGTTTTAATGGAAGCAATTTGCCACCCATCGTTGCATTTAGTGCTCCCCCTAACTTTAGCAAATAAGCCATATTTGGCCTTTGTCATTGTTTTTTTTTTTTTTTTTTTTTGGAATGCAAGCCAAATTTAAAAAAAAACATAAATATAATTCTACATAACTTTCAAAGAAATTCCAACATACTTTAAAAGTCATATTAAAGTTATTATAGTAATAAAATAGTTTTTGTAGCTTTTGTTTCTCTGCATTTCTTGTCCTGAATACATGCATAGTTGAAACTATGTATCAGTATTAAGCTCTCCTCCAGTCAAGGATGTTGGTAAAATCAATAGATTTATTTTGCCATTGCAAATTTATAGGTCACTTGCCTTTGTACTAATTTCTATAGAATTAAAAAATAAATAAAACCTTTATAATACAGCAAACCTCCCACACCCCTCTATATTTGAGAGCCGATTGTTCAAAACAACATATTTCTTAGGCAAACTAGAGAAGTATAAAATCCAGCATGGGGCTCTGAATTTAGCCAAATACAGGTATGGGACCTGTTATCAGAAAACCCGTTAACCAGAAAGCTCCGAATTATATTTTATCTTAATAATCCAAATTTTAAAAAATTATTTCATTTTTCTCTGTAATAATAGAACAGTACCTTGTGCTTGATCCAAACTAAGATATAATTAGTCATTATTGGAGGCAAAACCAGGGTATTGGGGTTATTTAACGTTTAAATTATTTTCTAGTTGGCTTGAGATATGAAGATACAAATTACGGTAAGATCTATTATCCAGAATGCCCCAGGTCCCAATCATTTTGGATAACATATCCCATACCTGTACAAGTAACACTAGATTTGACCAAATTGTTTGACGTTCACAATCTGGTTGGGAGAAGGTACAAACTATTTTCAAATATATTATTTTTGTCCTTGCGGTCAAAGGGAAAACAAAGCAACCATTTGGGGAATTTTCATAAGAATTTGGCTACAAGAGATTTAGTTTTATAACTCCCAATGAGAGCAAGTAGTATGACTGCCTGCAATGAATAAACCTAAATCTAGCATCTGTGCTAGTATGTTGACTGAACATCTACAGGAAGATTGAGTGAATACACTGACAAACAGCTTTGCTAAATGTCTCATATTATGTACATAAGATCTTATAAAGAAAGGAGAGAACCAGAACCCCCGATAGACTATGAAGATGACTTCAGAGAACCAAGAAGTCGAAGGCCAGTCACATCCATCACAAAGGCCAGGTAAAGATTGTCTTGATCACTGTTTTGCTTTATAAGAAATACTGAAAACATGGTAGGCTGATAGGATCCCTTATCCGGAAACCCGATATCCAGAAAGCTCCGCATTACGGAATGGCTGTCTTCCATAGACTCAATTTTATCCAAATAATCCAAATTTTTAAAAATGATTTCCTTTTTCTCTGTAATAATCAAACAGTAGGTTGTACTTGATCCCAACTAAGATATAATTAATCCTTATTGGAAGCAAAACCAGCCTATTGGGTTTATTTAATGTTTAAATGAATTTCTTAGTAGACTTAAGGCATGAAGACCTAAATTACAGAAAGATCTGTTATCCAGAAAACCCCAGGTCCCGAGCATTCTGGATAACAGATCCCATACCTGTACACCCAATCCAGGGATAGAAATTAAAGCAGGGACCGCAGAATGAAAGGTAGAACTTCTAACTTCTTGTTGGCAGTGTGATAATAATTAAATACTCTGGCCTTATAAGTCCTTAGATGTGTATGAGCCAGTGTCATCTGAAAGTTCATATTACTAGTCACAACCTGGTTATATATAATCTTAACATTCAGTATAAATTTAGTTAGGGGAAGCCTCGGTTTATTTTCTACAGAAAAAATTGATTCTCTGGCCTCTCATCCCAGTTGAACCCCCCTGAGTTACATGTAAGTGTTCTTGCCCTGTCTCCTTTTGCCCTCTATTTATTTAATGTCTTGTTAATTCATGCTGTAATGTGTTGTTCTAGATGCTGCCACTTTTGCCATTTTCCATCCCAAGCAAAAGTGCCAGAGAGAGAGTATATGAATGAACTTGAATAGAGCAAATGCACAAACTTTGTATTAGTAAATAAATCAACACTCCTCTCTCAGCATTCAACTACAGTTACTTTGATGAAAGGAAATATTTCAATGGTTCCTGGGTGTTACAACACCAGGGAAGTTAATGCATCTATTCTGCTGTTCTCCCCACACATTTGTTTATTGAAGGCTACACACACAGTCTGCATACTGTATGTTATATTCTACCATATCTGAACCTTAACCATCATAGAAAAAGGTGATATCAATAAACCTGTAACAGGCAATGTTAATGGTTTAAATATAGGTGGGGGTTAATGCTGATTTAATGCTTTTTGTTGCCTTTTGCCCATTGATAAACTAAATGAAAGAAATAGCCATCTAATTTGTTAATCCCGATTTGAACCCAGTTCTGGACCGTATAAATTCTGTTATTGGTGTAGTTCGCAGTCTGATGCCAGTGTTATGGTTAGCAGAAAATATTTTGGAAAATGTTTTTTTTTAATTCTGTGCCGCAAGTCTAATCCAGATCATACATCTCTAAAACATTTTCATATAGCTCTGGGTTATTCATGAGTTCTATATGCTGCTCTCTGATGCTGCACAGAATATAATTCATTTCTTTTTTTTTCTTTGGTAGAGTGAAACCTGAGAACACAGTCCAGAACACTGACCGCTCTAAATCAGCAAAGCGTAAAGAGGAAAACTTTTCAACTGGACTGCTTTTGGGTACGCTTGGCAGTTTTGCACTGTTGCATTTTCTAAAGCTGTGTGGCATCTTCATTCATACGCAAAAACATGCACATGTATTATGAAAACATTTTGATCATCTCTCTGACACATTGTTTAAGATAACATATAAGTCATACGCTTCAGCTACGCTTTGTTCAATATTTGGGACTGCTGCAGTTCAACTAAGCTTTATTAATACTGTTAGTATTTAACATAAGTGCTCTCCAACACCCGGCTTTTTAACTCGTAAAATCAGCCAATTTATTGACTATCTTCAGCTTTCTGCTGGATAAACTCCTTTGGAGTTAATACTGACAGATGTAGCCTTCTGACTTATACTTTACTGTTAGGTGGCTCTGATAAAGATGAAGCCCAGCAGAGAAGAAAGGAACGTTACCGTCAGGAGTTAATGGAGCAGATGGCTGAGCAACAAAGAAACAAGAGAAGGTATGTGCTGGTATTTGTCACTTTTGTAATATTTTATGCATACTTATTGTTCACTTAATATGAGGGGAGAATTAAGTATGGCAGATAAATTGCTTCAAATTGACTATAGTGTGTGTGTGTGAATACATTAGACATAGTGTGATCCACTAGGGCAGGGATTGATGTATAAGCTTTGTAAAGCTCTACAGTATATATCAAAGCTATATAAATAAAGGATATTAATAATAACTCTTTCCGTGTTTGTATTTTGAAGGGAAAAGGAACTTGAACTAACAGTAGCAGCATCTGGAGCAATAGATCCTGAGAAACAGGTAAAGGGGTTCTGTGGGATATATTTCTCTAATTAACTGATCTCACTGTTCTGAACCACCTGAAATAACTTAAGGCCTGCATGGAATGTTTAGCTCCACTTCATGAATGGGCATAAATATATTTGTATTGGGCCATTTTGTTTAAGAATATGGCTGACTT
The DNA here is from genome assembly GCF_017654675.1 of Xenopus laevis. Classification (NCBI taxonomy): domain Eukaryota; kingdom Metazoa; phylum Chordata; class Amphibia; order Anura; family Pipidae; genus Xenopus; species Xenopus laevis. The sequence goes on from NC_054381.1 coordinate 127,392,253, forward strand.
AACCAAGAAAAGGCAAAATTCAGTTTGTGAATTGTGTCTGACATGGCATTTTGTTAAACCCCACACATTCAGACTGTTTAGCCTACCATTGTTAATTAACGTATTTAAAGGTATAATGGTTTTGCTTTCTCTTTTTTGACTGACCTTCCTTTTAGCCATAATTCTTTGCTAGTCTGGAGGAGAATTGTATGTCCGTAATGAGAGTACCAGCAACTAAACTTTTTCCACACAAGAAGGAAAAATTCCTGTAACTTTTTTATTTATCATTTCCTAAACTGTTTCTTCTCCCAAACTGCCTGTGGAGGACTGGAAACTTAAAATAAGACGCCTCACTCAGACCTTTGGGTGTTACTACATGTGCTTATTAACATATTAAAAATAAATTCAGTTTCCCACTGAAGTGTCCTCTTTAATATTAATCAAGTCAGCAAGTCAAAGAAGACTAGCCTGAAATTTTGTAGGGTGCAAGACTCACTTTGAGCACTGCCATAGACATAATCATTATCAGATTCTATATTCCTTCTACACTCCAAGAGGCAAAACATGGCTTTCTTGGATAGCTAGAGAAAATACATAACAGCAAAGTAAAAAAACTCATTGTTCTGCTGTTTCTGAATGTATTGGACTGTATATTCAAATATAATCATTATGTTTTGCTTATGCTTTTTTATATGCTTCCTTTAGCTAAATGAAGAGGAGGTAATTTTCTTTCATCTCTAGAGGTTCTTTGTTTTCTCTAGAGATCCGGTCCAGTTATGAGGGCTTCTTATACCACTCTCCTTAATCGCATGCATCTGCAGTTTTCTTAGTTTAGATGCTGCATGTTCTGTGATTTATCTTCAACTGAAATGCACGTGAGCCAGATGGGTGAGACAGTGAGAAAATCATCCAGTATGTGAAAGGCCAGCATTTCTATTATAATATGTTGGCTATGACTGAAGAAAAGGCTATAAAATAGCGTGAACTGATCAGCGTAAAGAATTTCTCACTGTTTGGCCCATTTGATTTTTGTTTTCACACTTTGCCAGATACAAAGAAAGAATGTAACTGACACAGGAGCATGGTGTCAGTACAAGTATCAAGTCACTGTCAGGAGCATTTTACGTTGTGTTTACAAGATCATTACAGTTAAACACAAAGGGGCTTATTTATAAATTTGCTCAGAATGGTTCGCACAGTGAACATATTTGCCCTGCTCATGGTTGTATTTATAAAGCTGGATAACCGTGGTGTATTTAATGTGCAAACAGAATTGTTATTCGCGCTGCGAATGTCCATAAGAGCTTTTTTAAATATGGCATCATCGCAAATTGCTAATATTTCTGCATTTGAGTTACGCTGTGACTTTGGTGGCAGAGAAAATGTTTGAAAAACAGTTTCGTAAATTGCAAATTTAATTTAATGTCATAGATGTTTTCTTGCACAATAACCTGCACAGTGGCCGCACTCATGCAAACACCCCTCCATTTGCGAATATTTGTGCTCCCAAAAAAACTGAAATATGGGCACATATTTCAGCTTTCAGGAAAAAAACATGGGCAATACAACCATTTGCGAATAAATATGCGCAGCGCAAAATTTATAAATGACACCCAATGACTAACTGACACATTTTCATGTGATAACACTGGCAGGGTCAGAGCAATTAGAAGGTTGGCTTATAGAGGGTTATTCAGGTATTTTATTGTCCATCCGCAAGCAGTAAATAATGCAAGTAAGAAAATTCCCTGTGTGTCGTTCCACTTCAGATGTCGGAAAAACAACTGGACTGACATTGCACAGTTAACCACACGCATAGATGCCCATATTGCACTGATTTGATCCATTGACCTGTGTGTCTAATATTTGTATACATAAGAAAAAGCCCCTTCAGGTTTGCAAGGATGATATTTAAGCAGCAAATCATATTAGGACAGCAGTAGAGAGGATTCTGGAACCCATTATCCAGAAAGCTCCGAATTATGGATAGGCTGCCTACCACATACTTCATTTTAGTCAAATAATCCAAATTTTGAAAAATTATTTTATTTTTCTCTTTAATAATAAAACATTACCTTGTACTTGATCCAAACTAAGAAATAATTAATCCTTATTGGAAGCAAAATCAGCCTATTGGGTTTATTTAATGTTTACATGATTTTCTAGTAGATCCATTATCCGGAAAACCCCAGGTCCAAAGCTTTCTGGATTATTTTTTGAAGAATATTTATTTAATCTTCGTAAAATAAATGTCCTTTATCCAAATTTGTAGAAGTGAGGTTGCACTAGCCAAGCATGGAGGACAAGATGCATGGTACAGAAGTGAGCATCACCATCATGTCATTGCAACCTGAACCATTTGTTTTGAATTTTGCAGCAGCCCCTGTCCATGATAAAGATGATTTGGGCAGCTTGCGCCAATGGGCATATAACCCAAACAAAGGAAAACATTAACTCCCATTATTTGCCCTTGCAGATCCAACCCCAGTTTGGTGGCTGATCTATAAGGCACTCACACTGACTTGTATCTTGTTAACTTGAATTGTAAATGTTTTATAGCCTTTTTTTAAACACAGGTTTTGTGTTCTTTAACAGTCTGTGCTAAATTTTGAATGTCTCGATTGTTGTGTTACAGCCAGACAGATTACGGCAGTTCGGGGCAATAAACCGGCATCAGGAATTGGCGGATCGAAATGTTCCTTACCGTCCCGGTGCTGTCCTTGAACATGAAAAGACAGGAAGGAGAAGTGATCCAAAGCCTGCACTAGAAGAGAGAATTCCTCCTGAAAGACCCAGAGTAGCTTTTCAAACCCCTGTTCCAGAAATAGCCGACAACAGAAGTAACTTTTCTGGAGTTCCAGTCCTCCCAAATGAAGATTATCACAGGGGACTTGCTAGCACATTTGGTGATATAGTTGCTCCCAGGTATCTACGGATATTGATATATTTCTGCAGTAATAATAAGGCCACTGAAATGTATTTCATGTTGATTGCATAGATGTCATGTTTAAGTAGATTTGTCATAATATAACATAAGGTTCATTCATCCAGTTTACTTGTCGTGGGCAGCTTTTGTTTTTCTATTATTTTACTTCCAATGTGTATATAATTAACATGAACCTGTGTGACCCTGCAAAGCATTTTTATGCAGCGTTTGCTTGACTTTGTTGTGACGTGTAGCTTCCCCATGTATTTAAGAGGCCGATGATCTGAACACACAAGAGGGCCCCTCATGCACACTATGCTGTGGTGTTGTTCTGTAACTTATTTCAGACTGTAATTTTTAATGTTGGATACAGCTAAAGGTTTTACATTATTATTATTATGATTATTATTAACAAGGGATGCACCGAATCCAGGATTCGGTTTTGTTTCGGCCAGGATTTGGCCTTTTTCAGCAGGAGCCTAAACTGAATCCTAATTTGCATATGCAAACTAGGGGCGTGGAGGGAAATCGTGTGACTTTTTGTCACAAAACAAGTAAGTAATAAATGTTTTCCCCTTCCCACCCCTAACTTGCATATGCGGATTCGGTTCAGTATGCGGCCGAATTCGCTAAGAATTCTGAGTTTCGGCCGAATCCAAACTGGTGGATTCGGTGCATCCCTATTATTAACATGTATTTATATAGCGCCAACATATTGTGCAGCGTTGTGTTCTCATTTTCAGATGTGTTCTCCTATATAATCTTTCCACTTCTTCTTTCTTGATTTGTCTTGTTCTCTCTCTCTATTTTCTCTTCTCTTATTCACTCATCTGTTCAAAACATGACACACCACCCTGCTAGTATATACCATGGGCATATGTCCATGGGAAGAGGAGCACTGGACTGGAGTCCCAGTTTGTAGATTAATGTTACAGTGGGCAAGGTGTCTAAACAAATGTGCCCCCTCTGTACATTTGAGATTCATTTTCCTTTATTTAGCTAACTAAAAAGAGTATATCTTGTATACCGCCAGGGGCAGAATAACAAAGGCTTTAATAGAGGTTAAGGAATTGTTACGCTTTTAATACAAAGTGATTATTTGATATAATTTCTTTGAAGAATTGCTGCTGTTCCTCCTCCTCAAGCACCTGTACTGACTGAAAACTACAGAACACCTTATGATGATGCCTATTACTTTTATGGGGCCAGGAATCCTTTAGATCCGAGCATTGCTTACTGTAAGTATTGTTATCATTTTCTTAGGTGTGTAATGTAGTACTTTTGTACTGTTATGGATAATTAATTGAATTATTGATATGCATAAATGATGTGTAAATTATGATCAATACAGAGTCCAGTACTCAGTCTGGAGCCATTTCAGCGAGTGCCAACTGAAGCATTGCTGGTTAATAGCATAGTGTCTGTTGTTGCTGGGAAACTTAAGTTCCATAGCTGCAAATCTGGCCTCTGATTGGTACTGGAACTTTCTAAAGGTATAGGTTGTTAACAGCATTACAGTCTAGCAAATAATATGAGCTCTCACGGGGCATCAGCAAAAATAATAATGGACATTCTACATCAGAGACTCGTTTAGTAGAGGTGTTTTAACCCTTAATGGACACTAAACTAAATAGCAAATAAAGTTTGCCCTTCATGGTCGATATGCCTTTTTTTTTTTTTTAGTAAACATACTCGGGTAAAGGTGCAGTATCTGTAAAAGAGGCGGACCACCATTTATGTTTTATCTTATTATGTAATGTCTCTTCTCTGTTGATTAAGACATGGGTGACATTGTTAGGTTTCTAAAATGTCGTTAATGGTTATGGAAGGCATTTGCTGCTGGTAATGGGAATTGAATTGCAAGTCACATCTTTGAAGTAAAATAACATTTGCAGAAAAATAAGACCTGAACGTGCAGCTCAGTTGCTGGAGGGGGTCTAACGTTGGTATCCGTGTTAAGATGGAGTCATATGGTGGAGAGATAATAAAAAGATGCAGGCTACTATTAACCTTGAGGTTCTTGATTTGCATGGATCGAAGTCATGGGAAAAATCAGCAAACTCTCCTAGAAAAATTTAAGACAGGAAAAAGCAAACTGAATTTCACTATTACCTTTAAACAGATCCTCCAGGTGTTATGGGTCTCCAGCCTGTGCAAGGAGTCAACATGCCTGTGACGCAAATCCTACAAAATCAACCGGAAGAACAGTTTTAGTAAGTGCTGCATTCCACCAATTGAACAGGGATTTATTATATTTGTGCAATTTTAGGAACATAGCATGCCAAGCATTTTGAACAATGGCACGAGGGATCCTCTGGGGACATTGGGAAGTGTCCAAAGTAGCCAATCATGTTGCCAGGCAATCTTAAAATTAAAAAATGACACTGTTGCATTTACATAGCTACCTGCCACATTTCTTTTTTTCCATCAGTATATACAATACAGACATTGGCAGGACATAGGAATGTCTCAGTTGACTGAGCAGCTACTACAAAAAAAAAATGGAATCTATAAATGGAATTAAAATATTGACTTGGTTCAGGATATCCAAGCCAAAATATCTAATTTGTTTTTATACAAAGGCCTCTCATACTGTTGTTATCAAGCCCCAGCTCCAACCATATTACACATTTTTGCAATGTCCAGGAGCAAAATGGGTGACCAGAAAAACAGTAACTAGATGTATTTACCCCTTTATTTTATTCTCTCAAATATATTTTGCCTTAAAGGGGTGGTACACCTTTAAGTTAACTTTTTGTATGTTATAAAAGTGCCAATTTTTTTAATTGGTCTTCATTATTTATTTTTTATAGTTGTTTAATTATTGCCCTTTTTCTTCTGGCTCTTTCCAACTTTTACAGGGGGTCACTGACCCCATCTAAAAAACAAATGCTCTGTAAGGCGACAAATTTATTGTAATTGCTACTTTTTATTACTCATCTTTCTATTCGGGCCCTCTCCTATTCATATTCCAGTCAATTATTCAAATCAATGCATGGTTGCTAGGATTATTTGGACCTTAGCAACCAGATTGCTGAAATTACAAACGGGAGAGCTGCTGAATATAGCTAAATAACTCAAAAAACACAAATAATAAATTGCAAATGGTCTCAGAATATCACTCGCTACATCATACTAAAAGTTAATTTAAAGGTGAGCAACCCCTTTGATTGTTCTGTACAAATATTTAAAATTGTATTCAATGCCGTGGGGGTTAGAATGCACTCTTCTGATCAGTCTGTGGACCAAATAAGGAAGCAGCAGTAACTCTGCGAAGGTTCATTGAATGAGAGTTTTGTTCTGGGGTGTCTGAACTATCCCGTTAGATAAGTTCAATATCCATATGCTGTAAACTAAATTAAAATGCCTTTTTTACATGTATTTATTAGCAGATCTAAATATTTTGTATCATAGTGTTAATAAACAGGGTGCAGCTGGTGGAAGGGGTTTAGGATTTCTGCCTGAAGAAAAACCAAGACAGTCCAAAGCAGCAGCTTTGTCCTATCAAGAAGAGCTGGAACGACAGGTACTAAATGGTTATCAACAATGTTACTTGTTTTTAAGATAAACTAGAAAATATGGACATTTTACAATATCATGTATGATGTTTTTAGATCCAGGAAAAGAATGAAAAGCGCAGGAAAGAGAGAGAAGAACATGAAAGATATGAGGCTAAAATGGAAGCAGAAATTAAAAATTACAATCCCTGGGGTAAAGGAGGGGGAGGTGCCCCTCTCAAAGATGCTAAAGGGAATCTAATAAGTAAGCAGATTTACCTTTTCCTTTAATTATCTCTCTCTCACTCTCTCTCTCTCTCTCTCTCTCTCTCTCTCTCTCTCTCTCTCTCTCTAATGATTTTCTTTATATTTGTGCAGCTCTATCACATTATTCATATGATCCTAAATAAAGTAATATATATATATCTCATCTTCCACTGCAGCTGACTTAAAAAGGATGCACAAACATAATGAAGACGGGTACCAGAACCCAGAAGCAAATGCCATTGAAGACAAGAGAGCTGTTGTTGCATTTGATCAGAGCTTAGCTGACAATACAGGCACTGCAAGCAAAATATCTGGTAAAAAATAGTTGTTTAAGTTTTTTAAAGGAACAAATATATGTTCTGCTCTGTAACTATATTTATATCCTAAACTCGTAAATCTTGTATGAAGAAAGCATATTGACTTTTTTTTTTCTTGCTCACTGTTTTCATACCTTCTTTGTTACTAGAACAGTGCTACAGAATATTTTAGATCTACAGTCACATGAAAAAGTTTGGGAACCCCTCTCAGCCTGCATAATAATTTACTCCAATTTCAACCAAAAAATAACAGTGGTATGTCTTTCATTTCCCAGGAACTGAGTACTGCGGTGTTTTCTGAACAAAGATTTTTTAGTGAAGCAGTATTCATTTGTATGAAATTAAATCAAATGTGAAAAACTGGTTGTGCAAAAATTTGGGTACCCTTGTAATTTTGCTAATTTTTTACGCATGTAACTGCTCAATTTTGATTACTGGCAACACAAAATTGGTTGGATTAGCCGTTAAAGCCTTGAACCTAATAGGCAGGTGTGTCCAATCACGGAAAAAAGGTATTTAAAGTGGTCAATTGCAAGTTGTGCTTCTGGTTGACTCTCCTGAAGAGTGACAGCATGGGATCCTCAAAGCAACTCGCAATAGATCTGAAAACAAAGATTGTTCAGTATCATGGCTTAGGGGAAGGCTACAAATAGCTATCTCAGAGGTTTCAACTGTAAGGAATGGAGTGTCAGATGCGAAGGATTGTGAGAATGTTACAGACAACCCAAAGATCACCTCCAAAGACCTGCAAGAACATCTTGCTGCAGATGGTGTATCTGTACATCGTTCTACAATTCAGCGCAATTTGCACAAAGAACATCTGTATGGCAGGGTGATGAGAGAGAAGCCCTTTCTGCACTCCTGCCACAATCAGAGTCGCTTGTTGTATGCAAAAGCTCATTTAGACAAGCCACAGTCATTTTGGAACAAAGTGCTTTGGACATATGAGACAAACATTGAGTTACACTATTTGGTTATAACAAATAGAGCTTTGCATAGTGGAAGAAGAACACCACATTCCAAGAAAAACACCTGCTACCTACTGTCAAATTTGGTGGAGGTTCCATCATGCTGTTTGGCTATTTCAGGGACTGGGGCCCTTGTTAAAGTCGAGGGTCTGAAATTCTTCAGGATAATGTTCAAACATCAGTCACAAAGTTGAAGTTACGCAGTGGGTGGATATTCCAACAAGACAATGACCCTAAACACACTTGTAAATCTACAAAGGCATTTATGCAGAGGGAGAAGTACAATATTCTGGAATGGCCGTCACGGTCCCCCGTCTTGAATATCATCGAAAATCTATGGGATGATTTGAAGCAGGCTGTCCATGCTCGGAAACCATCAAATTTAACGAACTGGAGAGATTTTCTATGGATGAATGGTCAAAAATACCGCCATCCAGATTCCAGACACTCATCAAAGGCTACAGGAGGTTTCTAAAAGGTGTTGCATTTGCAAAAGGAGGCTCAACAGTACATAAGTATTGATGTTAAATCTCTGTAAGGGTGACCAAATGTATGCACATTTCTAATATTGTTATGATACATATTGCATATTTTCTGTTAATCCAGTAAACTTTGTTACTGCTGAAATACTACATTTTCCATAAGGCATGTTGTATATTAAAAGGAAGTTGCTACTTTGAAAGCTCAGCCAATGATAAACACAACTCCAAAGAATTAAGAGGAGTTCCTAAACTTTTTCATATGACTGTATCTTTATGACTGTATCTTTCTCCCTGTAGAGGTTTGACTGCTGGACATCCTTGATGTTTCTCAAGTTTCATATTTGGTAATTCAGACCTTTGATTAAAAAACCCATGGTAGTTTTATTTCACAATGGGTTTATTTTGTTGGGGGTCCTTTGTCTAGTCTATAGCTCACTAGATCTCTAGCTCCAACTAGTAAAAATGCATTATACACATTTATAGATTATATTATCTATATTTGTGGTTGGCAGGATATCTTGCAGTGACAATTGTAGTCAAAAGTGTGCTCTGTTGTGTGTTGAACCTCACTAATATTCATTCATTTTAGTGGAAAGCAGTTTGGGCAGTGGCACAAGGCATATGCCAGACACAAAGAAAGATTTTCATTAGAGATGCACCGAATCCACTATTTTGGATTCAGCCAAACCCCCGAATCCTTTGCGAAAGATTCAGCCGAGAATCGAATTTGAATCCTAATTTGCATATGCATATTAGGGGTGGGAAGGGGGAAACTTTTTTTTACAGTCATGCGATTTCCCTCCCCTAATTTGCATGTGCAAATTAGGATTCAGATTCGGTTCGGCCAGGCAGAAGGATTAGGCCAAATCCGAACCCTGCTGAAAAAGGCTGAATCCCCTACCGAATCCTGGATTTGGTGCATCCCTAGTTTTCCTTCTTTAATGTGTAGAATGCCATGAATGATATCAGTTATGTGAGGGATCCCTAAGGCCACAGTAAACCCTACATGATGCAGCCCACTGCTTTGAAAGGAGTTTGTTTATATAAATAATATTAAAGTACATAAAGCAAGTGAAATGTAAGTGTGTGTACTATATTTACATGTTCTTAAACAGGTTTTTGTTTTTTTAAATGTGTTCATTATTTACCATTCACCTCCCACTGGCAGGTTTTTCCTTTGCCAATAACAACCCTTTTGCAAGAGGCAATGTGTTTTCTGAGCCTCCCTCGGAGCAGCAGGTGCATCAGCAGGAATCCTATAAGAACTTCCTACGCCTGCAGGTAACAATGGGGTCTCTCAGAGTTATATTGCTTTGTTAGTGCAGTGTTCTGCCCTAATATTAGATTTATGAACATTTGCTATTGTTCTTAAGATCTTAGAGCAGCTATTGATCACAGCTTTTGATCACCAAAGGAAACCTTTTAGTCCCATTATAGTTAAGTGCTTTATAAATAAGACAACATAATTGTCTTTTCCCATGGAAACAGGTTTTGAATAATGATCATATACTGTAACACCATGCAGAATTGTAGTTGTGTCATTGTGCAACCCCTGATGGGATTTTTAAAACTGCAAAAGAACTGTAGAAAAAACACACCTACACGTTTTAATATGCGCCTTAAAGACATGTATACACATTGCAATTCAATCCCTGAATATTTTAAGAAACAAAATGCCCTAGTATATTTCTATGCTGTTGTATGGAAATCTTGAAGGGCTGTACCTTCTCTACAGTACATGGAACATTGATTTACTTGTAGTGATTAATTACAGGTTTCATAGGGCCAATGTCGGTGCATAGAGCCATCAATGTAATGTGATCCTGGTTTATCCCTACACAAGTACTCCGCTGTATTCAGTTTATTAGATTTTAATAGTTGTGAGTACGGGGAGTAACATGCAGTTCTCAGTGCGTCACTGCACAGTTGTATTTTAGTACCAGTGCTAGTAAATGAGTCCTAATGATGCTTGTTGTTAGCTTAAATCTGGTATTCAGAAGAAAAGGTTGAAAGTCTAAAAAGCCATTTTATGTCTCAAAGCTCCTGGTTTTAGTTGAAATCCCATTGTAGAAATGTATTGACTTTAATCTCATTATACAAGTTCTTATTCATAATTTTACTTTTAGAATCCTAAATTAGTCACGTCTCCGATATCTATCCGTAAACTCTAATAATGACAATGCATGTTTTTACTGATGCACATTACACTGTAAGCTCCACAAGGCAGGAACTTCCTCATATTTGCTTCAAAAATATTCTCTAGTATCTTTACCTTTTTGGCTGTGTAAGTACTGTATACCTTTATGGTGTTATAGAAATAACTGTACATTGGTGTAAATTAGATCTCTGAATAACATTGTAGAAGGTTTTGCAGATAACAAATAGTAAGAAACAGTCTTTGTCTGAACAGATAGAGGAAAAGAGACAAAAGGAGGAGGAAGAGCGAGAACGATTAAGGCTGGAAGAAGAAAGAGAAGAAAGGAAGTTAGCTGAGCAGAGGGCTCGGATTCAACGGGAATATGAAGAGGAACAAAATAAGAAAAAGCTAAAGGAGGAAGAGGTGAGCAGAACTGACTTTTTAATCATATTGTTTGGTTATCTATCTGGATTACATGCTCACTAAGAACGGGTTTTATTTAGTCCAATTCAAATATCCGTTTTTTCAGAACCGCCAAAAGAATGAAGAACTGATTCGTCTAGCGGAAGACAGACGAAAAGAAGCAGAGAGAAAGCGTAAAGAGGAGGAAGATAGAGAGGAAGCTGAACGGTGGCGTTATGAACAACAAAGAGCAGCTAAAGGGACAGAGGAACACGACAGGGTATAAATGGAAGAACTCTTAACAAACAAGCCTCTGACAGAATGCTCTTAGACCAGGGACCCAGGGGCCCTGAATAACAGTTAGCTACTTGCTGCAGTGTCTGTTGCATTGTTTTGCAGTAGATTATACTTGCCAGTAGGTTATCCCCTATTGCTGTACCAGACTTTCCTGGATGATCCTCTCCTGCCATCACTTCACTATTCACCATAGAAGAAGGGGTGATAAATCACGTGCAGTGGTGTAAATAGTTTGTACCAAAAAGTAAGAAGTGATGGAGCTGTAGGAGCATGAGAATGTGCTTTAGATGGGCTGGTTCAATGGGTAAAGTAGGGGTGGTAGAGCAAACAAATGTGTTGGGAAAGTTATTCCTGCACTGCGTTGAATTTGTGGGGCTATTGATAGTATGAAATTGGGTTAAGACATTTTACACTGAGTTTCTTATCAGTACAATATACTTAGAGTGTGGGTTTCTAGCTGTATTGTATATTCCAAAGGTTCCTAAACCTTTGGAAAATCCTTTAGTGAGGTTTCCATTCACCTTCTGCTTTTTGCCTTTCCTTCTGGAAATTGAATTCAGCCTTTTGTTTATGCTTTGTTCTTCTTTTTATTTTAGCCAATAAGACAGCCATCTCCATTGATACCCACCCTGCAGAACAAAGACTCACAGGTCCAAAGGCCGCCAAGTACTGATGGCTATGTATCAAGCCGAACCCATGTAGGTGTCTTTCTCATTATGTTATTTGACTGGTATACAATATATTGGAGTTGAGGTGCATTAATTATTGTGGGTATGGAGCGATCTCGTGAGTCAATTCATCATTAGGTTTTCTCTGTTTTGGAGAAGAAAAGGAGACCCTATGCTCAAGCTAGAAAGGTGCATTCATGTAAAATTAATAGTACAAACAAAGAAAGGGAATCAAGTTCAAGATGTAAGCAAGTATCTGAAATAATAATGAATTCCCCGTTTTTTTTAAGAAACACGATGAGCCCCAATCAAGAAATGTATCTCCACCAGTTCCGGCTAGAAGAAACCAGTTGAGACTGTATGGTAAGTGTTGCTATAGAGAATGAGTTATTTTTGACTTGTATGGTGTGTATCATTCTTATTATACAGTGGATGGGAACACCATAGAGATGTGCCACTGAGGTGAATGATGTGAGCGGCAATGAGTGAAATTATTTGGTGTGGATTTGATTAGAGAGCTTTTAGCTATTAGGACAAGCTATGCTAGTGTTATTGACGTGCAACATAGGAGTAGTGATGAGTAAATCCATGCTAGTGGCAGATGTAGGAAAGGACTGAGAGTGATGTTCAGGTAAGTGTTCAATGTGATTACTGACGAGGTCAGCATATGTGAAGCATAAAGTAAAAATTTCATTTCATCTTTAAATTAATTTCTAGTGTGATGTAGAAGGGTATTTTCTGAGACAAGTCCTATTGCTTTTAGAAGTATTTGGCTCTGTCTGTCTCTAACCTGAACACAGATAGACTTTAAATGTAGTCTTATTGTTACATAGGAATAAATTAGTCTTGCAAGTTATATCTTTTTTTTAATTTATTTATTTTTTATTTTGCAAAGCAGATGAGAAGAAGAATGTAATAAGTGAGCTTTCAGAGTTGAAGAGGCAGCTTCGAAGCGAGCAGAGGCGTCTAGAGGGTCAGTTGCATGATGCTGATAGAGATGATATTTCATCTGCCCCTATGACTGGGTAAGCACATTTCACCATGCTTGCAACATGGGGTTACCAGATCTTTTGTTAGGATTGTTTTATCAACATGGATTCATGCAGCTTAGTTACTGTATCACCTACACAATTTAATTTCATGTTTAGGAGGCGGAGAGAAAAACCATCCGTGGATGCCTTTGACCTTGCCAGGCAGAGAGTACAAGCTAATGTGAGAAGACCCTCATTAAAGGGAACTGATGTCATCAATATGCAGAATATCCGAGAATTCAATGACTTAAAGTACAGGGGTGAGCAACAACACAGCATTGGTTTTCTAGAAGTGCATTGATAGGTATTTGTGTGTGTGTGCAGCCACTGTTGTAAAAAACCCTGTGCACTATTGAAAAACACTTTTAAAACATGAAAAGACACAGTACCACACTCACCAACATCCAACATTTCCTTTACCAATTGTGACCTTCCTCAAGGATAAAAAACCTGATGGATGTCATTGTTGATGTCTGAAATATTAGACTGGCTTTTCCTTACAATAAATTTACGCTTTGCATGACCTGATGGGTCATACTATGTCTTTTTAGGCTTGATACTTTTACCTTCCCTCAGGCAAATTGTTTGAGTGTTTCTCCTTTTGTTTTTATATATTTTTCAGAAAGATAGGAGGTGGATAGATTTGTGATCTATTATAAACTGGACAAAGATGTATGTGCCAGGGGTTTGAGTTCATTGCATCCCAGTGAAACCATTTAAGTTCAGGCTTCAAAAGTTGATCTATTTTCTCAGCTTTTATTCAGATGTTTTGATCCCCTAATCTTGTATAGCCCCTGCCTAATAGAATGTGTTTGTTTAGATCTCCGTAGCCTAGATAATAGCTTTTTAGCACGGTCTTAATAGTAAAATTATTGGCTGGTACGTTTTCCTGTAAAGCAACAAGATTAATTGTTTTGTTTAACTACGGGTTTGGGGCCTGTTATCCAGAATGCTCGGGACCTGAGGTTTTCTGGAAACAGATCTTTCCGTAATTTAGATCTTCGCACCTTAAATCATGTAAACATCAAATAAACCCAATAGGCTGGTGTTGCCTCCAATAAGGATTAATTATATCTGTTTGGATCAAGTACAAGGAAATGTTTTATTATTAGAGAAAAAGGAAAACAATTTGGACTATTTGATTATAGGAGTCTTTTAGTATGATGTGAGAGTGATATTCTGAGACAGATTGCAATTGGGTTTTAATTTTTTATTATTTAAGGGTTTTGAGTTATTTAGCTTTTTATTCAGCAGCTTTTTAAGTTGCATTTTAAGCAATCTGATAGCTAGGTTCCAAATTACCCCAGCAACCATGCATCGATTTGAAAAGGAGACTGGACTATGAATCACAGAGGAACTTAAAAGAAAGATAAGGAATAAAAAGTAGCAATAACAATACATTTGTAGCCTGACAGAGCAGTTGTTTTTTTTTTAGTTGGGGTCAGTGACCCCCCATTTGAAAGCGGGAAAGAGTCGGAAGAATAAGGCAAATAACTATAAAACTAAAATAGAAAAATAATGAAAACCAATTGAAAAGTTGCCTAAAATTGGCCATTCTATAACATAATAAAAGTTACCTTAAAGGAACAGTAACGTCAAAAAATAAGTGTTTTAAATTAATGAAAATATGATGCAGTGTTGCCCTGCACTGGTAAAACTGCTGTGTTTGCTTAAGATACACTACTATTGTTTGTTTGTTTGTTTGTTTGTATGTATGTATATATATATATATATATATATATATATATATATATATATATATATATATATATATATATATATATATATATATATATATATATATATATATATATATATATATATATATATATATATATAGTCAAATACAAGAGTCCTCTGCACTCAACCCATTATCAATATATTTAAGACAGCGACATTTTGTGCATACTGCTACTAAACAGCTCCCACCCTTCCCAGCTATAGTCAGGTGATCCCACTGGTGTCTAATAAAAGGGCAGCCAAGTATGGAGGTTTACTTTGAAAGCAGCAAGTTAAGTTGCAGGTAAAACCAAGTCCCTTTGTAAAATGTATAATGAAGCAATAGAATTCTTAATGAATCAGATGAAATTGAGCATAGGACTGGCCAGATATGGGATGACTTTGACGTAGTTGTTCAGCTTAAATATATTGCAATATATGGACAAACAATCCCTGTTTTGTTTAAAGGGTAAGGCATTTTTCAGTAGCAGTATGCACAAAATGTCTCTGTCTTAAATATATTGATAATGGGTTGAGTGCAGAGGACTCTTGTATTTGTCTATATGTATTTTGTGGTCACAGCCTCATTGCACCCCCGCCTAATGGTTTTAAAAAATAGTGGTGAGCACAACTTTCCCTTGTTTGTTATATATATATATATATATATATATATATATATATATATATATATATATATATATATATATATATATATATATATATATATATATATATATATATATATATATATATATATATATTGTATAGCAATGGAGGCAGCCATTCAAAGGAGAAAATGCTCAGGTTACACAGCAGATAGCAAATAAGCCCTGTCTGTCTAATATTGTTATCCTTTATCCATTATCTATCCTGTGCCATATAGCCGTTTTTTCAATTTCCGCCATTGCTCCACAGCAGCTTGTTTATATGAACTATAGTAGTGTTTCTGAAGCAAACGCATCAGTTTTACCAGTGCAGGGCAACAGTATATGATATTTTCATTTACTTTAAAACACTTACATTTTGCTTTTTATAGGCTACACATATATTGTAATTGTTTCTTTTTATTACTCATCTTTCTATTCAGACCTCTCCTATTCATATTCCCGTCTCTTATTCAAATCAGTGCATGGTTGCTAGGGGAATTTGGGCCCTACCAACCAGATTGCTGAAACTGCAAACTGCTGCTAAATAAGAATCTAAATTACTCAAAAACCACAAGTAATAAAAAATGAAAACCAGTTGCAAATTGTCTCAGAATATCACACTTTACATCATACTAAAAGTTAATTTAAAGGTGAACAATCCCTTTAAAGCATTGTGGATAGTATTTATCCTGTGTGAATATCTTAGACAAGGAACACTTAAAATACTTTGAGAATGCCTCAAGGATTTTACTGTCACCTTTACATTTAACAGATACAGAAACCCGAGAGGGCGTGCGTCACATGTATCCAGATCCCCCAAAAGATGACCAGACCTTAGAGATTCAACAACAAGCCTTGCTTAGAGAACAACAAAGGAACCTGAACCGGATGAAGAGGAGAACACTGATGCCAGGTGCTTAGTCACGGCGTATCTATTGCCATTAGCTCTAACGTTTCTATTACATGAGTGACCAGTTCCAGTGGGTGAAAAACTGGTAATGATGGAGTTGTGCCCTTTGTCCATCTTTGCTCATATGTTCTTGAGGGATGAACTGACTTAGCAGGCCAGGATACTAGAGAAGGGGGTTATTTAGTAAAGAAGGTAAGAAAAAGCATTCTTACATACCCTTTATTTCAATACCAAGTACTTGGGATTAGAATAAAGGTTATATGGGAGCCTCTTGCCTTTTGTTGCCCTGTCATAGTATTTGCATTAAAGGGGTTGTTCACCTTCCAAACACTTTTTTCAATTTAGTTGTTTTTAGATTGTTCCCCAGAAATAGACTTTTTTCAATTACTTTCCATTATTT
The DNA here is from genome assembly GCF_017654675.1 of Xenopus laevis. Classification (NCBI taxonomy): domain Eukaryota; kingdom Metazoa; phylum Chordata; class Amphibia; order Anura; family Pipidae; genus Xenopus; species Xenopus laevis. Next base: position 127,408,900 of record NC_054381.1, read on the forward strand.
ATGTTTTACTCTGTTTCCAAAATCTAAGTGTAAAGTTGAATGTTTGTGTCTGTGGTGTTTGAGTCTGGCAGCTCAGTAATTCAGGTGCAGACTCTGAACTGTTACAATTTTGCAACATTGAGTTGATCCATTTCTCAGCAGCATCTCTGGAGTATTAGCAACAATTGTATCAAGTCTAACAGCTGCCTGTAATGAAACCCAGAGATTCTGCTCAGCAGGGACAAAGATAAGAAATGTATCAACTAAATGTATCCATTTAGAACAGTTTACAGGATCGGCGACCCCCCCTCCCAGAGCTGCTTCAGATGGTGAAAAGTTACACTTCAATATTAGAAAAACACAAATAGAAAGTAGTAAGAAAAAGTTGTTATTTCTGGTGATCTATCTGAAAACAACTAGTTGTTTGTAGATGAACAACCCCTTTAATTTAGTAAACATGATACAGGTATTGGATCTGTGATCCGGAAACGCGTTATCCAGAGAGCTCAGAGTTATGGAAAGGCCATCTCCCATAGACTCCATTTTATCCAAATAATTCAGATTTTTAAAAATTATTTCCTTTTTCTTTGGCTCAAGTACAAGCTACTGTTTTATTATTACAAACTAAGATATAATTAATTCTTATTGGAAGCAAAACCAGCCTATTGGGTTTATTTCATGTATTTCATTTTCTAGTAGACTTAAGATATGAAGATCCAAATTATGGAAAGATCTGTTTTCTGGAAAATCCCAGGTCCCGAGCATTCTGGATAACAGGTCCCATACCTGTACAGACATATGCATGTTTTATACATGAACTGAATCTGAAATAACAGACACCCCACGCAACATTTATCAACACTGGGAAATTTGCCCATGGGCAGTTACCCATAGCAACCAATCAGTGATTAGCTTTTTAAAGCCAGCTGAAAGTAGAACAATGAATACAACAATCTGATTGGTTGCCATAAAATATTGTCCATGGGTAAATTTGCCCAGTGTTGATAAATGTTCATTGTGTAGCCACTGAATATTCCCTTGTGACACATTTCTACACAAATCTCCCATTTGTCTTTCTCCGACTGTGTGGTCCAATGATTATATTTACATTTGTTTTCTTCGCTTTATATGTTTTACGTTTAGTCACTAGAAACCCATAAAACAATTCACAATGTTATGGGCAGAATAGTAAGATGTCGGATTTCTGTTTTTCCCTTTTATAGATATTGAAACTGCTCCTGCTTATAGTCTGCGCCACAATGAGACGGTAAGGAATTTGCTGGAGATATATATATATATATAGATATATAGATATATAGATATATAGATATAGATATATAGATATAGATATAGATATATATAGATATATAGATATAGAACTTACTGGTACTTTTATTACCAGCCTTTCTAATTCATCCAATGGTAAGAATATTAACATGAATATTCTGGGATGAGCATCAAACAGAAATATGAGCAGCTATGACTGAAGTAGCAACGGGTAGAGGTTTGGAAGGCAGAATGGAAGATCAATAGAGACTATCTCTATAGAAGGATAAAGAATCACAGGGCACCTACAATGTCATTCTCTCTGTGTCTTTTGATGTATGGATTTTTATTTGACTTTCTGTTGTAGTTGCTTTATGTTTTGTTTTCTTACAGTTTAGGGATCCTGCTCACGACCTCATGAAAACCTCCCTTTTGGAATCTGAGAGTGCCTTTATAGGTAAGAGCATCACTGTTTAGTCTGTTAGGTACCACTCCATGTTATAAAGATAATGAAGTTCTACAATGAGTCAAAGCCCATTTGATTGATCCCACAAGACCACTTAGTTGGCTAAACAAAACCATAGTGAGTGCTAATATCCTTATGATGAGCATTCCCATGAATTTTCTCATCAAATATATAATCACTATATAGTTAACCATGATTTCCAGACTTGTAATATTTAGTGTTGTGTATATGTCAGCTGTACAACTGTAAGTGCGGCTTTGATCTAATGAATTATCCAGTATATCTTATAGGGGGGGCTCCCTTTCCTAGCAGATGTATTAGAGCTCACTCAAATAACTGATTCCAGTACAAACATAATCTAACAAAATAACTGCCTTTTGCACAAATTCTGCATGTAGAGAGACATGAACTCTGGTGATTTTAATAGAGTGAGCTCTAATACATCTTCTAGACAAAAGGAACACCCTCTAAGTTATATTTATTCATTCATCTGCCACCCAACTCCTGAATGAAGAGAAACAGATGCTGAGAGAGGAATAGTGAAGGTAGAAGTATTAAATTATTTCAGAAACAGTACAGAATTTTTAATTGATTGTATTTAGAAAGTTTCTTATTTCAGTATGCTGAAGCTAATATTATCTTATTATCTTGTGTTAGAGAGCTGCTATCTGATTACCTTCCCATTGTTCTTTTGTTTGGCTGCTGGGGGGGGGGAAAGGGAGGGGGTGATATCACTCCAACTTGCAGTACAGCAGTAAAGAGTGATTGAAGTTTATCAGAGCACAAGTCACATGACTTGAGGCAGCTCGGAAATTGACAATATGTCTAGCCCCATGTCAGATTTCAAAATTGAATATAAAAAAAAAAAACCTGTTTTTTGAGAAATGGATTTCAGTGCAGAATTCTGCTGGAGCAGCACTATTAACTGATTCATTTTGACAGTATCCCTTTAAGCTTCTGCAAGTCTGTCTGGCCTGTACCTGAAAAGAACAGCAGGGGCGCAGTTTTACATTAAGCTGTGCAAAGGGTATATGTCCACTTTAAATAATGGTGGTTTATTTTCTAGATCCTTTTCTTGAGATACTTTTGTTTCACATATATGGATGCTTCTAGTTTTCCCAGATTGTATGCACTAATGGCACCTTCATCCCGGTCCCATAGATCAAGTGATGGGAATAAGTCCCCTTCCTTTTTCACAAGGGGTTAAACTACCAGGAAGTTTAGTAAAACTACAGCTTTACACCCAAACCCAAGGTATAAAGAGAGGGCTGGTTCTGGGTTGACTCTATGTACGTTGTTCTCTTCTAGGAGAATATGGAGAACCCTTTGCTTTTTTTATGGATCCGTCTGCAGATTCCCGGCAAGTCCCATCAGCAAGAGAAAGGAGGAGGCATAAGAACAAACCACTGGATTTAGAAGTAGGAGTCCTGCTCTTTTCCTTGTATATGTCACCTATATATGTTTTGTCCCCTAACAGATAGTGGTATAGAACTGGGATCCCCAACCTTTTTTTTTACCCATGAGCCACTTTTAAATAAAACAGAAAAGTTGGGGAGCAACACAAGCATGATTAAAGTTCCTGGAGGTACCCAATAAGGGCTGTAATTGGTTATTTTGTAGCCCCTGTGTGGACTGGTAGCCAACAGGTGGGTCTGTTTGCCAGTTCATATGATCTTTATGCCTCCAAGTCAGAAATTAAAAAAATAACCTGCTTTGAGGTTCCTGGGAGCAACATCCAAGGGCTTGGAGAGCAACTAGGCATTTGGCAAAACCCCCGAATCCTTTGTGAAAGATTCAGCCGAATACCGAACAGAATCCTAATTTGCATATGTTTTGTTGTTCTAGTTTCCTATAAGTGAGTGCTCCTCACTGAGTCTGCAGACCCCCACACTCAATTATGTGTTTTTCAATGGTCAAATTTCAAATTTATGCAAGTTTTTTAAATTCAAAATTTGACTAGTTGAAATTTAGTAAAATCTAAATTTTCCAACTCGGACGAATTTACACAACCAGAAAACTCAAATCAAATTCAGTCAAACTCGATTCCAGTTTTTTCTCTGAAAAAAATTTGAACGTTAGGAATGCTGCAAACATCTCCAAATTGATCCCAGGACGTCTCCCATTGACTTAAACAGCAATTCGGCAGGTTTTATTTGGCGAATAGTCAATTTCTAATTATTAAATCGCCAGAGTATGATCAATTTTGAAATTCAAATTTAATTTTTTTTTTTAAAAAACTCGAATCGAGTTTGGATAACTCACAAGTTTAAATTTTTGTTTATACTTATTCTAACAACGTGTTAGAATAATACATATCCCTGATTTTATATTTCCTGTATTTTTCACAATTTTTTTCTGGTCCCCTGGAAAATGTAAAGTGGGATTCTACTGTAGTTATTGATTTGATTACATTTTGTTCCGTACTCTAACTGACCAATGCTTGTTCATTCCCAGAATGATGTTCCTGTGGTTCCCCCCATTCCTTTGCATCAGCCAGATCGACTCTCCCTGCACTCAGGCTCCAGTGTAAATGTGGATGAGCTGAGGGCCCGGAATGAGGAGCGACTGAGAAAACTGAGTAACCTCCGGAATAACTCACTGAGTAGAGGTAATAACTGAGCTTTCTGCCAACAGAGATAAACTAACTGCCGCCTGGTATTATACCTGTGTTTGGGCATGAAATCTGCTTTATTATAAATACTTGCATGGCACCTCTGGTAAAATGAGAACAATCTACTTGGTAAGGAGAGAACATTATTTGTGATGTGATGACTTAGTAGGGTAAACTAATTGTACTCTGCTCATTATTGCTATATAACTCTGCTAACTGGAGCTGTACATCACTGTAACATAGTATTGCTAATCATAGGCATAGGAACATATGTGCTTAGGAAATAAGTGCTCCTGTACCCCCTCCCTCCCCCACCCCTATAACCTAAGGGTCAGGACACGCTTAGATTCGGGGAGATTAGTCACTCGGCGAGGAAACTTCGGGCGACCTCAGAAAACGAAGCAATCTGAGTGCCATCCCACAGGCGATTTACATTCTAGCAGGCGGGAGGCAGTTCGGGGAGATTAGTCGCCCGAAGAAGAGGAGATTTGTCGTCGGGCGACTTATCTCCCCAAATCTGAGCGTGTGCCCTGACCCTAAGTATTACTGAATATGAAATTGCTCTAATGACCACTCTTGCAGTTTACAAACATTTTAAGGTTTCATATTAGGAGTTCTTACACTACTAATATGAAGTATAATGTTTGTACTCCCTGCTGTTAGACCTGGGCAAGAGCCAGACAGAAATGCAAAAGCTCAATCCCCCAAAGCAAGAAGCATCTCTTGATGCCTGTCTGATCAGTTCCATTGCTCACTAACAGGATCTATAGAAGTAATTGGATACGGTGCAAGACAGCGGTTCCTGCTTCAAGCAAATAAGTTTTGCATTTGTGCCAGGACCTCGCAGCAGTGGGTGCTCTATGTCATGATATTAGCATTAGAGTAGAAATAAAGAAACTTCCAGCGCTCAAGTTAAGCCCGTGTAATACATTATATAAAAAATGAGACGTAGTACAGGTATGGGATCCATTATCCTGAAACCTGATATCCAGAATGCTCCGAATTACAGAAAGGCCGTCATCCGTAGATTCCATTGTATCCAAATAATCCAAATTTTTAAAAATGATTTCCTTTTTCTCTGTAATAATAAAACAGTAGCTTGTACTTGATCACAACTAAGATATAATTAATCCTCATTGGAAGCAAAACCAGCCTATTGGGTTTATTTAATGTTTACATGATTCTCTAGTAGACTTAAGGTATGTAGATCCAAATTACAGAAAGATCCCTTATCCAGAAAATCCCAGGTCCCAAGCATGCTGGATAAATGGTCCAATATCTGTACCAAATTTTTGTCAAAATATATAAACTCTCGTGTCACCTCAAGGCGCCTCATTTAAAGTGAATCCTACGTGTACTAAATATGAAGTCACATTTAAAAACTGTAAAACCCATTAAACCCTTAGCAACAATGTGCATTAAGTGTGCCCAAGTGCTAGAACTGAGTTCACTTCCCCTTTGCCTATTCTGCTGCCATTTAAATTCAGTGGCAAATCAATGAAATGTTGCTCTGAATCTGGGGGTGGAGCTTCTAAATCTGCTCTTTCCTCTCTTTCAGACAATGAACCCGACGCCTTAGGAGAAGACGAGGACATTCTGAGATTTTTCTCTGCAAAGTCAAGTAACAGACCCCATTCTGTGGACACAGTGGCCACCGACCCCTGGCTGCGCCCCGGAACATCAGAGACACTGAAAAGGTTTATGGCCGGCCAGGACAAAGCTTTACACGACAGCGCCTTTAACTTGCAGGGTCTCTCCACCGCTCACGGGTAACCGGCAGCACAGACAATGTCGGCCACTGACGCACTTTCCGCGCTTCCCTGATTCAAGAGCGTTTATAATAGAAAGAAGAGAGTATTTTCCCTGCACAGAGATGTATTTTTTGAAAGTTTTTCGTAGAAAAATAAATTATAAACTACTGAATGGAGCTTGTTTTGGTTTTACAGAGATCTATGTATTGTGCTAAGCCATATGTATTGATTATTGATGTACTATTGATGTAATGTATCACAGCTGTACGAGGCTCCTCCTCTCTCCGCTTTGCCATATACAATACACTCCAGGGGCAGAGCATTATGGGAAATCCATGTCAAGTCCATAGTGTTGCCCAAAGACAACATTAGCGCAGGGACACACAAAGCTACTGGGGGGAGATTAGTCGCTCAGCCACAAATTGCTTCTTCGGGGCGACTAATCTCCCCAAACTGCCCTCCGACAACTAGAATATTAATCACTGTCGGGATGCCACTCGGAGCGCTTCATTTTCCGATGTCATCTGAAGTTTCCTTTTGAGACAAATTCGGGAAACAAAGCACTCCGAGTGCCATCCCACCAGCGATTTATTTACATTCTAGCTGTCAGGAAGGCAGTTTGGGGAGATAAGTCGCCTGAAGAAGAAGCGATTTGTTGCCAGGCAACTAAATCTCCCCGAATCTTAGCGTGTGCCTTGACCGTTAATGAGGAAATGTTCCTATACAGCAATGCCTTATTGTGTTCCTAATAAGCAAACAACGGGTTTTTTATCATTTGGATTTATATTCCCGAAAATGTATTGATCTTTATAATGAGGACGTAACTCCTGTTCTACATCCTCAGATCTGGTTTTGGACAATAGGGCTAATGTATCAACGCTGGGCAAATTTGCCCTATGGCAGTAACCCATCGCAAGTCATCAGTGCTTTGCTTTTTACAGGCAGCTGCAGGTAGAGCAGTGAATGCAACAATTTGATTGGTTGCCACAGGTAACTGACCACAGGTAAATTTGCCCAGTGTTGATTAATGACCCCAAATGTTCCTGAACAAAGTCACATGAAATTTAACTCAGTTTCCCTAGTTGTACTTACACCTCCCTTACACCTTACACCATACATCACATCCCTACTCAAAAGCAGGCAAGTTGCTCAGGCAATTTTTTTTCATTATTTTATGCTGGGCCCACACTGACCACTCTAAACTCAAAACCTTATTGGTTGATGACTCCTGTGGAGGAATTGGCCTGTGTGTGACTTTTATTCCAGGGTCTTCTAGTATGGAACCCAATCACCAATGTCTGAAATCTTATAAAGAGTGGGAATGTGTGGGGTTCCATAGAAGCCTGACTCCTCCTAGTGGTGCAGCCCCTGTCACTAGCGAAATGGTCTGACCGTTTTTTTTTTTATTTGTGTGTTTTACTGTGTTTGTTTAATTTTGTTGTGTTAATTTTATTTAAAAAAATGACATTATTTAATAGCAAATATTCCCTGAGCTTAATAAAATGTATATTTTGTACCATGAAGTGTGTGAATGGAGCCTTATGTTGACTGTCTAACTCCGTGACCCCCAACCAGTAGCTTGTGAGTAACATGTTGCCCCCAACCCCTTGGATGTTGCTCTCAGTGGCCTCAAACCTGGTGATTATTTTTGAATTCCAGGCTTGGAGGTAATTTTTAGCTGCATAAAAACCAGGTGTACTGAAAATAGTCTCCTGTAACTGCCTGACCATATAGCGGCTACAAATAGCCAATCACAGCACTTATTTGGGACTTTTTCATCCTTGTTGCTCCCCAAATCTTTTTACATTTGAAGTGTTTCCCAGGTATAAAAGGTTGGGGACTCCTGGTCTAAAGCAATCATGTCAGTGTGTCTGTGTGTGTTTTGTTTCATCACAACCCACATTTTGCTCAGATGATGGCTACCTACCACCCATCTCTTTCAGCTGATTTGAACTTGGAAGCTAAAAGATTTTGCTCCACACAAGCAGTTATTGGCCAGACATGATTCAAGTTGTGGACTGGTTTTTAATCAAAATGAGCAGGGATTCTGAAACTTTGGCACAGCAACCAAACATGAGTCTCCAAGATCCCTTTCTTCCTAGAAAACATTCTGCATTTATGGTTCTAACCATTTTTTGGTCCCTAAAATGATTTATAAACTTTTTTTTGCTAGCCCCAGTGCTTTTCTGTAGAAATGAGAATTCATCCATAAATAAACATGTTCATAAAATCAAGTGCTAGTGGGTGAATTTACCTGCAGGACAAAACACAGCCTAGTCTTTCTTATGGGCCTGTACTAACAAAGGTGCATCCAAGCCCCAAATACAAGTGGAACGCAATACAATGCATCCACTTTATATTGGCAGTCTTTCCATCAAGTATTGGGTATATTTTTATACATATGCTCCTTGTTCTCTAAGGAGGGAAATAGTGTTCAATACCACAGTGAAATAAGGCCCAGATTTGTGGCGAGGTTACAAAGGCTCGGGCCTAGGGCGGTAAATATTTCAGGGGCGGCATACCATCCAGCCGCATTCTGAGGAGCTCCAGTGACCCACCACATGTGCGCACGCCTGCGTGGTGGTGGGGTATCGGGTGCACGTAAAAGAGGGCAGGCGCTACGACCTGGCAGCCTAGGAGCGCCGAAAAAGGAAATCTGGGCCTGAGTGAAATACCACCTTGAAGATACTGATAAAAGACACTTTTAGGAAGATGCATCTGCTGTTGAAGATCACAGAAGGACTGTAGTACCCCCTTTATACAGACATTGAAATGGCACATGTCTATAAGAACCCCAACGAAAAAGCGTTAAATGCAAATTTAATCGCTCAAACTTTGAAACGGGTCACAGGAGATTTAACGGGGTACTACAGGAGCTTTTAGTTGCTATGCTATCAATACATGGGATGCTATAGGTGGGACATGGTTTACATTCACATGCTTAAATGGGTGCTAGAGATCCCATTATTTGGGGGATTGTCACAGGATAGCGATAACCTTGTTCAATTTATACCCAACATTTACCTATATCAAGTGTGTAACAAGTTTTAACTTGTTCCAAAGCAGCGGCAGTGTAATAGTTAATTATGATTGGGAAGTTTATTCCCCTTAAAGGGGTTGTTCACCTTCAAACAACTAGTTGGTTTCAGATAGATCACCAGAAATAACGACTTTTTCCAATGACTTTCTATTTTCTATGTGTGACGGTTTTTCTAATATTGAAGTGTAAATTGTCATTTCTCTCCTTCTGAAGCAGCTCTGGGAGGAGGGGTCGCCGATCCTGTAAACTGTTCTAAATGGATACATTTAGTTGATACATTTCTTATCTTTGTCCCTGCTGAGCAGAATCTATGGGTTTCATTACAGGCAGCTGTTAGACTTGATACAATTGTTGCTAATACTCCAGAGATGCTGCTGAGAAATGGATCAACTCAATGTTGTAAAATTGTAACAGTTCAGAGTCTGCACCTGAATTACTGAGCTGCCAGACTCAAACACCACAGACACAAACATTCAACTTTACACTTAGATTTTGGAAAAAACTTAAAAAATAAATAATGGAAAGTATTTGAAAAAAGTCTTTGTTTCTGGGGAACAATCTAAAAACAACTGAATTGAAAAAAGTGTTTGGAAGGTGAACAACCCCTTTAATATGTCTAAATAACATAAGTACCTAAATGTTCTATGAGTGCTGCTTTACCATATTTTAAATCCTTCTGGATTCCTAGTTCAATCTCTAGTAAATCTGTCTGATAATAAAGGGCACATTCCCATTAATGATGTATTATACATACAGTAATGTCATTCCCTGTACTGATACCCATAATAATGAATGAATCCCCTCTGATGATATAGTATAGAGCACATACAGTAATGGTGCAGTTATCATTATTGATATATTTCAAATACTGTACAAATATCTGGGCCATTCTCTATACCTGTGTGCTACTTATGTATTATACCTCCATACTTTATATCAATATATTATACATTCATATATTTACACTGCCTACATAAAAATAAAAGGGTCAAAAAATAAGCAAACAGCATTTTAACCATAATCTCTTTGAAATAATTGTAGAACTATGTGCAGTTTTTATGCTCATTTTGTATCCTCTGATCAGCAGCTAGTCATGTGACATATCATTGTGATGTCATAATGGACATTATCACAGCTGTTCATAACCAGCCCAGACTGTCTCATTCTTGATCAGGAGACTGAGGTGAGTGGAGCTCATGACACGCTGGGGAAAATTTTAAAATAACAATATTAATATAAATATAAAGGTAGCTGCTGGATAGGCCTTATTAGTGTCTGCTAGAGGGGTAAATGCAGGGGGGGTTTCTTGGCCCAACAAACAACAATGGTGGCATTGCCTGTACTAATAGCCTATATATAATATTAGCACATTCCTTATTTTCATTTAACATACAAATAGCAATGCAATAGAGTTATAATATCATAGTGCAGCCAACAAAAGAAATATTCCATTTTTAAACACAATCTCAATACATTCTTTCTATTTGCATTAATTTCTAACTGTCCTTAAAAGAGCAGATTATCTGCTAAATCTGAATTTCCTGATCATAGTTTGCAGGTGTGATGTCATAATGTGACACATAATACATTGTGATGTCACAGTGCACACAGAGTTAATGTTTGAAAACAAGCTCTAACTGCCTCATTCTGTATCAGGCAACTGAGGTGAGTGGAGCTCATGACACGCTGGGGAAATTTTTAAAATAACAATATTAATATAAATATAAAGGTAGCTGCTGGATAGGCCTTATTAGTGTCTGCTAGTGGGGTAAATGCAGGGGGGGTTGCTTGGCCCAACAAACAACAATGGTGGCATTGCCTGTACTAATAGCCTATATATAATATTAGCACATACCTTATTTTCATTTACCATACAAATAGTAATGCAATAGAGTTATTATAATATCATAGCACCGCCAACAAACAACATATCTCAATACACTTTTTCTATTAATTTGTAACTGTCCTTAAAAGAGCAGATTATCTGCTAAGGCTGAATTTGCTGACCGTAGTTTGCAGGTGTGATGTCATAATGGGACACATAATACATTGTGATGTCACAGTGCACACAGAGTTAATGTTTGAAAACAAGCTCTAACTGCCTCATTCTGTATCAGGTAACTGAGGTGAGTGGAGCTCATCATCATACACTGGGGAAAATGTTAGAAAAATTAATATTCATATTCATATAGCTGCTGAGTAGGGCTTAGTAGCTGTTAGTGGGGTAATTGCAAACCATTTGAGTTTGAAGGGGATGAAGTGCTTGGCCCTACAGACAATAATGGTCGCATTCCCTTTACTAATGGTATACATATGTACATATATTATACATTCCCTATTTTCATCTACATATAGCAATATAGCTGCATATAGTCGTTGTGTAGGCCTAAGTATCTGAAAAGATATTAGTGTGCTTCAAACTGCTGATAGTTTTTTCTAGTCATTAATTGTCACTCTAATGTTACTTTAATGTTACTGGCCATTCATTTTCAGTTACCTGTTAAAAAATTAATCAACCTTATTTATAACCAATTCATAGGATTATTACATAGTGTGTAACCAATGATTTTTCTCTCTCCACAGAAAGAATATTCTATTTACAAATCACCAAAAAGAATTTTTAACAAACAAATCAACAGAAAGAATTTTTGACATACAAATCGACAGAAAGAATTTTTGAAATACAAATCAACAGAAAGAGTATTTGACAAACAAATCAACAGAAAGACTTATCGACATACAAAAACCATCATGTTTCGACGCATATGCAGTATTTTCAAATGTTTTAAGAAAGTAAGGTTTTTTTATACTCATATCCTAGATTTTTAGTTTGTATGGAAAAACTGTGTAAACTGTTAATGACAAACTAAAATGCATGTGATGAAAATTAAAATTTCATCAAATATACCTTTGAAAACTAAAGTGCTATAAATGTTATTTTCCTGTTAACTCGGGGGTCCCCAACCGCGGGGCCAGTCCTGAACTGGCCCGCTGAACAATTAACCCACGCCCAAATTGGATGCCGGTGCGCTGAATAGGACACTGACACACCCAAATTGGACGCCGACCCCTCACAACCCCTCTGACCACTCCCTGACCCCTCCATACTTGGAAAAAAATTGGCTCTTTTTTAGTCCCCGGGCCAAAAAAGGTTGGGGACCCCTGTGTTAACGGATTTAAATTTGAGTTCACTGGCATAACTATAGAGGAAGCAGACCCCGCAGTCTTGGCCCAAGGAACAGGGGGGCCCGGACATGGGGTCCTCTTTCTCTATAGCTGTTTAAGGCCGAAGAAATCCCCCAGCCGCTCTCCTAGTTCCAACCAGGGAGCAGGGGAAGCAGATGGATGGGGGACATCAGTGGTGGCAGGAAATGTCAGCCAGGGGTGGTGAGTGGGTGGGCGGGTATTTCTGGGTAGGTATAGCTCTGCGCTGGTCCCTCCAAAGATTTATTTGCAGGGGGGCCCGGAGCCAGAAAGTTACGTCATTCTTTGATTGATTTAATGAATTTGTTTCCCCATGTTGAAGCTATAACAGCTCCATGGTGGGATGTAGCTTTACTTTATGATAATTTTGCATATCTAATAGAAAAATAATATTACAAATAGGGATGCACTGAATCCAGGATTTGGTTGGGGATTTGGACAGGATTCGGCCTTTTTCAGCAGGATTCAGATTCAGAAGAGTCTTTCTGCCTGGCCAAATCGAATCCAAATTTGCATATACAAATTAGGGGCGCGGAAGGATAATGCATTTTTTTCAACTTCCAACCCCTAATTATATATAGATGCAAGTGCAAATTAGGATTCGGATTCGGACCGGTATTTGGCCAAATCTTTCACAAAGGATTCGGGGATTCGGCCGAATCCAAAATAGTGGATTTGGTGCATCTCTAATTACAAATTTCATATATCGTTGGTTTTGGCTAGATCTAAACCAAATCCTTTCATTACTCACTGTAAGAAACAGCTTATAATAGCCTTATATTTTGTACACTTTCTGCATATCTAATATTAAATCATACCTTGTTTTCTGTATTGTTTTATAAGGAAAATGGTCTTAGAGGTTGGGAACTGCTATGTTTCCTAATTCTAACTTCTAATGGACCTATTCATTTAGTTACACCTTGATCATTGCCTCTAATATTCAAACCTATTTTCTTTTGCCAGGTTAAAAAAGTTAAAGAAGAGAAAAATGAAGTCATTTTGGTAAGTAGAGAAACTTGTCATAAATAAACGTTTTGTTAAAGATGGAGGATAATGTAACAATGTCGTAAAATATAATAAAACTTAAAACACTCCAAACCTTCTAGCAGATATAACTCTTCTTGAACTATGATGCATAGCCTAGCATATGTTACTCCCAAGGGGCCACATTTGTTCAGTTTGTAAATTAGATTTTGTTAAATTACAAGTCGGACTTATCTGTGGATCAGTAGCCTTAGACACCAACTCTACACAAATGTATCTAACATTTCAGTTGATTTACAGATTGGCCATTGCCACTTACATACCAACATTGACCTGATTGCTAAGAACCCATTTCATTGCTAATGTCTAATTATCCTTTTCTTTTCCAGCAAGGGGCAGTCCAGTAACCCCTTGCATTTTTATGAGAAAATAGATGCCAACCCTGCATTCATTTATACTCAAAACTATATCTCATAGTATAATGTGTCTTTTATTTATCTTGATCAATAATCTCTTACCCTCCTTTTTTTATTTAAAAAACAGGAACTACCGAAGATGTACACAGAAATGCCCTGTTTGGTAAGCAAATAATAGTTTATTAGTTATATTTAAATAATATTAAATTAAATAAAGCAACATTACATATCTAATCTGCCAGGTAAATATTTTAAAGAGGCTAACACAATTAAAACAAAACAAACCCATAATATCATGGGAAGTATATTTTCGCATTTTCCAACAAATAATTGATTTCATTTTTTTTTTCTTTCAACTAGGAACCAGTAGAAACCAATGTTAATAATATCATTGAGGTAAGTAGGAAAACATAAAACTTTGAAAATACTTTGTCACATTGCCATATGCAATACTTATTAGTATAGCAACAAATGGATTAATTGTATGTTTTTATTCTTAAACAGAAACAACCTGAGGAAACCATTGCCCATGACATTTGCCAGGAGACAAATATTGGCCATAACAGCTGCCAAGAAGAACCTGATGAAAACAATGGTCATGAAATCTGCCAGGAAGAACCTGAAGACAATATTAGCCATCACAGCTATCAGGTAAGTAGTTTTAAATGAATTTTAAAAAAAACACAAAACATGCCTCTTCCCCAACAATACATGGCTTTTTGCTTAATATATTTTAAAGCCTTCTTTAGAAAGCCTTCATTCTTTGTAGAGCTCAATTAATTATCTTACATTTGCTTAACAGAATCAATCATGTGATCCATGTGATCAATAAACTTCTATCTCTTTTCCAGGAGCAACCTGAGGAGCCTGGCACAGAGATCAGCCAGGGTAATGCCTCAGAGGAGGCAGAAAATCTAGAAGAAGAAAGTCTAGAAGAAGAAAGTCTAGAAGAAGAAAGTCTAGAAGAAGAAAGTCTGGAAGAACAAAATTTAGAAGAGGAAGAAGAAAGCAGTAATGATAATCTGTTTCCATTTCTTGAGGTATGGCTTTTTGCTAAATATATTTTAAAGCCTTCTTTGTAGAGCTCAATTAATTATCTCACATTTACTTAACAGAATCAATCATGTGATCAGTAATCTTCTATCTCTTTTCCAGGAGCAACCTGAGGAGCCTGGCACAGAGATCAGCCAGGGTAATGCCTCAGAGGAAGAAGAAATTCTAGAAGAACAAAGTCTAGAAGAAAACAATAGTGATGACATGCTTATATCTAGTGGGGAAGAAGAAAGCATTTGTGATGATCTGTTTCCATCACTTGAGGTATGATTTACTATCAAGGACATTAAGACATTTTGTGCATTGAACTGATTGATTTATTGGGACATGTTTAGCGTAACGTTTATTTAGTATGGCTTTGTTTAGGCCCACTAATGTCTGGGAACCTAAAAACCAAACTGCAGTTTAAATCACAAGTCCAGCTCTCATGCTAAAACACTTTAAGAACTATATATTTTTGGAGTGTCCACATAAACTGCAGTGCCCAGAGGGAAGCCATCAATGCTTATCACTACAACACCATGCTGCACATATTACATGGGGAAACCCACAAACGGGTCATTTTTTTTCTTTGCAGCTCTGGAATACATTGAAAACTTTGAAAATACATTATACTTTTATTAAAGTTGTCTTTGAGTTAGAACTCCTGTTATATCTCTCTCTCTTACCCAGGGGAAACCAGAGCAGAATGTAGAAATTGCCACAGACAACTGCCGCGTAATTGTATAATGGGAATTATAAAAAAACATTTACCTTGTCATAAATGCATGTTTTTGCACCTTCTCTATAAATCAGAATTGATCTGAAATGATCTTTGTCATTCACTCTCTCTCTTAAGCATCACCAACCAGATAATCACAGTATTGATGCTTGAGAGGAAAACATACGGTAGAGATGAGCGAATTTTTGACGCCCATAGACTTTAATATATTTTGGCCAATTTCCACTGCCGGAAATTTTTGGCGAAGTGAAATGGGTCAAATTCGCCCATCCCTACAATCAAGATATTCACATAACACATTACCAACTTTATTTTCCAATACTGTGTCACATTGCCATATGCAATAGATATTAGTATAGCAACAAATGGATTAATTGTATCTTTTTATTCTTAAACAGAAACAACTTGAGGAAATCATTGCCCATGACATTTGCCAGGAGGAACCTGAGACAAATATTGGCCATTTCCAGGAGCAACCTGAGGAGCCTGGCACAGAGATCAGCCAGGGTAATGCCTCAGAGGAAGAAGAAAAGCTAGAAGAACAAGCAGAAAAAGAAAACAATAGTGATGACATGGTTATATGTAGTGATGAAGAAGAAAGCATTATTGATTATCTGTTTCCATCACTTGAGGTATGATTTACTATCAAGGACATTAAGACATTTTGTGCATTGAACTTATTGATTTATTGGGACATGTTTAGAATAAAGTTAATTTAGTATGGCTTTGTTTAGGCCCACTCATGTCTGGGAACCTAAAAACCAAACTGCAGTTTAAATCACCAGTCCAGCTCATGGTAAAACACTTTAAGAACTAAATATTTTTGGAGTATCCACATAAACTGCAGTGCCCAGAGGGAAGCCATCAATGCTTATCACTACAACATCATGCTGCACACATTACATTGGACATTGTAGGGATGAGCACATTTTTGAAGCACTAGACTTGTATGTATTTTGGCAAATTTTCACTGACGGTGAATTTTTGGCTAACGAAATGGGTCAAATTTGCCCACCCCTACAAACAAGATATTCACATAACAGATTACTAACTTTATTTTCCAATACTGTGTCACATTGGCATATGCAATAGATATTAGTATAGCAACAAATGGATTAATTGTATGTTTTTATTCTTAAACAGAAACAACCTGAGGAAATCATTGCCCATGACAATTGCCAGGAAAATCCTGAGACAAATATTGGCCATTTCCAGGAGCAACCTGAGGAGCCTGGCACAGAGATCAGCCAGGGTAATGCCTCAGAGGAAGAACATAATCTACAAGAACAAGAGGAAGAAGAAAACAATAGTGATGACATGGTTATATATAGTGGGGAAGAAGAAAGCATTTGTGATGATCTGTTTCCATCACTTGAGGTATGATTTACTATCAAGGACACTAAGACATTTTGTGCATTGAACGGATTGATTTATTGGGACATGTTTAGCATAATGTTTATTTAGTATGGCTTTGTTTAGGCCCACTAATGTCTGGGAACCTAATAACCAAACTGCAATTTAAATCACCAGTCCAGGTTATGCTAAAACACTTTGGGGTAAATTTATCAAAGAGTGAAGTTCCGCAGCTCTCAATTCATTGCTATGGGATTTTGAAAGGCATATTTATCAATGGGTGAAGTGAAAGTTCACCCTTTGATAAATACGCCTATAAAAATCCCATAGAAATGAATGGAGAGTGGCGGAACTTCACTATTAACTTCACTTTTGATAAATCACCCCTTTAAGAACTATATGTTTTTGGAGTATCCACATAAACTGCAGTGCCCAGAGGGAAGCCATCAATGCTTATCACTACAACACCGTGCTGCACACATTACATGGGGAAACCCACAAACGGGCCATTTTTTTCTTTGCAGCTCTGGAATACATTGCCTTAAGTTTAAAGGTGTTATTTACTAAACTCGATTTTTTTTTCTGGACAAAAATGTTAATGTTTAGAGGAGAAAAAAACGCTCACCATTTCAAACCTGTCACTGTTGTGTATAGGTCAATGGGAGATGTGCTTTTTACAATTTGAAGGTATCGTGGTCTGCATTGGATTTTGTCTGGTAAACCAAAAAAATTGGGGTTTTCAGGCAATAACCTGAAAAAATTAAGCAATTCAGGATTCAAATCCAAATAATTTGGGGGTTTCCCCCGTTTTCGCAATTTTTTCCCCGACCTGACTATTTCAAGTTATTTTATTGATAAATAAGATAAAATTGTGGATGGGAGTTTAGTCAAGCTTAGTTTAATACAAATATGAGAAATTCGAGTTTTAGTAAATAACCCCTAAAAGTCTCACACACATTAGTTCTATTAGGACAAACCATAACCCATATACATAAGAATAATAATCTTTGTAATAGTTATGTCCACCATTAACAACACTGTTTGGGCACAAGGCCTCTTTGCTATACTAAATATAAATTAAAAAACTGCTTAACAAGGAACACAGTGAGGAATCTTATGGGGATGCCTCTCAACCTGAACAAACTAAATGAGCAACAAACTAAAAAGAAAAGCTTGCAATATTTATTCTTTTTGTCTATTTACTGAGTTGATCTAAAATAATGTTTTCCTTTACCAGGTCTGCAATGAACATGGATTTGACAAACTATGCCCGGTATGCAAAAACAGTTTTTACATTATTATCCCTGTTTTTAGCCTTCTCCCTCTATTCTCCCCCCACCACCTGGCATTATATTGTCTTATTTTCAAATTTTGTTTTTACTTTTTTTTAGGACCCAACTGGCTGGATAGACCTCGAACAATGTGTTGGATCAGGAGGATTTGGAGTAATCCATAAGGTCAGATATGAGATTTTAAGATTGTAAGGGGTGGGAATGACCTACCTTTTGTGGCCCTTAACATCTCAATGTAATTCTATATATTGTATATATTTATCTATCTAGTATATAAATATTCATACATATGTCATGTATCACTAAATTGCCACATATGCCACATTTTAAGCAGGATTCATATTTCCTTTTGGAGTTTGTTTTTTGTTTCTGAGACTGCAAAGACCCATGTCGTTATACTCAGGTACTTTATCAAATTCAAGTCAAAATTCACCACAAATCTGTTTTCTTTCAGGCATGGCATTTTAAGGAAAAGAAAGAAGTGGCCATAAAAGTGATAAAAGACCTTAGGGTAATGTATATTTTTTACTATTTAATTTATTATAATGAGAATATTGCAGAAAGTGTTGTGTTACACATACAAATCAACTGCCAGTAAAAAGAGACTTTATAAACCATGATTAGCAAGTCGCCCCCTTATATAATGGATAGTCATAATGCAAAATGGAATTTGTAATGATTAGAAATGGACTTCTTTAATGCCCCAAGCTCTGCTCAGCCCGGTGAAATATTCACTGGAGGTTTAATTATTTAATAAATGCAAAACTAACTATATCAATCGCTTGTAATATTTGCAGCTTATAAAAGGCAAATGTGTGACTTATATTCATTAATCTCTATGTAACAATACTATAAAGTAACCACCCCTAACAGAAGGGGATTTAAATCACACCAAATCATAACAAAAAAATCATAACTCAGTTCAACACATTGCAAGTAAACACATGGAGCGGCATAGAAGAGAAAGAGGGGAAGTTAGATTCTATGATTGAGAGTGGACGCCATTACAGCACATCACAGAGAGACTTGAGAGAACTGATAACCTTTACTAGCTTTACGCATTCAGAATCTTCTGATGAAGTGACTCCAGTCACGAAATGCGTAAAGCTAGTTCCCCTGCCCGCTTACACTTTTGTATTCTTAACATGGATTAATAAAGTTAACTGGCTCTATCCAAGTTTGGTTTCCCCGAGTTCTGATCCGGTGAGGTCATCCCTACTATCAAGTTTGTTTGGGAAGTTAGTATCTGTGGTGTTGGCACTGTGGTACAATGATGGCAAACTAATGAATTCTATGTTTTACAACAAGGATTAAATAGTTATCAAGACTAATTTAATGATCATTATTTCTGTATCTAGGATAATGAAGAGATCCTTGCTGAACTGTACGTACTTGAACGCGTTTCTGGCCACGACAACTTCCCTGCCTTTTATGGAGCCTTTTATCTACGGCCCAGCATTTCAAATGAAGAGGCGCTATGGGTAAGGATATACTTCTTAAATAAAAGCACACAATGGTCTTGCATTGCACATGCCAAGAAGGAGAAAATCTCAATCAAAGTTAATAAATATAACACTGATTATTTCAGACCCGTTACTGCTACTGATTACTAGGAATGTTACACAGACACACAGACAGATAGATAGATTTTAGGCAACATATATATATATACACTATAATATTTATATACACTATAAATAAAAACATTTTATTTCTATTCTAGATTGCTATGACAATGTGTGCTGGTGGCTCCGTAGACGCCTTAATTAGGAGCACGCCCAATAGATCCTTGGATGAGACCTGGATTTCATACATATGCAAGAAAGTTTTACAGGTAAGACAGATATTAACCCCTTCATTGCTTTTCATAATCTCTGCTCATCCTATTAATTCTAGAATATAAAAATATATACATGTTCATCATGTTTGCTTTATTCATCTTTCTAGGGCCTGGATTACTTACAGGAACTGAACGTGATACATCATGATCTCAAGGGCGCCAATATAATGTTAACTTCTACGGCCCGTGTGAAGATAAGTAAGTGACGTTTATCATCTATAGGAAGAATAGGTGCCATATAAGCAAAGGGTACATTTATTGCTCATCTCAATGCCTAGCTTTTCTTAGGCATCATAAAACTTTAAAGGGGATCTCTAGCCAAAAATTGCACCTTTGCATAATGCAAAAATATCATTGTAAGCATCGTTCCAATATACAGTCATTAAGAATGTTCAGTGTTTTATTTGTCTCTGTTTTTACACTCTCTTTGCACCTGGTTCAAATCAATAGTCAGCGCCAGACAAAAGAAAATACTGCTTCAAAAATATATTTCCATTTGTAATAACTGTAGCACCTTTCTGTATTGTCATAGATGTTATTACTGCATTGTACAAAGTAAATTCATGTTTGTTTCTTTCAATTTCAGTTGATTTTGGCCTTGCCACAATAGGGCCCATCAGTACAAGTAATGCAGGAACCCGCTGTTGGATGGCACCTGAAGTCCATGCATGTTTTACAAGAAGTGTACATTATAACTACAAGGTATAATTAATAAAATAGTTGTCATTTAGTTCAGTTTTCATTAAAGTGATTAAACAAATTGCACTCTTAAGGCAGGAATAACAAATCCATGCCAAATGTAATTTGTAGAGCTTTTCTCTCCCAGTAGAGACTCTTGAAAATGTAAAATCATAAATGTTTATAGTTGAAGTCGGCTACTGGAAATGTTTCATAGTAATACAACGTAGCTTGGCTCTAAAGTATTAGTCATTTAGCATCCCATATTGACCCTGAGACAGGATGAGGATGGATAGTCAGTAGAAGTATCTTTATCTTCTGTAACAATGATTATAATTTGTTTGCTAAATGGGTGTTGCTTTTTGTTTTTATTTTCTAGGTGGATGTGTGGTCTTTAGGAATCACAGCCATAGAAATGGCAGAATACGATCCTCGTAAGTAATCTTAAATAACATTTTGCGTGCGTTTATGTTCATTTATGGAGGAGTGTTTTTAGGAAGGTCAGGGGGTATCACCTATTCTATAACAATGAAACATGTAAATCGGCCATGAATCAGAGAATCTTTTCTGTGCTTTTATTATAATGGTGTCTTCTGTAATTTGCATTAGTTACTTTTCTTTTTAGTGATACACTGGAAAGCAAGATATAACTTCTTGTTTCAGAGACAGGAGCAATCAGATAAAAGATATAGACTGTGTCTTTCCTGTATCCCCTAAGGCTAATGGCAAATAATGTGTTTTCTCTGCTGCTGAGAAAATACAGATACAGCCATATACTGCCCTATATGTCCAATATCTGTCTGTCACTGTGCATACGCTACAATAATTCCAACCAGACTGCATTTATTTATTTGTTATGTATGAGGGTAAGGCCACACTGGGAATTTTGGGGAGATTTGGTCGCCTAGCGGCTAATCGCCTCGTCTTTGCGGTGAGCAATCTCCCCAAACGCCTTCCCTCACTCTGTGCCAGCTAAAATAAAAAACCTGCTGGCGCTAATCACATGCGCCGATTCATTTTTCGAAGTCGCCCGAAGTCTCCACCCTTCGGGCGACTTCGGAAAATGAACCGCCGCGTGCGGTTAGCGCCGGTGTTTTTTTATTTTAGCCGGCGCAGAATGAGGGAAGGCATTTGGGGAGATTGGTCGCTGCAAAGACGAGGCGATTAGTCGCCAGGCGACAAAATCTCCCCAAAATGAGCAGTGTGGCCTTACCCTTAAAGAAGGAAATTGTTATCTCAAAAAGTTAAAATAAATCGATTGGTTCTGATAATAGAAACTCATCAGAATATTTGATGTAGTCACCCTCTACTGTACAATGCTGCAAAATATGTTGGCCCCTTGTAAATTTGTAAGAATAACAATAATAATATTGTGTTCTCTTACACTTACAGCACACATTAAACTCCGTGGTGCTGAGCTTTCCGAAAGGATTATGAATGGTCCAGCTCCAGCTCTAAAAGAGGATATATGGTGAGTCATTTTTTTTTACAGAAATAGGACTTAAGGTGGCCATAGACGTTACAATTACAATCTTTCTTGGAAAAAATCTTTTTGATCGTTAAGCCAACCCATATCCAAGTCTTCTGCCAATATCGGTTGGCTCGTTTCCCACCATACACGCACCGAATATGGTACCAGAATTTTTTTGTACAATATTATTGATGCGTCTATGGCCACCTTAAGCAGTGAGGGTGGGGGAATGGGGAAAGAGACACTGGAGCATAAGGCCGGGGAAGGTGTTAAAGTGGGAAAGAGATAAGTTCAATGGGCTCAAATGTGTCACTACTGTATCCACTCTATCCATTGCTGTGATGATGGGCTGTGTTCAAGTTATTAGTATTCTTTAAGAGACATCACCTTTTTTATAAATTCAAGAACTTACACTTTGTTGGCCCAAATTATTCAATGAAAAGAAACATCTCCCATTTTAATTCCCTATCACCCAACAGACTTCAGTGTCCTTTTTGAATAATTCTGGCTCTGTGTTTTATTACATCATCAGTAACACTTCTGCCTTGTTTCTTTCCCCCCAGGAGTAATAAATTCCACAGATTTATTAATAAATGCCTTCAGAAGGATCCAGCCAAAAGACCATTCGCAAAGGAACTCCTACTAAACCGATTCATCACATATAATCGAGATGAAGACGAGGTGCAATATAGCATAGCAGAGCATATACAGAAAGGTAATGCAAATGACTCATATTCTCTACAATCAAAAAGCAATTACTGGGAAATCTTTAATGCCTATGTGGCAGGCCTGGACTTGGAATCAAAATAGGCCTGGCATTTCAGGTAAACAGAAGCCCAAACAGCCAACCACCAGCCCAATAAATAGGCAACTTACAGTAGCCCCTCTGGCATTTGTCAGAACCCACAGATTGCCAGTCTGGGCCTGCTATGTGGTTATTCCAGGCTCTATTGATTTCAGGATTCCTATTTTGATCACTATTCAAAAAATTAAGAAATTGCATCACATGCATGCAAAATCTGTCCCTAAGTATTAATGCTTTTAGGGAATTTTCATTTTCAGGTGTAATTAGTTTTGTTAATTACTAATGGTTTTAGCTCCAACCAGTTCTGCTTTAAATTGTGAAAGCTTCTATCAATTACTAACTTAGCTAGCCAGTTAAGGAATCACATTATGGCCATTTTTACAGTGCCCTATCATGTGCATAGATATAAAACACAGATCTTCTTGTCTAACATTAAAAACATTTTCTCCTAGGAGCAAAGAAATAAGACATTCAAGTTAAAGATTCTCTTGCAACACCTCATTAAGAAGACTTTGTCAAGACTTAGGAAGGAAATGGAAGAACAATATATAAATCCCAAAATGGATTCTACCCTTGCAAGATCTGAAATGTGGCTCCTTCATTATGTTCCCAAAAGGGAAAGGAGGGAAAGGGTTGGGAACACAATGTAGGAGCCACAGTCCATCTACTTTGGATACTTTACCAAATGTTTATTTTTATATATTCTATTTAAATGTAGATATATTTTTATATATTAATAAAAATAATAAAAAATAAGCTGATGTTTGACGTTTGAATAATTAATATATAGTGTAAGAAAATGGGCTGTTGAAGAGTTGCATTAACTGTAAAGGAGAGGGAAATGTTTTAGAAAATATCAACTGGGAAAAAATCAATTAGGAGAATATTATTGTGGATATAAACAACTGCTAGTACTTGTTTCATAATCTTCAAAAATGTTGTACTTTCAACAGCTTATGATGATAGTTATGGGTTTTGTACCCCTTCTGTAAATTATATAGTAAATGAACTTTTTGTCAATTGGCGCAAGAAGTGCAACAAATGGCTGTGCTTGGAAATAATCCCTAATGTTTTATAATTGATGGGGTAAGAATGATAGCTCTTTGGGTGTAACTCACTGAGCCAAAAATTCTAACATTAATGCACACACATGTAACACTAGTAGTAAATTAAGTGTCACGATTCTCTAACTATGAGCTTTACCCCAATACTTTGCTCTGGATGAGACCTCAATTCTCAGGAGTTAAGACCTCACAACAGTGTGGAGTCAGGGTGTAGTACAACTGTAAATAGGTGCAGTGCACAATAATAGGGCACCAGTGGTTTTTGCAACTTAACCAGAGAACATATTTATTGAACAGGATAGTCCACAAAGAAGTGTACATAACCAAGCAGGAACATAGAGCAACAGTTGATAAGCATATACTCACAACACCAATGGTCAGTATTAGTCCCTGCAGGGAAGAGAACATACACAGTAGCAATGAAGGTACACCTAGCTTTCAGACTTTTCTGAAAACCCAGGGGAATCACTACATCCCTAAGTCTGTATACTTAGTCATTGATGGATTAGGGGGCAATGGTTCCCACAACCATCCCTCCAGGCCCCCAACTCAGGCACAAAGCACCCTCCTTCTCTGCTCCCTGAGCTGCAACCGCCCACTTGCACCTACTATCTTTTTAGTAGAGCTGTGCTGGGGGTAAAGGAAGACAGAAGCTGCTTCTGGCTTCCTCCAAGGATCGGGTCTGGGCTGGCAGGGCCCACGAGGGCTGGAGCCCACTGGAGTTTTTTCCTGGTGTCCTGCTGGCCCAGTCCAACACTGCACTTAGTCCCTACACTGGGCAATTGGTATCCGATATCTTAATCCCACTCACACTCTTTGTCGGAGCCTCAGGCTTCCCAGCTAAATAGCCTAACTTTCTGGCACTCCTAGACTGACATCTTAAGGTGAGTAGCCTATCCTTACTAGATCTGACCTTTCTAGGTTCCACTTCTCCTTTCCTGCCTGCTCAGGCAAGGGATTAACAAAATGGACCCTGATGAGGGGGCTGCCATGTTTGTGCTGCAGTGGTCCATTAGCATTAGAAACTCGCCTAACTGACAGATTGAGAAGGGACAGTAAGGTTGTCAGACCTCAGCAAAAAAACAAGCAACATGAATTTTATTTTAATTAATATTGTGATGTGTAGTTTTTTATTGTCAGTATAATTTTAAAGAATCAGTCAGACAAATAAATGTTATGAAAGTATCCAATTAATGAATGAAACAAACACATGTTGATGGCACTGGTATACAGGCAAAATAGGTAGATGACAAATAGGTAGATAAAGTGTTGATACAACACTTTTATGTGCAAAGTGGCAGCTCCTCTTAATACAATGACTGAAACCATACAGGATGGCATCATTTATCATGGAAAAATACAAATAAGATTTTATGGGGCATAATTACTTGTATATACCGGGTCTCACTTCCCACACTGGGAGGCAGCCAGCGGCATTTCATGGGCTGAGATGCCACCACCCCCTGACCTAGCAGAGCCGAATGTCTGTGTTAAAAAACAGAAATTTGGCTCTTAAATTTACCAGAGGTGGCTTTTTGCCGCCCCTGGTATTTGGCCATTCCATGCAGCCTGAGGCAAGTTTCTCACCTTGCCTCATTGCAGGAGCGGCCCTGGAGGCAGCAAGCAAAAAACAAGTAACAAAAAACATAAACTTAATTTATGTTTTCTCATAACAGACTTAGTTGCTACACTTGACGCTCTAAAGACCAAACTGCAGTAATGCGCAAAACATGTAAATTAGTCCCTGATCAAGAGATACCAATAGTCTCTCTGTACAAGAGGTTGCATGTGCAATGAGCCCTTACAAACATGGAGAAGTTGTTTCGGATGAAAAGAGGATAGCCCATGTTGGCTCAATGAGTAGCACTGTTGCCTTGCAGCAATGGGGTCCTAAATTCCAACCAGGCCAATATGTGCAAGATGTCTAAATGTTCTCCCAGTCCTCATGTCTCCGTGGCTTTCCTCCCCATACAGGTTAATTGACTCCTGATAAACTTGTCCCTATTGTGTGTGAATGTGATAGGGGCCTTAGATTGTTGGGGCAGGGACTGACGTGAAGGGTGTACATTTGTCACCCATGTTTACACCTGACACATTTCCTTGAATGCTACTGACAATAAAGTAAGTTGCTAATGGGAAAACATATGCTGCATTTCAATTTCCAAAGTAGCCCACACTTTCCTTGCAAGTTTATTTGACTGAAACAGACACAGTACAGTCATTGGACACACTTATGTCACTACAGTTGTGAAAAACACCAAGGGCTCTAATTTACTAATATGTCTTATAAGATCCTACCATTAGCTAGTCCTCATTCAGCGGGTTGTGATTTCCATGGCTTTCACTTAGGTCTGGTTTTACCCCAGGGTTCTATGTTCACTGTAGCCTGCCCTATACCAGGCTTGAACATATCTACCCCCCTACAGTAATGAGAGCAACGAGACCCTGCCCTGTATTTAGTGAGGCAGATGGACAAGGCAGGAATTAGGTGTAAGATTTCAATGAGCCGGAGCACATTGGGCCTCGCTCTTTACAATACAATGTACACAGCCTAAGTACATTTTGATGAGAGCACTATTGTAATGCTGTGGACAGTGAGAGTAACTAAAAACCCATGTTTTTACCATCCCTCGATTGAGGTGAATTATCTGTGACAGTGAAACATTTGCTTTTAGGTTATCCAAAAATCAGAAAAAGATTGCTGAAGTGGATTCTTGAACCAATTTACATTATCCACATTTCCAAAGCCCTGGTTGAACCTTTTTTGTCCGTTAAAATATTTAAGCCAATGAGAACAGATGTGTCTGGAAAGGACATTTGCACTCCACCCAAGCAATTGCATTTAGACATTTACACGTTTAGCTGTAAAGTCAACTCCGGCAAGAGACAGGTCACCGTGTACAGTTTTTCCTGTAGAATAAATTTTAGGGGGCAGTAAATTTTAAAAGGACCAACAAAATGGTTCTTAAATGAAACAAGTGCACTAAAAAGAGTAATTTACAACAGTTGATCCAGGATCCTATGAACTGTAATCAGTAACAGTCGGAGAGGCATAGCATAGTAACCCCTGAGCTACAGAAAACATAAATGAAGATGTTTAAATGGAAATATTATGTTCCAAAAAGCAGGATTCTTAATTTGTCGTAAACTTTAAGGCAAAACATCAAGTAAATTTCTGTGCCATATTGGTGGCTGACAATGTAGACTCCCAAGCCTCCAATATAATGATTGGATACCAACTTCTACTCCAAGTTCATCTTCTCCATCTTGATCCTCAATCATATCATTTGCAAGTTGCAAGACTTAGGGTGAGACAAGGGTTCAATGAGTAGGTTATTTTGACTCTCTGAGCTACAAAGTGAACTTCTAGAAATACATGCTACAGAATTTGGAACAAATTGGTGGAATGGTTTTCGGGAAGAAATTCATTTAAGTGAGAAACCGTAGGATTTATAGACTTTGTACAATCCGGTCTGGATGGAGGTCTTATTACAGGTGCCTTTAGAGTAGAGACTATGAATTTTTGCCAAAACAGACAAAAGTCTGTTGACCGCCGAACGTATTAAAAAATCTGGCATGACAATGGAAAAGCTAAAGCCTCCATGGGACTTGATAACAATATTTAGGTTATTACCAGAACTTCGACTATACCATTACAAGATGTTCACACTAAGTTACCAAGGGACATAACTTTCTACATCGTTATTGTGTCAGCTAGACTAATCAGATGTAAGGGCACAATTAATAGTCAGCGCTTTGGCTACTTCTAGGGTAGAATTGAAATAGCAGGTAGATCTATCAATAGGTACAGTTGAGTAATGAACCAAAGGGAAACTGACCTGGGTCAGGAAAGTGTCAGTGTTAGTCAAAATGGAAAGATATCCCTTTAATTCATTCTGTTATATTGTTAATTAAATAAACTGATTAATTTCCAATACATTAGGAATAACTACAGATTTTAACTACTAATTTAAACAAAGTATGACATAAAAATCAGGAACTAACTTTCCAAAAAGTCCTTAAATATTTCAACCCTTAAGTTTATGAAGTGCTAGTGTAAGAAATGAATCTGATAATCTAGATTGCTCTTATAGAATTAAAGTGCTCAAAAATTGATTTTGTATTTTCAGGCCGTCTTATTCCTGATAAAGTGATTTAGTACATAGGACAATTGTTAAATGAAACCTGGAATTGCCCTTTAAAAAGAATTAATAATTGTAATTGTTAAATTACACCCACTCCCATAAACTTAAATGAGGTATTTTATATGTCAATTCTCAATTCATTCAATATAATTGCTTTGATTCCTAGATCAGATTGAATAATAAAAATAGGTGG
The DNA here is from genome assembly GCF_017654675.1 of Xenopus laevis. Classification (NCBI taxonomy): domain Eukaryota; kingdom Metazoa; phylum Chordata; class Amphibia; order Anura; family Pipidae; genus Xenopus; species Xenopus laevis. Next base: position 127,437,232 of record NC_054381.1, read on the forward strand.
TGGAGAAGTCCCTTTAGAGCTATCTTATATTTTTCCTTCTTCGGGACCCCACAAAGAGGAGAAGTCAGGGACACTGGGACTGTGGTCTCGGATTTTAGCTGATGATTAAGAGCTAGCTAACTACAAAAAACACAAATCCCAGTGCTCTTATGAAAGAAAATAGGTTTACAGAGAAAGGTTTAGGTTTCAGAGCAATTTGCGCAAAAAGACGCAAAAAAATGTTTCGTTATTCAAAAAAACAACAACCCAAGGTTTGCTTTAAAATGGTATAACCGAAGTTTAAAAGATCAGTAGCTTGGGTAGTTAAAGGGGAGGGGGGTTCCATTGAGGTGGTAGTAGAGCTGCAACATGGTCCTGAACAGACACATTCATCTCTCTCTCTCTATAAACAACGTTAATAATACTCTGTCCAATACTCTGTCCCTTAGTATAATCCCAAGATAAGAAAAGACATAACCACACTGACTCACCGCGATCTTGTGGTTTAAGGCCGGCAGCACTTAGCATTTATCTGGGTGCAGGAAACGGTTGGCGTCCCAGGCCGCACAAAATAGAGGAAGGAAAAAGGGTGACGTTCTGCACGCCAGATTATTGGTAAAAAGATGAAATCTTTATTAATCCATATTAAGAACACGCTGCATGCTTAGCTTGACACGTTTCTGGAACGTTTTGGGCTTTTAACCAATAATCTGGCGTGTGCGGAACTTCACCCCTTCTCCAATCCCAAGCTAATTTTGGTAATTTCTATGGTGCATGCTGTTTATGGATAACAGGAATGAGGGAAAGGAAGGCAGCCTGTTCTATTTGAAACTGTGCTGATTGAAAGTGGAGATCAACCCATTGTGTCTGCCCTTTCTCTGGAATCCCGGAAAGAGAAATTACACAACATACAAAAAGTATGATCGAATTTTCCGGGATACTGTCATGGGAAGGAATGTTTGTTTTTTTCAAAATGAATCAGTTAATAGTGCTGCTCCAGCAGAATTCTGCGCTGAAATCCAATCTCAAAAGAGCAAACAAATGTTTTTATATTTCATTTTGAAATCTGCCATGGGGCTAGATATATTGCCAGTTTCCCAGCTGCCCCCAGTCATGCGACTTGTGCTCTGATAAACTTCAGTCACTCTTTACTGCTGTACTGCAAGCCCCCCTCCCCCATCAGCCTAACAGAGCAATGGGAAGGTAACCAGATAGCAGCTCCCTAACACAAGATAACAGCTGCCTGGTAGATCTAAGAACAACACTCAATAGTAAAATACAGGTCCATCAGAGACACTGAAAAGGTTTATGGCTGGCCAGGACAAAGCTTTACATGACAGCACCTTTAACTTGAACTTGCGGGGAATCTCCACCGCTCACGGGTAACCAGTAGCACAGACAATGTCGGCCACTGACGCACTTTCCACGCTTCCCTGATTCAAGAGCGTTTATAATAGAAAGAAAATTGTATTTTCCCTGCACAGAAATTAGTAAAAAAGTAACATAACATAAATTATAAACTACTGATTGGAGCTTGTTTTGTGCTAAGCCATATGTATTGATTATTGATGTACTATTGATGTACTGTATGATGTACGAGGCTCCTCCTCTCTCCGCTTTGCCATATACAATACACTCCAGGGAAATCTATGTCAAGTCCATAGTGATGCCCAAAGACAACATTAGCGCAGAGGCACACAAAGCTACTGGGGGGAGATTAGTCGCTCAGCCACAAATCACTTCTTCTTCAGGCAACTAATCTCCCTCAACTGCCTTCCCAACAGCTAGAATATTAATCGCTGACGGGATGGCACTCGGAGTACTCCCAGTACTCAATAGTATTGGAGATCTCCCAGTGTGTCCCACCCAAGGACAATTCCCATCAGCTTTTTCTTATTCCCACCATAGGTCTATATGACCCCTACGTGCCCCAGTCTGACTGTAGTAAAGTATGACACATAAGTAACCAGACTTAACCTAGTTAAGTTATAGTGTAAATTAAGATTGGTGCTATCTACAGTATGAGGCAGCAAACCTGGGCACTAAAGCAGCACCTGTCCTGTTTGTGTCAGTAGCAGTAACATGTCACGTTACCATTTTGTGATGTGCTTATCTGTTAAGAAATACAGGTATGGGTAATATTATCCGGAATGCTTGGGAACTGACATTTTTTTTGATAATGGATCTTTCAGTAATGCTGATCACCGTACCATCACTCTACTAAAAAAATGTAAAATGAATCACAGACAGGTAAGAAGCAAATGAGAAACTTTGATTCCTCCACTAGACACAGATAATGAGACAATGTTGTGGTTTGAACTCTAGTCTGTACCACCCTTAACACTAAAAGCGATGGTGCATAAGCCAAATATCAATGGCTCCAAATGCCAAAACCAGTATTATAATTTGTTACTTGATCAGGGCCTGTCCTGTGATGGAGGCTTTTTGTTCCAAACATGCTACCTTTCCAATTGCATTGGGCTGTCTCCAGTGACATAACTAGATATTACTAGGCCCCACAGCAAATAGTTTTTTTAGGTCCCCAAAATGTCCAGAGGTTGACTTGTTTATGTATTAGGGCCTTATGGGGCCCCTATACCTCCTGGGCCCCCCTGCAGCCGTTGGATCTGCTTCCTCTGTAGTTACACCCCTGGCTGTCTCAGTAATGTCCCTGTGGTGTGTTTACTGGGATTGGTGATGACTAAAGATGTCAGTGTTTTATGCCAAAAAACTAGTAGCCATGAAATGGATGAGCCTGCTAGCCCCAGCGCAATGGTAGCTTAAACATAGTAGTAAGAAGCTCCCTCTGATCAAAATAACATGTAGCAAGGAGATGTCCACCAAAATTTAAAAACATATGGAGACTGTACCTAGAGGTCCACCCAGAGATTCCCCAATTTATAAGCAGCCGTTGTGTCCCCACAACACTCTACATGCAGCATGTCATAATGACTACTTGAGAGGGAGTAAACCACCAACATTCTGATGCAACCCCTCTCCATGAAATGAGTTGTGTGCTGTACTCTAACAACGTCCTAAAGTAACAGCAACAGAATAGTTACACTGTACACCTACTGTGCACTATTTGCCCCTCAGTTACAAAAAGATGGGACACCGGGAAATTGTCAAAAATTCTGTTAGTCCTAATTGTTTATTTGAGAAACCGAACATTTAAATGTTTCACTACCTGGACAATCGTTTAGTAAAATCCTCCTCAACCAAATGAAAGAATCGACCTCTTACACAGTTGGATATTCCACTACAGTCCACAGTTTTTGACGTCTCTTGGGGCCAAAGAAAATATGAAACACACCCCTGTCATCCAGAGTAACAATACAAGGTCCAGGTTACAATAACATAATTTTCTATCGAAGAGACAGATTATTTGGGATCTAATGACATCCTTTATTGATATCATTCCTTTGGCCTAGTGACAATCCAGCCTCTTAGATATTTCTACAAAAGTGGGAAAGACTCCACCTCTGTCAAAGATCACTGATGGTTCAAGGGACCTCTGCCATTGACTTCTACATAACCTCAACAGGTTTTAGATGTATTTTCGGATTCAAGATATTTCCAGGGTCTGGGGTATAATAAATATCTGAAAATGAGTTTTCGTGTCTGGGTAAGGGCTAAAAATTGCTTACAGGAGTCGCCGGGAGCAAAGCCCTAGAAAGTTGCGACTACTCAAGTCCGCATCATAACCACGCCCCCTGAAAATGTGAGTTTTAACAAAAAAATCAACTCAAAAACTAAAATTTTCATGGAAAACACAACTCGAACCTTAAAGGAGAAGGAAAGCTATGGAGGCATTTTATTGCCAATAGATTAGCTGCAATAGTGCAAGCTAGAATGCAACATTTATTCTGTAGAATGTTTTACCATACCTGAGCAAAAAGCTCTAGAAGCTCTCTGGTTGTTTAGGATAGCAGCTGACATATTAGCTTGGTGTGACATCACTTCCTGCCTGAGTCTCTCCCTGCTCACTTATAGCTCTGAGCTCAGATTAGAGCAGAGAACGGGGGGGGAGAGGAGCAAGGAGGTTTAAGTTAAAGGCAGTAAGTCTGATACAGAAGCCCATGAGTACACAATAGAAGGAAAGAAATGCAGTGTTTCTTTTGACAGAGGACTCAGAGCAGAATTACTTTGAGGGTTTACTGGTATATTTAGGTGGACCTTTCTGATAAGGCTTACTTAGTTATAACCTTTCCTTCTCCTTTAATAAATCTGAGCCTTAAAGGTTTGCCCCGTGTCTCAGGAGACATTCCTTTTCATACAGGCTGCACAATTCATATAAATAAAGAGACAAGGTGGTACCAAGAACATCTTTCTTCTAAACAAGATGTCCCCAATTAGTCATGCCCAAATAGACTCTGGAGAATTGGAGCTGAACTCTAACTTTCAGATTTGGGAAACTCTAACAAAAAGAAAGTTTGAACTTTTATGTTATCTAATGAGAGTCTCATAGGCAGTAGGATGCCTTAATAGCACAATGCAATTTCAACCTAGCTTATACTATTCTTAATAATGTTACCTTTGCTCAGAAGGATCTAGGTGGAACAGGTAACAGTGATTCGGGTTGCCCCCTACTGGCCTAGTGGGATCTGGTTTCCATCCAATTCACACCAGAATGTCCTCCAATAGAACTTTCTTCTACACCAGGTTCATCTTCTCCATCCTGATCCTCGGTCATATCATTTGCAAGTTGCAAGACTTAGATTGAGTCAAGGGCTCAATGAGTAAGTTATTTTGACTCTCTGTGCTACAAAGTGAACTTCTAGAAATACATGCTACAGAATTTGGAACAAATTGGTGGAATGGTTTTGGGGAAGAAATTCATTTAAGTGAGAAACCGTAGGATTTTAGGATTGTACAATCAGGTCTGGATAAAGGTCTTATTACAGGTGCCTTTAGAGTAGGGACTAAGATTTTTTGCCAAAACGAACGTATTAAAGAATCTGGCTTGACAATGGAAAAGCTAAAGCCAGATCATTTTCTCCTCCATGGGACTTAATAACAATATTTAGGTTATTACCAGAACTTCGACTATACCATTACAAGATGTTCACACTAAGTTACCAAGGGACATAACTTTCTACATCGTTATTGTGTCAGCTAGACTAATCAGATGTAAGGGCACAATTAATAGTCAGTGCTATGTCTACTTCTTGGGTAGTTAAAGGGGAGGAGGGTTTCTTTGAGGTGGTAGTAGAGCTGCAACATGGTCCTGAACAGACACATTCATCTCTCTCTATAAACAACGTTTATAATACTCTGTCCCTTAGTACAATCCCAAGATAACTTTGGTAGTTTCTATGGTGTATGCTGTTTACGGAGCCCAGGAATGAGGGAAAGGAAAACAGCGTGTTCTAGCTGATTAGAAGTGGCGATCAACCCATTGTGTCTCCGGAATCCCGGAAAGAGAAATTACACTACATACAAAAAGTAGGACAGAATTTTCCTAGTTAAAGGGATACTGTCATGGGAAATTTGTTTTTTTTCCAAAACGCATCAGTTAATAGTGCTGCTCCAGCAGAATTCTGCACTGAAATCCGTTTCTCAAAAGAGCAAACAGATTTTTTTATATTTAATTTTGAAATCTGACATGGGGCTCTGATAAACTTCAGTCACTCTTTACTGCTGTACTGCAAACCCCTCCGCCCCAGCAGCCTAACAACAGAACAATGGGAATGTAACCAGATAGTAGCTCCCTAACACAAGATAACAGCTGCCTGGTAGATATAAGAACAGCACTCAATAGTAAAATCCAGGTCCCACTGAGACACCTTCAGTTACATTGAGTAGGAGAAACAACAGCCTGTCAGAAAGCAATTCCATCCTAAAGTGCTGGCTCTTTCTGAAAGCACATGACCAGGCAAAAAGACCTGAGATGGCGCCTACACGCCAATATTACAACTAAAAAACATACACTTGCTGGTTCAGGAATGAAATTTTATATTGTAGAGTGAATTATTTGCAGTGTAAACGGTGTAATTTAGAAATAAAAACATCATAAAACTCATGAGAGAATCCACTTAAAGGATTATGAAAGACAAAGGGTCCCCTGCACTGCCCCCTCTCCACCAATATGGCTCTACCCCCTGTAATAATGTTGCCGCTTAACTTCTGGTCCCCTGCTCTCGGGTGGTGGTTGCACTGTATATATTTATATACATACATGAGAAACTGGGGCATTGTTGAGTTTGCAATGATGAAAGAATTCAAAAACTTTATTGACCTACAACCTGATTATAATATGCCAGATGAGAACCGATATTGTACAGAAAGTTGTACAGAATTTTTACATAGAAAACTTTACAGGTCGGTACCATATACATTTGTCCAGTAATTCTACATCCACTGCAATAAGGAATGCTTGTCAGCTGCAACCGTTACCTCCTTCCCGCCGGAGCACCATTCACAGTAGTGAGATTTCCCAATCAATTTCCCTTTCCTTAGGCCAAACGAGGCCGATCCGTGACTTTAATGTTACACTAATATCTGTACAGAGTGAAATCTACATCAAACAAAAGAACGTAACTTTAACAGCAGACGAGAGCAGGGCTTGCCCAGTGATTCCAGCCCCAGGCCACCAGAGAAGATATACTTATATTTATTTATATATTTCATTGCTCTTTGTTTATTCCAAGCCCTGCCATTATTATTTGTACAGATCATTTATTCCAATATAATGTCATCATCCTCTGCTTGGGAAAGTCAGCAGCAGTTTCATTAGGGCTAAAATAGAATCACAGAAAAAAAACTAAAAAAATACATCTTAAATCTCAACAAAAAAAACCTAGTGCATTCAATGGACAATAAAATAATGGGATTTGCAGCAAATCAGTGAGAAATTAGGAAATAAAATATTGCAGGAAGATCTTAATGTAGTGTTTTAAGACGGTTTCCGTTATGGAGGCGGACTCCTGCCAGACGTAGAAACGGCCAATCATGATTCCTTATGGATCTTCCCACAATAAAGAGTTAATTCGCTCAATTTAAAACATTAATTGGGACCACAAAACCGTTACATCTTTTCCCCCACACAAATAAGCCTTATTATATACTGCTCCCCCCACCACTTCATGGTGCCAAAGCCTTTCACGGTGAAACCCCAGCTCTGTGCTGGAAGTGATCCTGTTGTTGAAAGGCAGAGAGACAGAGAAAGAGAGAGAGACAGAGAGAGAGAAAGACACAGAGAGAGAAAGACAGAGAAAGAGAAAGACAGAGAAAGAGAGAGACAGAGAGAAAGAAAGAGAGAGAGGGAGAGAGAGGATAAATACCCCTAACACACAGTCTGGAGTGTTGTGAAGTCACAAAGTGGCCGATGCTACAGAGCCAATCAAACAGCGGTAGAAAAAGAGTCTCAGTTCAAAAGTTTTCTGGCTGGACGGTCTCCTTCCTCCTCTCTTCTGGATACTGGGAGTCGGTTGCTTCCGACTTTCCTTCTACTCTTTGGGGCTCTTGCGGGAGGGAGATTTTAAAAACAAGGCCGATCCGGTGGAAGAACCTTCGTAGGATAGTGCGCAGCTCCGGGATGAGGTCAAACTGGATTATCTCGCAGAGCAGAGGGTAATAACAGGACGCGTGAGCTTTAAACTGGAAGAGGAAACACATTTCAGATGTTATTCTCAATATACACTACAGGGGGACACATTACTGCTTATACTTTGCCTTTAAACTCATCCTTAGCCCTGTGTGAGCGAGGAATCTCCCCAGATCTAATGAGATCAATATGATACAAAACATGAAGATCACGCTGTGTTTAGAATAATTACAAGAATAATTACCCGTTCGTCACTAATCTTCAGGACTTTGGTTAAGAAGAGCAGCAGCAGATTAGTCCAGGCCTCTCTGTGACTCTCAGATGTCAGGGTCAGAAAGTAACTCAGGGCCTCGCTACAAACACTGTGGGGGAAGTAAATTGCACATCAGTAACTTTGCTGAATCATTATTAGCTTGTTATTCTCATACACATTCATTTCACGTAGTTGTCGTGCTATTCACATGCAGGTATAGGATCCATTATCCAGAAACCCGTTATCCAGAAAGCGCAGAATTAGGGAATGCCTGACTCCCATAGACTCAATTCTATCAAAATAATCCAATTTTTTAAAAAATGATTTCTTTTTTCTCTGTAATAATATAACTCAACCTTGTACTTGATCCCAACTAAGATATAATTAATCCTTATTGGAAGCAAAACCAGCCTATTGGGTTTATTTAATGTTTACATGATTTTCTAGTAGACTTAAGGTATGAAGATCCAAATCATGGAAAGATCCGTTATCTTGAAATCCCCAGGTCCCGAGCATTCTGGATAACAGGTCCCATACCTGTACTAGAAGACGTCCCTCTATGTGTGATCATAAGAAATTAATTTTCTAATAGCAGTGACAGCCACAGAGAGGAGACTCTGGGAGACAATGGCAGTACCCACTCCTATGCATGAATGCAAACAAACAAACAATGCACTGGGTATGAGCACAATATCTAATGAAATCGCTAGCACAGTATTTTTAGCATGCTGGTAGCATTATACTCACTTAAGCAATCGATGCTGAACTTCATCCCAGGCATCGCTTCGGCTGTCGTCCATGTACATGCGGAACAGAATGCGCAAGCCACAGGCCAGGCTGCTGGTCTCTTGTTTCAGGAGATTGGGTTTTGATTTCCCTTTGAAGCCTAATGGAAAAAACAAAATGCATATTTATGCCATGCAATTCAGCAATCCTGAGCTGTTCTAAGCCCACAACAACTGATTCAGTGAATCCGAAGCAGCTGGAAGAGCCAGAGTCCCTTTGTATGAGATGTAGTAAGGCCTTATACCCATACTGGGCAAATTAGCACCTGTGCAGTCACCCATAGCAACCAATCTGTGATTAGCTGCAAATATAAAATCAAACATGGTATTGGTTGCCATGGGTTACTGCACGGGCGTAATTTTGCCCAGTGTTTATAACTGGGCAAGGGAGGGAGATCCACCAGAAAGCTGCACCCAAGGCTCCTCAGTCCTTCTTTTGTGTAAAAACCCCCATTAGCTCTGCCTGGAGAACAACTCATGCTCACCTGCCTTCCACAGAGCAGTCCTTTGCTCATTACTGAAATTAAAGGCTTTTGCAAATCTGTGAGACTCCAGCAGACAGTCCAGGAGTTTGAAAAGCTGTTGGGATGTGAGGAAGCGATACATGCCTTGATCCTGAGTGTCCACATGATGAACATGGAAATGTACTGCATCCCTCTGTAGCGGAGACACAACACAACGCAGTCAGCTCCTATTGGCAGCCACACAGTTTTACATCTATTTTTTATTTTGCCAGTTTTACAAAACACCTCATTGCATTGTATTTAATTTCTTATTATCCAATAAGGGATCTGCACAGCGTATATATGTTAAATAAAGGTTTCCTCTGCAGAACTTCTGCCCCAAACAGCCAAACTGTGTTCTTGGGCTCTTGCCTGGTACTTATTTTGCTGATTCATATTTGGGCTAAACCAAACAAGATATGTGCACCACGGTGCTGCTAAAATTTGGACTATTCCAAATATGAAATAATGACATCCTCCCAAATGTGTAGCTATATGCTAAAACTATATATCAAGCACCTGTGCTGCAGCCAGATTCTCTGCATCTTCTTTTCTACTGGTCGCAGGGAAGAACACAATGTTGTCGATGGTCTGTATCAGCTCCAGCTGCACCACACATTTAATCAGTAAGGCTGCAAATAACCGCTGCTCGGCCACTCCTGGAACAGACAACCAAAGGACCATTATTATTATGGTGACATACAGGAAATATACAGTTAGGCCCATAAATCTTTGGACAGGCAACTTTTTTCTTACTTTGGTTCTGTACATTACCACAATGAATTGTAAATTAAACAACTCAGATGCAGTTGAACTGCAGACTTCCAGCTTCAGTGGGTGGAACAAAAAGATTCCATAAAAATGCAAGGAACTAAAGACTTTTTTTTAACACAATCACTTCATTTCAGGGGCTAAAAAAGAATTGGACAAATTAGGAAAACTGAAAATAAAATGTTTATTTCTAATACTTGGTTGAAAACCCTTTGCTGGCAATGACAGCCAGAAGTCTTGAACTCATGGACATCACCAGATTCTGGGTTTCCTCCTTTTTAATGCTCTGCCAGCCCTTTACTGCATCGGCTTTCACTTGCTGTTTGTTTGTGGGCCTTTCTGTTCTAAGTTTAGTCTTCAACAAGTGAAATGCAGCTCAATTGGGTTCAGATCAGGTGACTGACTTGGTCATTCAAGAATATTCCACTTCTTTGCTTTAATAAACTCCTGGGTTTTTGATCCTTGTAGGAGCCTGCAATGGAGCTTGCTTCCTCCTCGAGTGGAGTGCCGTCCATTCTTTTGGCTGTGAATTGAAATTTGGCGGTGGGGACGCTGCGGACAGAGCACCTTGCGAGGAGGGATTGGAGCAGCCAGAAGGAGGGTAAACTCAGAGCGGTCCTTTTGGTGTGGATGTGCTTTGGCTGTATGTTTTGGGTCATTGTCCATCTGTATTATGAAACGCCTCCCAATCAATGTGACTGCATTTAGCTGGATTTGAGCAGACAATGTCTCTGAACACCTCAGAATTCATTCGGCTGCTTCTGTCTGTGTCACATCATGGATAAACACTAGTGTCTCAGTGCCACTGGCAGCCATGCACAACCAAGCCATCACACTGCCTCCCCCATGTTTTATAGAGATGTGGTATGCTTTGGATCATGAGCTGTTCCATGCCTTCTCAATACTTTTTTCTTGCCATCATTCTGGTAGAGGTTGATCTTGTTTTCATCTGTCCAAAGAACTTTTTTCCAGAACTGTGCTGGCTTTTTTAGATGTTTTTTTTTTTAGCAAAGTCCTATATAGCCTTTCTATTCTTGATGCTTATGAGTGGCTTGCACCTTGCAGTGCACCCTCTGTATTTACTTTCATGCAGTCTTCTCTTTATGGTAGACTTGGATATCGATACGCCTACCTCCTGGAGAGTGTTGTTCACTTGTTTGGCTGTTGTGAAGGGGTTTCTCTTCACCGTGGAAATGATTCTTTGATCATCCACCACTTCTTCTGAGTTCACCAGTGTTTTTTTTTTCTCAGGATGCACCAAACTGTCGATTTTGCCACTTCTAATATTGTAACAATTTCTCGGATGGGTTTTTTCTGTTTTTGCAGCTTAAAGGTGGCTTGTTTCACCTGCATGGAGAGCTCCTTTGACTGCATGTTGTCTGTCCACATCAAAATCTTCCACATACAAGAACCCCCCCCCTCAAATCAACTCCAGGGCTTTATCTGCTTCATTGATAGACATATGAAGGAATTGCCCACACCTGACATGAAATAGCCTTTGAGTCAATTGTCCAATTACTTTTGAGCCCCAGAAATGAAGTGATTGTGTTAAAAAAAAGCTTTAGTTCCTCACATTTTTATGCAATCTTTTTGTTCAACCCACTGAATTAAAGCTGAAAGTCTGCAGTTGTTTCATTTAAAAAATTTTGTGGTACTGTACAGAACCAAAATTAGAAAAAAGTTGTCTCTGTCCAAATATTTATGGGCCTAACTCTGTGTAGGTCTGGTTTTGCACCTTCACAGTGTAACAACAGGTTCATGCTCAGGGTCACACATTGTGAAGTTACTTAATAAATGATCTTTTATTCACGGCAAAAGCTTAGGCATCTCCTCGGAAAGAGAAACCCTGCTGTCCAAGAGCATATGTATGTAAACAGTGTGGATAACTGCTATCCTATTATACTTACTTGCACCAGGCCTTGCACAGTGCCCCTCCTCTAGGAACAAAGGGGAAACTTGAGCCTGGATACTTCTCCTGCTGTCGGCTGTGCGAGGCTGGATACATTCATGGATATCCACAGATTTCTGTGACACGGAATCCTACGGAAGACACATCAAACAACATGAAGCCACTCCAGCATCAGATATATCATCCTGTTCACTTTATAAGAGACCTTAAAGGGCACCAATCATAACTAAAATCATTTCCTAAGTAAGTACACTATGTCAATGTTCAAGAGATCCGATTTTTAAAACAGTTAGAATTGTTTGTATAATTTAAATGATCAGCTCACTATTCCTTCTGCAAGATCTCCCCTGCAGTTCTAGCTGAGGCAGGCATCTTGGATTTCACTGGCTCCGCCTACCTATATATTCACAGCCAACTGTAGCTCTGAAATTTCGCACATGCTCAGTTGAAATTCCTTGTTCCTTATCAACCCTTCTAAGCTATTTTCAAATCAGCCAAACCTCTGTGTTAGCTGCTGTTCAGTAGTGCTGCCACCTGCTGGAAGTTAGTGTATGTCCTTCATTTGCATAATAACATCACCAGCAGGGGACAAGATAGGAAAATCTCCCGATACTTCTAGTGGAGGAGTTTAATAAAATAAGGCATTCTAGGTAGAATACTCAAGGCAGTGTTACAATCTGAGCATGCTCCTGAAATTTGCATATTATAGTCTCTGTTATAGTCTCAGTATGGCCTCCCTCAGTGAAAGAACCCATATGACAAAGTAAGGGATTTTTTAAAACCTGCAGTTTTTTTTCAAACTATATATATATTATATATGTAGTTTGATTAAACGTGTTTATGTTGTACTGGTCAGATTGTTAATACTGTATGTGTTTGATTTTGGGTGTGATAGGTGCCCTTTAATGCACATGACTTTATCAGATTGGATGTGGCTAAATGGCACTAAGCTATGAATTAGTGGAGACTAAGGCACTCACTGCTTAATACATTTATTTTCGTAATAATTTAATAATATTTTAAATAGAGCAGGGTAGGCAATGAAAAACAGTCACTTCCACAGCAAGTCTTTTACTGGAAACATAGAATTCTCACCGCTTGCTTGTCCCTGCTGTCAGCCTGTGAGCTCAGTTCTGCGTCTCCTCCTGCGGGTTTCCATGTCAGCAATCTAATAGCCAGAAAATGAAAGCAATTGTACCAACTCTTTTATATATATAAATATTTTTATAAGTACTTATGTTCATCACTTCATTCCAAGGGACTGTAGTTGGAAGGAGAGCTGGGAAGACGGCTGGGTTTGTGAGGACAGGAGTAATTATTGCTTGTGTCAATGAGGATAGAAAATTATAGGAAGAAAGGGAAAGACGGACAGCTTGATATCAAGGCCAAGACAAAGCTCTCCATAATGGACTCAAAATGGACAAATCTGACCCTATACGTCTTGGCTGGGGAATTATATTTAATATGTGAATGCCATATTACTGTCACTAATTCACAGGGTCCTTCTCATTTGAACAGTGACACCATCATCCCTGGTTTGATTTCACTCTTTCAGCCAATAAATAATCTTAGTGTAATAAGCCATATTCTGCATTCCAGTGCCGCCTGGTTTGTTGTTAAAGCGTTGACAGAGCTTTTAATTGTTACTGAAGATACAATTAATTATTTTCTCAAAGATTTTCTGTCATTATATTTATTTTTTCATTTGATTTGTGTTTATTTCTCAGCATATGTGAATAGCCACTCCAGCAGAAGGATTTGTAAGCACCAAGAGAACTTACGAATGAGGGATTGTGGTTTTGAAGATGTCCAGCATACAGTTGCAAGTTTTGTCCCAGATTTCCAAGGTAAATTTTTCTCCATTTAGAATAACAACATTCTCTAAGCAGTTGGTGCCGGAGCGAGCGAGCTGTTCATTGTCTGCAAGTACAATATAATTTATTAGCGGGGAAGCTTGTGGCACAGCATATTTATTATTTCTTATAATATAATTATCTTCCACTAAAGTTGGCAGGACCATTTTGGATAGAGATATTGAAATATTCTGAAGTCAAGCTGTGGGTCCGCAACGTACGATCCCCCGAACTCTGCTTACTAGTAATAACTTCCCAGTTTCTTCTATTTGCCAAAAAAGCCATGCTGATGACCTGGAAGGCAACAGCAACCACGACTTTAATTTGTTTTTGAGACACCTAAAGTGGGCCCATCCCTTCCCCACTTTTCTCTACCTCAGGTTCTTCTGAAGTTTCTACACTCTTTTTTCTATACCCTCTTCATCTTCTCTCTTACCTGTCTAAAAACATTTAGAAAAAGCAATAAAGATAAATAAATCTTTCAAAAAAAGTTGCCAGGACCTGACTGTCCTTTACAGAACACCAGAGAATCTCCCGGGCAGCCCTGGGGTCCCAGTCAAGGGCAGTTCGGTCCTTTTTCATTTCAATCATATGAATCACATATAAAACTTAGCCCTGATTACATCTTACTGGTGTGAAAGTTGGGTCTTGATGTCAGGTTCTCTGGTGGGCTGAAGAGGTTTCATCCGACAACTGACAGTTGGGGATCCTTCACCTCTAGCTTGAAGATGAAAAATCCTGTGCTAGAATTCTAAAACCCGGACACACAACCTCACACTGGGCCAGTTATTCAGGCCAACTTCAATGAAGTGAATGAGCAATTGGAACAATGTCCTGTGTGGGTTTGAGCTGGTCTATGGCCTGTACTGCATGTGTATGGGGGACATAAGCCAAGTATAATATGGCGAAATAATATCATGTTGTGCTACAATCAACGCACAGGCTGGCCAGCCATAACAGTAATATATGTGCATAGCAAAACTGCCACAAGCCCAACTGATTTTTTCATCTTTTTCACGTAAAACACAAAGCTCCTAATTGTTTAAAAGGCAATTGCTTGCTAGGGGCAGTCCAAACATGCAGGACTGCATTAAACAAATGAAGACAACACTTAAACTACTGCATTAAATCTTATACAGCAATTACATTTACCTTGCACAGCTGCTAATCTGCCATATAATATAATGATAGCATGTGTCCAGGTTTAAGTCAGTGAGCTGGCAACCCTACTGCTTAGTCTCTTCTACCAATGCTTTATGTTATTCATTTAATACACGACACAAAGACATATTGTGTGGGGCTTTACACTGATAAGAATACAAGTCTGATGTGTGTTTCACCAAGCAGCTTTGAACCAGGATGAACATATTACTAATGAATATTAATCTTTCATGCAGGGTTGGATTCAGAAGAATGAGATGGGAACCCTAGCCATGTATAGATGCACCTTAAAGGGGTTGTTCACCTTTAAATTAACTTTCAGTATGATGTAGAGAGTGATATTCCATGATTTGCAGTTGGTTTTCATTTATCATTATTTGTGGTTTTCGAGTTATTTAGCTTTTTTATTTAGCAGTTCTCCAGTTTGCAATTTCATTGATCTGGTTGCTAGGGTCCAAATGACCTTAGTAACCATGCATTTATTTTAAAGAAGAGACTCGGATGTGAATAGGAGACGCCTGAATAGAAACATTTGTAGCCTTACAGAGCATTTGTTTTTAGATGGGGTCAGTCACCCCGTTTGAAAGTTGGAGAGAGTCAGAAGAAGTAGGCAATTCATTCAAAAAAAGAAAAACTGCAGACCAATTGAAAAGTTACTTGGAATTATTATGGTTATTCTACAACATACTAAATGTTAACTTGAAGGTGAACCACCCATTTAACATCATTGTAACACAAAACAGCTATAAAACAAGTTTTGGATGTATAATTATCAATCAAGTTAGCAAGCCTAATGTTTTGTATGCTAACATATCTCACGACTGGGCAATACCGATTGGCTGGTGAGTTTATACTTCTGATGATATCAGCAGCTTTTCTAACCTGTCTAATCAAATTTTGTTTAGCTGCTAATGGATTTCCACCTAATAATCTGAGGATTTTCAGGCAAAAACAGCAACCAATATAAGGCCTCGTGATTTGAATATAGTCTGAATATAGTCTGAAACTGGCTGAAATGTGTGTTGGCTGTTCAAGACAAAAAACAACAGTCATTAATTGTTCTAGGTATTGCTTACCTTGCTGCACACACCAGTAGAGCTGTGCAAAGATATCATCCAGCAGCACATCGCTGAGTACCTCAAAGTACTGTGTAAACACATCACAAATTGCATAGAGGGCATGGTTGCATGTAGTAGTCATCCATTCCGCCTTCTGAACAGAACAAACACAAACAAAAGTCTGTAACTAAGGGAGGAATTTCATAATGAGGCCTATTTACTGGAATAATGAAAAGGCAGTATAATATGGATTTCTTTCGCTTCAACAATATTTTCTGAAACTTTGGCTGCTTTTATTCTTCTTTCAAATGCAGAACGCTTGTCTTTACAATGGGAAGTTCCAAACTGCTGCTGAGACACAGGGATAGGCAGTTCTCTCACTTGCCGTACGCGGATTCTAGGGTTACACTATATAGCTCAGTTTATATTGAGAATCTTTCGCTACAAGCCAAACAGTGATACAGTAAACCTCGATTTGAAGTACCCCGATTTTTCCCACAATTTACATTTATATATTTGTGGTCCCACCAATTAGTAATGCATTTCAATGGGTGCATTTCCCTTATTTTAAAGGAGAAGGAAAGGCAAAAATCTAAAGTACTCACATTGATGACCTTAATCGCTATATTTTCTGCTCAGCAATCTGAATATAAAAGCATAAAATCATGTTTGATGTTCTGCTCTGCTTTGGAACAACGCGGTGGCCATCTTGCTTATGGATTAGAAGCTTCCTTCACCTCAGGCAGCGAGAGCGCACACCTAATCAGTGAATGTGCACAACATAATCTCGTGTACACAGTAAGTTAATTCCACTGTCCACCAATGTTTATTAGGCGCGCTGCAAATGTAAAACCGCTGATTTAAAAAATGTCCCCTCACATCGCACCACAAGCGCTCAATGCTGCCAGGTAGCTGTTCCCTTCAGTAATAAAAAAGAAACGATTGAGCATTGCTGATTGGTTAGGTGGCATGTGTACAGTGGTCAATGAAGACTCGCCCATAGCTGATCTGCATGCGCGTCATCTTACATCGGAGGAAAGCTCAGCCTCAGAAGCTTGCGCAAAAGAATAGAATGTGGCAAACGTGACTCAAGGCTGCCTCGGGCAGCAGGGAGGAAGCTGCCTGCAAATTCTGTGACATCACTGGAGCCCTACGCTACATTCTAATCAGAGCGCAGTTCCTGCTACTAGACACCAGGAAGACAGCATTTACTATGTTCTGTAAGTAATTAGTATACTAGCCTTGTGATAGAACTTTATTTAGGATTTAGCTTTCGTTGTCTTTTAAAGGGATACTGTCAAGGGAAAAAATGAATCAGTTAATAGTGCTGCTCCAGCAGAATTCTGCACTGAAATCCATTTCTCAAAAGAGCAAACAGATTTTTTTATATTCAATTTTGAAATCTGACATGGGGCTAGACATATTGTCAATATTTCCAAGCTGCCCCAAGTCAAATATATGCTCAAACATATATTTTATAATGATGCCATGTTTTTTCTCTATAGTTTGGTGTCTGGCCTGCCTGAAAGAGGTTCCCAGGGGTCTTACCTCAGTTTGCTGCTCTGGAAGTTTCATGTTATCAAATATCCTAAAGACAATCCTGAACAAGTCTTGCCACCAGTGCTTTTCAAACGTGTGCCCATAGGTTTTCATCACCTCGAACATGACAGTCAGACCTCTGCAAATGAAGAATTTCACTTGTGTGAGCAAACAGTGTAATTTACAGTCACAAGTATCTGTTATAATCTGCTTTGTCAACTCTTTAGCTCAAATTGGATTAAAATGAACATTATAGTATGATGATGAATATAGAGATTTATATTCTTAGATAATTTGCAATTTGTCTTCACTTTTTATTTTCTGTGGTTTCTGAATTATTTAGCTTTGTATTCGTCAGCTCTAGAGTTTGGCATTTTAGCAGCTGATTGCTAGTGTACAAATTACCCAGCCAGGCTGTGGTTTGAATGAGATACTGGAATATAAATAGGAGAGGGGCTGAACAGAAAGATAAGTAATAAAATAATAATAATAAAATTGTAGCCTCACAGAGCAATAGTTTTTGGCTGCTGGGGCCATTGACCTGCTTTAAAAAGCTGGAAAGAGTCGGAAGAAGGCAACAAATCATTCAAAAACTATTAGAAATCAATGAAGACTTATTGAACTACTCCTTTAATACAAGGACAAATGTAATTCCTATGTGAGAATTCTTATAAAGGCAATTTGTTCCCTGTGCATAACTTAATACCTGCCCATGCAGAAAGTCGGTGACCTGAGAGGTTGCCGTACGATTTATCTGTAAACACTTTAAAAGAGTTAAATGAAAATAAAGGAACAATTGCATACAGTATCTCATGATAAAAAGCCCAAGTAGTTTCAAAGAATGCATATTTGTATGGAGGTTTTGTAGTCCAATAATCCTTAACACTTTCTACTAGAGCTGTTGTTGCCTTATAATATTATGCGAGTTTTTTTTACATTGCAGCATTGTTTATAGCTCTAAACGGCTCAATTTCTAATAGCCTGGACTGACAGCTCTGGCAGTTCTCAAGACTCTGACTCTCTCTTTGTAGTGTATGAGGCTGCATAATGATTCTGTCAGTGCAAGCCTGGAGGCGTTAAACTGGTAGTGCTGTTTTGTGGAAGCAGTCAGGTCTTGATGAACATTGATGTTATGTTGTACAAAGAAGTGATATAAGGCGTCTAATTGTGGGGCTTATATATATGCAATTGAAACTATGACAAAACATGCTGGGGTTATAGTGGAGCATAAAGAGAGATTGTTAAAGGGATACTGTCATGGGAAAACGCATCAGTTAATAGTGCTACTCCAGCAGACTTCTGCACTGGAATCCATTTCTAAAAAGAGCAAACAGATTTTTTTATATGCCATTTTGCTGGAGCAGCACTATTAACTTATGTGTTTTGAAAAAAACATGTTTTCCCATGACAGTATCCCTTTAAACTATTCCTGCAGCACTAGGTCTGGGGTCTAATATACAGAGCAAGTAGCTGTACAGATACCACTGCAATAACTGGATACAGCTGCTAGAAAGCAGTGGCTTTGTGTTTGATACAATATATTCCTATCATATATGCAGCTGTATCCATCTAGGAAGCAACCCATTAACATTATTAGAAAGACAAAAATGAACACTTTGTCAAAGTACTATATACAGTATAAATATATAATGGACAAAAGCCATGAATATCTTGTAAATTATATCCTTATAAACGATGAGTTCTGATGTCATCAGTTATAAACGGTGAGTTCTGATGTCATTTCTGTCACATGACTCACTGAAACGTGTGTATTATAATAAATAAATTACCCCCAGTTGCAAAATATGAGGATATTAGAAGTTCCATGACTTGTATAAAAACACTCGGCCTCGGTAACTTATAATATCCTTATATTTTACAAGAGGGGGTACTTTATTCACTATATAACATGCAGGCAGAGCGTACACCACTAGTATAAAATAGAACCTGGGTGCCAGTCCGAATACAAATAGATACCAAGGTGAGTTGACAGCACTCCAAGGAAGTTTTGAGGCAAAGGTTTCAGCAACAAAATGTAGGTTTATTGGTTCCAACGTTTCAGTAGCAACGCAATGGCAGCAGAATTTATTGGAGAAAAATAATTTACTATAATGGGACAGAGCTACTGCTTTACCATTTGTAAATGCCTGGTGTTCCTAAAAAATAAAAGAAATGTATCAGAAATTCTTGGTGTTAAGTGTTTGACTGCTGCCTTTTTGGTAAGACTGGAATGCAGTCATGTGATTGTTTAAAGGGATACCATGATCAGTGTGCACTGCTTCACTTCTAAGCCCAGGTTACCTGAGAAAGGCACTTATTTGGTTTAAAAACACAGGAATTTCAGCAGTCCAGCCACCTAAACTTCCACGCCCAACTAATTAGGAAGCTGAGTTGCGGCCTATGTTTCACTATGAAAGTGGGCAGAAGAATTACTTGGTCTCCAAGAATATGGTTACATTTTTTTTAAATTGTTCTATAATTGGGTCAGCATCCTGCAAGCCAAAAATATAATTTAAAACTTTCAAGAGTATTGAAGCTTTTCTACTAATGTGTAAAAACAGACGCAGATGACACAAATAATAAATACAGAGAACATTGTAAATACCTTATAAAACTGGAATTGCAAATACGGATTGTTACCTGGTTCTTACATCTAATTTGCATCTGTTGATGATGCAGGACAACTCAAACAGAATGGGGAACCATCCCCTCACCCACACGCGGTCTTCTGGAGCTACATTCATATCATCACTTGTATACTCCTTGAAGGCCTAAAAAAAAAGTAGTTTTTAATGTACAGTAGTATGATATTTAAGGCAACATTTACTGCTACGGGATATTCTCATGAAAAGAATCTTCCGATACCTGTGGCCTGTCTGAAACATATTTTGCACAATGACGAATCAGACGAATGGCTTCCATGCTTGTGTCTGGGAAAGCAGCATTACATGCAAATTCAGACAAACACTTTACTGCATCTTGGAAGGAATCAATCGTGGCCGGGAAGTGTTTTTCAAACACAAGTGCTGTAATAAAGAAGATAATCCAGTTATTAACTGGATTAACTGGACATGTTGCAAAAGTGATACAGACTGATATATGAAATAAAATAGCTGTAAAAACTAACACTTATTTAAATTAATCTCAGGGCTGTTTTTCCATGCACTGGGCTGATTATTCAACATAGCACATAACTGAATAAAGATGATTTAATACTAAGATGTCTGTGGATCCCATGAGCAGTATCCCTGAAGGGCCACATCCAACCCCAGAGCCTCCAGTAGAACTGCAGCAAATACTCACTGACTATGTGCCCAGTGGTCTGGAATGCAAGCTCCACTATGCTTTCATCCTGGTCTGATGCAGCTAAATGAAAGACGGAAAAGATGTTCTTCCAGCCTGAGCGAATGTTAGCAGCTTGAGAATTCACCATTTGTGCAATGCAGCGTACCACCATGTCTCTAATGGTAGGAGACCTAATTAACAGAAAATACATATTATGAGTGTAAAGCTGGCCATAAATGTAAAGATATAGTTGCAAGAAACACATATTCGTACAATTTCCGGACCATGTGTGGAGTCTCCAGACATTTTTCGTACCATGTCGATTAGTCGATTGGACAGGTTAGAAGATTTCTGGCGGCTAACGATAATATCTCTGCATGTACTGCCTATCTGACAATATCAATGGCTGACTGTCACTGCAATTTGTCGGACATAACTTTTGTATATTGTGTCAATTCATGACCAGAACATTGTATGACTTGTTCTTTTTACTACTTTATTTGATCTGAATGGTTAATGGTAGACTGTTAGACTGAAACGAACAATTGTTCATTGCACAAACAATAAAATCTGTGTGTCTATGGCCAGCTTTAGGCAGTGGACTATATCTTTTGTGTTCTAACACTGATTGCAACAAATTTATGTTGCATCAGTTTCCTGCTACAACTTCAAGAATACAGTAGAACCCCAATTTTAATTTTTTTCATGGAACCAGAAAAAAATGGTGTAAAATCCAGAAAAATTTAAAATCAGGGAAATGTATTATGCATAATATATAGATAGGACCACAAAACAACAATGTAAAATGAGGGAAAACTTAAAATCAGGGATGTAAAATTGAGCTTCCACTGTATTTAGGAGGGCTTATAAGCTTGTCAGCTTGACTTTCAGGAGCAACAGCAAATATGCATTCAACCCTATTTAGACTTCTAAAAGCAACACAATACCTATAACCATAACTTCGTATTCACTTCCGCCACACCAAAAGATATGAAGTGCTGTGTCTCATTTATTTAATTACACTGTAAATGGGCCTTAATGCTAGTGCCAAACATGGCTGCTTCTCCACCTGGTTTATACAGTAAATCCACTCTCATCCACTCCTTCCTCTATGTGCACTGGAAGGTCTATGTACAGACACATGGAGCAGATTTCGGCTTGAAATGTTGCATTTTCACACCAAAAATTGCTCCATTTGCCGGCACGCGGGCCAACACAATCCATGTCAGTGCAGGTAGAGCAATAATTGGGTAAGAGCAAATCTGCTGTTTCTCCACCTGCATTTATACACAGGCAGAAAAACAGCCACATGTGGGGTTATCCTTAGTGATACACTTTGTGCAAAGCAAAATGATCGACTAAAGTCAAAGCTAGCAATTAAGGTTTGCAATTAAGGTTTTACATCATTTGTAGGAAATGGGTCAGCATAAAGGTAAAAAGTACATTCTTTGGTACTTATATACAACACTTACAATGAAAGCAAGGAAACCCAGTACAAGCAACACACACTGGTCAAAATGTACTCCCCCGTAGCAAACCTACAGCTGTGAATGCGTTCTTACCTATTTTTTTTCATGATATGCTCAAAGGGTCTTAAGAAGTCCTTCTGGAAACGGAAATGAGCAAGCTCGCCCTTTTCTAAAAATTTCATTGAGAGTTGCCTTAGAGAGTCTACTGCAAAGATCGCCACATCTTCATTTGGATTGCAGCCAACCTGATACACATTAAAAAATAGAAATGTTATTAAGATTTAATGTATGTGTCTAAAGGAAAACTCTTATGGGAAAGTATATCTAGTATAGGTAAATCTAAAAACAACTGGACTTGCTGAGTAATCATTGAAGACGTTTCACAACTCATCCGAGAAGCTTCTTCAGTTCAACTGGAAATTCTCGGCATATAAACTCTTCCACTAACCTATACTAGATACTGTATACCATGACCTGGATGAATGAAAATCTTCATAGTCTTATGGGAAAGTCTTTTTCAATCTGAAGGGTGTAAACCAACATGACGAAGGGCCCTGAGGGTGTGCGGGTCATGGTGTATTTAATTTTTTTTTTATTTGACATTTTGATCTCAATGCCTGTACAACACAGATTCCCATTTTATTATGCTACCTTGTTTGCTTTGCCCCAAAAACGCAATACTGAAATCCCACCTTCAAATATGCATATAAAACCTGCAACCTTCTTAAAAAGCAAAGATTTGTAGAAAAAGGCTTGGCTGTGTTTAGCCATAAACTATAAAAGAAGGAACTGCAAGAAACTATAAGTAGGGAAGGCAAATTATTTTGCCTTGTTTTGCCGCAAAATTGATGGCCATAGACTTGTATGACACCCATAGACTTTAATGTCCGTCGGCGACAATTCGCTGGCAGCGAATTTTTGGCGAAATTAAATGGGTCAAATTCACCCATCCCTAACTAGAAGTTAAAAAATGTACATTATACACCTAGGCTCATTTATTAAAGGTCGAATTTCGAATTCATGTGAATTTCTTTTAAAGTCGAATATACTCACAATTCTACTGGGAGGTTATTTAAGAAAAAATTTGGATGGCTAATACGCAATCTAATGGTTTCGACTAAAAATTCAAATCGGATTTGATTCCTATTCGATTCATACGAATCAAATTTTCTCCCTAAAAAAAACTCTCGAATGTCAGGAAGGCTATTAACATCTCCAAATGGCTCTGCCATTGACTTGTACATGAACTCGGCAGGGTTTGAGGTGGCGAATATTCAAATAAGGACTGTTCCCATGGTCGAGGTATGATAAATCTCACATTCAAATTTACATTCGATTGGGGGATTAAAAGATGAATGTGTGAATTTTTAAAGTTTTAGAAAATTTTTAGAAAATTCTAATTGACTATTCGACCTTGATAAATCTGCCCCTTAATGTGTGTTGTGAGGTAGTTCTGCTAAGGCCATGATTTTACGGGGATAAAAAAAAAAAAATTAATAGATATGTGGGAAAAATTTTTAATACAATATTTAAATAATGAAAAGTGAAGTGCACCTTATTAAAGTGGTCTCCAATAACTTCCCATATCCTAGACCACTGCAGCCTGATGCGTCCCATATTGTAGTACGATATTTCTACAATTTTCTGTAAGCTGAACATACGAGGGTGCATGGGAGACAACAATTCATCCATGGAGACGGCACACAGCCAGCGCACAAAATCCACTGAAAGAAACCAATGAAAACTGGATGACCAAACATGCTGTATAATGATCTAGTCGGCACATAAAATCGACTTTCAGAAAAGGTGCTCTATTGTCATTTACACATACTAGTGGATATGTGAGGGTTGCTGCTAAGCTTCCAAGGCCCAACCGCACATGAAAGTCACAGTGCCAGGATGTATCGATAAAGCATATTATTTTACCCCGATAGGTAAAGGTCATTATTAGTGAAACCGATAGCAAAAATATAGAAAAGCGAGGGGTGAAAGGGAACATAAAGTTAAATATCCAAGTTACAGAAAACAGGAAAAAGAGCTACTGTACTTGGATGCTGCACAACTCTGAGAAGTGCCCAATCAGAAATTAGGTTGTTTGCCTACAAACATAGGGCATCGCCAGTTTAGCCTCAAATGTGCTAAACTAGCCTACATTATGAACCTGTGGGTAAATTAAAGTAGGTCATGCACTGTTTACTTGTTACATAGGCCTTGAACTCCATCTGGTATACAGGGATACCCTTTTCTCTGCTCCCAACGTACTCAGCAAGAGGCTGCAGTTAAGCAGCTGTAGAGAGTAGGCAAAGTATATCATTATCATCATCATTTATTTATATAGCGCTGTCAAGATACTCAGTGCTTTATATATATATCTAATATATATATTTATATATATGTGTATATATAAGTATAGTGGATATTAAGCTCTACAGGGCAGTAACCTCATTCCAATTGTGTATTGAACCTTATAGTACCTACGTATTTATTTTCACTGTCTAACTATACCCCTGTTTGTGTTAATGCCTTGTAAGGTTCTACATACTTATTTGGTGATATAAAAATACAAAATATATTACAAGCTAGATGGCTAGCAGGGTTCTGCCATTACTATATCCTAACCATTAATCTCAGCTCTATCTATTACCCTTAACTCATTATTTATAAACATGTGTTTGCCATACTTTGGCAGTTTTCTTTCATGCAAGTTACTTCTAACACATTCCAGTTTAACCTGACCTAGTGCTTAACATACCTAATGCTTACATACCTAATTAGTGCAAGGCCCTAAACTCCTATTTGATCTAAATCTCTCATAGAAAATAACATTTTATCTTAAAATTCCCATCAGCCAATGACAGGACTTTGATCCTTAATTCAACAGCCAATCAAAATTCCTTTCTGTGTCTTTGTTTTTTGTTACTAATATTTAAATTAAATTTAGGAATGGTTCCACTTATCAAACAATCTAATTTGTTTTACTGCCTTATCATTCATAGTCTATTGCCCTCATATTGATGGTGCAGAATATGAATGTGGCAGAATGCTTAACAAGAAATCAGAAAATGAAATAAGAAAAACGACAATGAATAATTTATCACATCTCATATTGCTTAATTAGTTTTTTTATGCCCACCATATCAGGTAGAGGCCTTGTAAATGAAAATCTAAAATGCTTACCTATTGCATTTCCATCCAGTCTTATGGATCCTGTAAATATCCTGCAAAAATCAACAAACTGGTTATTCAGCAACAGAATGAGCACTGTTGAGTTTCCATACAATGCAAAGCAGCATATACTGCAGGTAGGTTTTCAAATGAAAAAACAAAGCTAAAACAAATTTGGAGTAGTTTGCCAGTATCATGCAGGGAAAACAAAACATAAATATTCTTAAGGGCTATCTGAGTAAACCAGTTAATTCCAAATAAATGTACTTAACTGTAGCTCACCATTTAAAGTATTGGCTTCTCACACGGTGCCAATATCCAAATTAAGAGTTTTAACCCCTTCTCACAAAATTCCTATTTATTACATATTTTCAATATTCAGTAGC
The DNA here is from genome assembly GCF_017654675.1 of Xenopus laevis. Classification (NCBI taxonomy): domain Eukaryota; kingdom Metazoa; phylum Chordata; class Amphibia; order Anura; family Pipidae; genus Xenopus; species Xenopus laevis. Next base: position 127,462,894 of record NC_054381.1, read on the forward strand.
CTAATCTTCATTATTCAGTTTCTGCCTCTGTATAAATTCCTCATCACATTGCATATTAAAGGGATCCTGTTTTTTCCAAAACACATAAATTAATAGTGCTGCTCCAGCAGAATTCTGCACTGAAATCCATTTTTCAAAAGAGCAAACAGATTTTTTTATATTCAATTTTGAAATCTGACATGAGGCTAGACATATTGTCAGTTTCCCAGCTGTCCCCAGTCATGTGACTTGTGCTCTGATAAACTTCAGTGACTCTTTACTGCTGTACTGGAGTGATATCACCCCCCCCAGCAGCCTAACAACAGAACAATGGGAAGGTAACCAGATAACAGCTCCCTAACACGAGATAACAGCTGCCTGGTAGATCTAAGAATAGCACTCAATGGGAAAAGTCAAGTCCCACTGAGACTGATTCAGTTACATTAAGTAGGAGAAATAACAGCCTGCCAAAAAATAGTTCCATCTTAAAGTGCAGGCACAAGTCACATGACTGGGGGCAGCTGGGAAACTGACAATATGTCTAGCCCCATGTCAGATTTCAAAATTGAATATAAAAAAAATCTGTTTGCTCTTTTGAAAAATGGATTTCAGTGCAGAATTCTGCTGGAGTAGCACTATTAACTGATGTGTTTTGATAAAACCTGTTTTCCCATGACAGTATCCCTTTAAGCAGGCCCAGACTGGCAATCTGTGGGTTCTGGCAAATGCTAGAGGGGCTGCTATAAGATGCCATAGAAAGTCAGTATTTAGTGGGCTGGTGGGGGCTGTTTGGGCCTCTGTGTGGGCTGATTGGGCCTCTGTTCCTGAAATGCCAGGGCCTATTTTATTTCTCAGTCCGGACCTGCCTTTAAGAACGAATACATTGCTTCATCTGTGCCTCTACCGATCCAGGCCCTTATCCTCTCCAGTATATACTACTGCAATATAGAATTAGCTTGTCTACAACAATCTTATGTCCACCCACTACAATCGATTCTTTATGTGCTGCCCACATTATAACACCTGCCTCTAAACACTTCTTCACCCCTTTTATTATTTAAGACTCTCTCCTTACTTTCCCTTTAGAGCCCTGCATTCTTCTACAAATGCAGGAACATCAAAATACTGCTGGAGTAATTAAATCCCAGGTTGGGTCAGATATCTGGAATTGGAACGCGTAATTGTGGAACAGCTGCAGAACTCCAGAGTTACACTCTTTTCTGAATCAGTAAATTGATCATGATTACTATAACCATATTGGTAAAACATGTGCACATTGCATAACCACAGAATTTTGCACAGAAATTTCTCAGAGACAATTGGCGTTTTATCTTTATCTGAGAACAAATTTCTGGGACAAACCACCCTAAGAGATATAAATTGAACATACCTGTCAACAGCCACCACAACGCTTTGTGAACTTGTCTCCCCTATGGATTCCTGAATGCTTGCTATTTGTTTCCAGTCCATATTTCCTCCAACTGTAAACAGCACAGAAAAAAATGCTGAAAAAATGGCAGCAGCACAGGCATAACAAAATTATATCATAACATGTAAACTGCAAGTGAACAAAGTGTGTGTATTTATTTTACTGGAAATACACACCAAGACTGACAAATTCATCAGATGCTTGGTCTTTGGCGCTGGTAAAAGATCCTTCTCTGTTGCGAACAGTTCCAGATATGTAACGTGGCTTCACCCCAGTGCCAATCAATTGTGCAAGCTCCAGCTGACTAATGCACTTCAAAATCTGAAAAGTTAAAAAAAAGAACAAATATAAATACACAGGCAATACACAAATCACCAAAATAAGCTTTCCTGATGGTAGTTGCCTCTCATTCTAGTGAATGGGAAAATATTGCCTTACAGCACTCCACAGTGGAACTGCATAGATGTCAGTACTATAGTGTTTAAAGGGGAACTATCAAGAAAATTAAAATGTAATATAAGCTTCCTCATACTGAAGTAAGGAACTTTCTAAATACAATCAATTCAAAATTCTGTAGTGTTTCTGAAATAATCAAGTTTATCTTCACTATTTCTCTCTAAGCATCTGTTTATCTTCATTCTGTCTTTATGCAGGAGTTGGGTGTCAGGTGAATGATCCAGTGTATCTTATGGGGGACATCTATTGCCTAGAAGATGTATTCAAGCTCACTCTATTTAAATCACCAGAAATCCTGTCTCTCTGCATGCAGAATTTGTGCAAAAGGCAGTTATTTTTTTTAGATTTCGTTGTACTGGAATCAGTTATTTGAGTGAGCTTGAATATGCCTGCTATGAAAGGGAGCCCCCCTATAAGAAATATTGGATCATTCATCTGACACCCAACTGCTGCATGAAGAGAGAATGAAGAGGAATAGTGATGATAAACTTTATTTCAGAAACGGTACAGACTTTTTAATTGATTGTGTTTAGAAAGTTTCTTATTTCAGTATGCTGAAGCTAATATTACATTTTCATTTTCACAATAGTTCCCCTTCAACTAACCAGCCTTATTGTGTGGAAGGATATTTTAAATGCCATGGTTCTCCATATACCAATTCCTCCAACAACATCTTTTTAACACAATTCAATAAAGATGACTTCTTGTTTCAGCTATGCTTTCCAGGTGTATAATTGGTAGGAATATATTAAAATCATAGAAAGTTTTTATATAGAGCAGGCAGATAGGTAAGCGCAAAATGGGTTAAAATGTGTTCCTATAAGAATGTCGCTGCACTGCCTAGCAGAGTCTAATATATATGTATCTGCCTATTAATTCTGACTGAGGCACTATGCACAGAGCTGCAAGCTCTGGGAACCTTGTACTTGTACAACTGCTGTGCCTTGTCCCATACTATGTACAGTACAACTTATGGAAGATTTATAAACTGCGACTAGAAAAGACCATTTATAGGCCCAATGTTCATGCCTAGCAGCAGGCACGATAATTATAGCTTTCTGAGCACTGGGGAGAATCCCATTACACAAATGCACTAATATTTGCACCCTGCCCGTTGTTTGTAAACAAGGCCCCATATTATCAGCGTTAAGTGAAAATAAATCTTAATTAACATTTACCTAATTTATCCGTAACCATTCACAAAAAAGACATATTGCCATTTACTATTCAACACCCAGAATCGGATCTGTGTATTATTGTCTTAAATTCAGTTCATTTGGCTTAAATTCTTCTAAAATGTAGAAATAGTACCTCATGCCAAGATGATCCCAAGTAGTTTCCATCAGTATGGGCCACTGTAATGAGGGTTTTGATAGTATCAATGTTCTTCTGTTTCATTTCGGTAATTCCAGAGCTCACAGTTAATAATGTAAACCTCGCTAGGGCTTGTACATAAGCATCTCTCTCCAGCTACAAAACAGAAAAAGAAAAGTTCATGTAACCTGTGATATATATCTATATATACCCCAATGTGCAGGGAAATCCCTGGGATGTAGGTGATGGCCATAGCCATAATACAGTAGATCTCTATGTGGTGATTGTGATAGCATTCTGTACTTGAGAGGTATGGAGCTATCATGCATATACTGTAAATATAAATGTCAAAGATGTATCAAGGTCAGTGTTTAACCCTTTCAGGACCTACTCTTATACTGTATATTCTATATTCAAGCAATTTTTTCCCTGCAGCTTGATCAACACAGAAAATAATTGTCTAAATCCGATAGACAATTAGGGCAACGCGTGATAAACACAGCATTGCTGAAAAGCAATGCCAGGAAGTGCAACCCATAGATCAGTATGGTGCTTGACTGCTCAAATCAGGAAAACTAACCCGATGCCTGTGTTAGAATTTGATACATGTGACAACGATTAACTTTTCTGGCTGCTAAGAAAACATGAGTCAGGATTCCCCAGTTCCTTAACTGATAAATCTGCCTGTCGGCTTCCTGACAACTTCAGTTTTAGGGGGAAAGCGTTGAAGGAGTTCTATATTCCACTGAAAATTTTACAATCCACAACTGTTGTACTGCACATTCCAAACGATATCACGCACAGCATACGTTGACATCAGGATTTCCACAGTATCCCAATGTTTCAAAAACGGTGTGATTTTTCGCTATAAACACTTAAGATATATTAGAATAAAATATACCTGTTGATATGAACAAACCATTAAAAAAATAAAAGATGTTTATGAAAAAGGTCTGCATACCAGAGAAATAAACTTTCGGTTGGACCTCTGCCTAAAAATTTTGTTATTTTGCATCATAAACCTATAACTGCCTGTATATTGTCTTGAAGTATGTGTACATGACATGAAAGAATGTGTGCCTTAAAGGGGTGGTTCACCTTCAAACAACTAGTTGGTTTCAGACAGATCACCAGAAATAATGACTTTTTCCAATGACTTTCTATTTTCTATGGGTGACCGTTTTTCTAATATTTAAGTGTGAAAATTGTTTCGAGTTTAGAGTGCATTAGAATTACTGAGCTGCCAGACTCAAACACTAGAGACAGGGACATTCAACTTTATACTTAGATTTTGGAAAAACAGTAAAAAATAAATAATGTAAAGTATTTAAAAAAAAGTCTTTATTTCTGGGGAACAATCTAAAAACAACTGAATTGAAAAAGTGTTTGGAAGGTGAACAACCCCTTTAATATACTGACATTTTGTACAGTTACACAAATGAAGAATCTGAAAATATCTGCATGGAGAGTATAACCATTTTTTTTCCTTTACCTGTATGCAGAAAATACATGCAATTTTGATGGCGCAACGAATACCCTCCAGACACAGAGATGCTACTTCAGTGTCATCACAGTCTTGCAGACCAACGCTGAATGCAGCCAGGAATGGTGTCCATGCCAACTGATAAATAAACATACATGCATTATTTCATATGGAACCCAGGTGTGATAACATTATTCACACAACACGCATATATGTGAATAAAAAATGACAATTAATGATTTGTCAGTAGTGATGAGCACATCACAAGCAAAAACGGCCTTCAATGCATTTGGAGTGAAAAATAAAAAGTCACGTGCGTAAAAATTTTCGTCGTCTTCTACTGACTTCAATGCATCTCACAAATTTTTTGGCGAACCGAAATGGGACAGATTCAATCATCACTACTTGTCAGTAATTTGTAGGGATGCACCAAATCCAGGATTCGGTTCGGGATTCGGCCTTTTTCAGCAGGATTTGGATTCGGCCGAATCCTTCTGCCCGGCCGAACCGAATTTGCATATGCAAATTAGGGGTGGAGAGGCAAATCGCGTGACTTTTTGTCACAAAATAAGGAAGTAAAAAATGTTTTCCACTTCCCACCCCTAATTTGCATATGCAAATTAGGATTCAAATTCGGTTTAGTATTCGGGCGAATCTTTTGCGAAGGATTCGGGGGTTCGGCCGAACCCAAGATAGTGGATTCGGTGCATCCCTAGTAATTTGCACAAGAAATAACATTAAAAGCTTTAAAGAAGTTGTAAACCCTAATACAGAATTCTGCATTATGAAATCAAATATAAGGCTTATATAAACTTTGCAAAGTTTAATTTTGCTTCTTTTAATACATTATGTTTCTATTGTATATACACAACGGCAGGGAAGAAGGTTATGATCATAATACTTTCATGATTAAGATGCACAAATGCAAATAAAATCTGGACTGACAGCAGTACAGTTCAAGTTATATACAGCAAGTAAGAAATGAATATACTAAAGAGTCTCACCTTGAACATTGGCCTGACATGTTCTAGATGAGTAGCACTGGTGAAGGGAACCTGGACATGACTCACAGCCTCCATAAGGGCTTTTGCTGTCTTGGCCATTTGTTCCATTTCTAAATTGTACAACAGTCTTCTTTGTTTTTCACTAGCCACACCTGTTCAAAAAAAAAAAAAATAATGTCAGTAAAATGTTTACGATAGTCAGGAATGTTTGATTAATGGGGAAAATACTAAAATACTGGGAATCCTTCAGAATCCCCCAGTTCAAGGACTTTTCTTAAACTCACTTGGCTTGGATGACTTGGTAGTGATTGCAAGTTCTTTTGTTTCTTTCATGGAGATTTTCTTTCCAGCTATTTCATTGTAGATGGCAGAAAGATACTCTTCAGGAAGATCCTTGCTATCATTGATACCTCTATTCATTTTGATATACTGTTCTTTTGTCATTTTACTCTTGACCTAAGCAAGAGGAAATGCAGATTTAGAAAGAAAATAGAGATGAAGCAGAGACGCTTGTTTTCTCAAACCTGGACTACATGGGGAAAAAGTGTAAACAAACATATGAATCAGAAAGCTAGACAAAATTAAGTTTTGGATCCAAGGGTATATTTTAATACGACATATGAGTGATGAGTGATATCCCTGCAGTGAGCACCAACCATTTAGTTTTTTGGTGTGCTACCAACATTAATGTGGATATGGTCTTAAAATTTCTTGTGGTAACACGGGTGTGGTTTAAAGTGGCTGTGGTTTAAAAGGGGAGTGGTCAGCACTGACTTTCATTATCAGCCCTCCAAAAAAGTGGCTGTGATTTAAAAAGGGAAGTGGTCAACAGTAGCTTCCATTATCAGCCCTCCACCACGTAGTCCAGAAAAATTCCAGCCCCTGTACCACAGAAGATAGATAGCACTGATATAGCAGATTTATGCAGTGGCACACGTGCTCTGTCATTTGGGTTTTAGATCCCTTTAAATAAAATAAGCGTTCAATACATTTACATATTTGCGTAACGATGCATTACAGCTTTCGTTACAATGTAAATATGTGATTGATATGCAGCAATACCTGAGGGCTGTGAAGGTCCGTGGTCAGCATGATAATTGAATACGCCAAGACATAAGCAGTATCTGCACTAGCAAACAGCGTCTGCCTAGAATAAAAATATTTTAAGAAATTAATATTCAGAAATATTTTACTTTTTTTTTTTTTTGAAAAAAAGAAATGTTTAAGTTCCAGTAAATATTAAGACAGTCAGCAGCTCATCTGTCCCAATGTCTACTCAATTGATTACTGGCTAAAAACCAGGCAGATATCTATGGGGCAGATTTGAAAATCCTGTGGATGGGACTGCATGACTTTGTTGATGCATGCATAGGCTCCTGGGGCCAAATAATGAATCAGCCCAATTTGACCCAGAAAGTAGATGGACAAATTGGACAAAAATCTGCCCATTTTGTCCTCAAAACTAGCACATTTACAGCTCTAATTATCTGCATTCACAGACAATACTGCTGTAATTCACAGCTACAGGGTCATACATTCGAAATTGTTGATGAAAATATCACATTGCTGGGGTGTGGCCACCAGCTTGATGTGAGAGGACGCATATTAGCTCAGCTCAGCTCCGCTCCGGTGGTTTCAATTTGTGATACCTGCACGCTAAGACACAGCAATTATGGACCCTACAAAGCAAGTACGGCACCCCCTGCCGCAGAGAACACTCATGGGGATCACTAAAGCTCAAAGATGAGCATCGAAGGCGGCAATAAGACTTGACCAGTACGCGCGCAAAGACAGACAAAATGGCGCCAAGGCCTTGTTGGCAAGCGCTGCCTTGGATTCAACTGCACCTGTGGAGGAGCCTTCACTAGCGGTCCTCCTGGCTGAAGTTAAAAGTGCACGGGATGCTTGTACTGGGCTGATTACAGCTAAGGTGGATGGAATCAAAGTCGAAATGTCTATCTTCCGCCATGACATGCAGCGGATAAGGGAAAGAGCTGCCGCGACTGAGCAACGAGTCAGTGACCTTGAAGATAATACTGGGCCTATTCTGAACCAAGTAATGGAACTCCAAACGGCTGTCCGCTCATGGTAAAGCAAGGCAGATGACCTCGAAAATCAGTTGAGGCGTAATATCATTCGACTCCTTGGATTCCCGGAACGAGTGGAGGGTGAGTCCCCTCAGAACTTTGTGCAAAAATGGCTAACTAATATGTTTGGGGTAGACTCCCTCACTGCCACGTTTTCAATAGAAAATGCTCACCGGGTCCCCATGCATGCTTCACCTCTGGGGGCCCAAGCCAGACCTCTCATTGACAGGGTGTTAAATGCAAGGGACAGAGATAACATTCTTGCCATGGCCTGCACTAAAGGCCAGCTACCATTTGAGAATGTGAACATTACCATTTATCTGGACTACTCCCTCGAGGTCAAATGGCAGCGGGCCAAATTTAATGAGGTAAAGAAGAAGTTGTGGAATGAAAAGCTTGTATACGCCATGCTTTACCCGGCTAAGTTGCGGGTCACTGCGGAAGGGTAAGTACATTTTTTTGTGTCACCACAGGATGCTACTGTGTGGCTGGAAGGCCGCGGCCCACGGTGGGACAACCGTGACTAAAGCAATTGTTCAGCAACAAGTGGCTGCACTACTAAGGCCCTGACGTTAAAAGGTTTCTTGTTTGATTTTCCCTCTTTCTATTATTCATGTTGGTGCAAGTTCAACAGCGACAATCATGGAAGGTTACTACGCAACTGTCAACTAATTGCTAGTCTGGTCAATATGATTCGGCACAATGGGAGCCACCAGAGTGGTTGTTCCCCCTCTAGCCTATCTATGGCTTACTTCGAGTTCTGGCCTAGAAGGCTAAGCTGGTTATTGTCAACATCTACACCCCCCCTGCATCACCCGAAGGATGCTTTTTGTTTCCCTCACGTTGGTGGTCGACCAATTTACTTACTTGGGAATAGTAATCAAACTCCCTGTCTCTGACTTCTATGACTTAAACATATCCCCATTATTAACAATCATACAACACAAAGTGAGGGCCTGGGAGTCCTTGATGTTGAGTCCAATGGGCAGAGTGCAGCTAGTCAAGATGATTCTTTTACCCAAAATAACATATATCCTGCAACAAGCCCCCATTATGTTAAAAAAGCATGAACTGAACTGAACTAACTCCCGATTGAGTTTGAATACTTTATTTAGGGGAAAGCTGGCGGGGGGGGGATGGCTTTCCTGAATGTATTTCTATACTTTCCTGCCATGCAACTTAGTCATCTAGCATCCTGGGTAGAAGAGGCAAGTCATCAAACGTTATACTCCTTGCACAGGACTCTGCTGGGCACGGCCATTCCCCTCTTCAGTGGCTACTTAGCAAAAAACCACAGGCTGTGACCTATCGAAACCCAGTCCTGCTTGGTATGAGGGTGATTTGTCGGAAAGCAATGCAGGTGATTCAATGTACTGACATCCCTCAGCAAACTCCACTATGGCGGAACCAGGGTTTTCCTGGGGTAGCTATGTTGAAGCCCAACTTGGTGTGGGAGAGGTTTGGCATATCTGAAATAAGGGATGTCTGGCGTGAGAACGGAATGGTCCCCTTTGAAGAGCTGAGACATTCCAACTCCCTGCTCACCAGTTACATTATGCGCAAGAATATACATGTGTCTTCACACCAAGATGTTGGTTACACTTAGGACTAAATGGGAAGGTGATATGGGTCAGTTAGCAGACGAAGAGTGGGATGAACTGTTAGCTTCCCCCCTCTCTGTTTATTTGAGTTACAGGGATAGGCTCATTCATTTGTATTGTATACACAGAGCATACTACTACCCTGCGAGGCTGCATCATAATTTTTCCTCAGTTTCCTCTGAATGTCCTAGATGCCACAATGAACAAGCCTCTCTGGTACATATGCTATGGAAATGCACATCCCTAACGCCATTCTGGGCACTGGTTCTTAACACACTTGATGCAATTTTAGAGGTACTAGAAATACAAAGGTCTGCCTATTTGGTGTGGGATTGAAGGACCTACTTACATTCCATCAATGTTTATTTGTCAATAAATGTGTTTTTGTAGCCAAGAAAATGATTATGAGGAGGTGGAAAGACTCCCTTCCTCCTTCTGGTCCACAGTGAGTGCTTGAAGTTAAAAATCTCTGTGCCCTGAAGCACTTATCTATAAAGCCAGAGGCAGCCCCCTCAAGTATGAGAAAATCTGGGGTAAATGGACGGACTGGGTTATTTAACTTTTCATTGTACAAATTGTATACTATAAGATCAATGCTTCGAATTGTATACTGTCATTTTGGACACAAATGTAACGATTTACTGCTGTATTTAATCCAAATTCTATGTACACTTACAGATGCATATGATTACTGATATGATAGCATTGTAACTCTATGTTGACTCTTATGCTGCTCAAATAAAAATGCCTGAATTTAAAAAAAATATATCACATTGCATACCCTTGGTTACATTCAAGATATCGAGCAGCAAACTTTTCCATTAAACGATCAATTTTTTGGGCTTCGCCTGGAAGACGGAAGCCTTCCAGAAACATCCGAAGTGCTGATACAAAGTCCTTCCCTAAGAAGTCGTGCTGGTCAACATAAGCATACATAACTTCTTTGTTGAACTTGTCGTTATCTCCAAGGAACTCCCCAACTTGAGTCTGCAAGATGACAATTATGAGTAGCTAGAATAAAGCCCTGCAAAGGATATTAGCTCAGTTTTTACAGAGTATCAGGCCTTAGATGTTAGGTATTTCATTCTTTAAACAATTATCAGAGAAGCCAACTAAATGGTGTAAAGCAGCAGCAGCGAAAACTTTAAATTTAAAATATATATATATATATATATTTGAATAATTTGTATATTAAACATTATTACTCCTAATTTATTACCTATTAAGCACAATACTTACAGAGTCTAATCTCTCCTCTTGGTGCAAAAACTGGGCGATATCTTCTTGCGTTGTTCCTAGCATCCCTTGTTCTTGCAGGTACTGAATTCCTCTCTTTGGTTTCTTATTAAAGCTGTGTATTAATTGCATAAAACCAGTTTATAGCTCATTTATATGTACTGTTAATTATACCACGTAGCTCCATGATAATCTACACACTTATTCATTAGGTATTTTGGTAATGTTTCTACAGGGAAAGTGTTTTTAGAGGAAGAGAACAGCAAACTACTGAGCATTCAGATTAGATTCTCACTTACAGATCTATTCCTTGCTCAATGATCTCCTTTTGTTGCTTCAGAACCTCAAACTGCTCTGGGTTGTCTGTTCCTGACATTTGCGTACTGTAGCTGCCAATGCCCGAGGAAGCTGTAGAATCAAGTGAATTCAAGCTTCCATATCTATTAATGGTCTCTGGATGTTTGGTGTCATGGGTATCTTGCTCAGAAGGCTTCTCTTGTCCTATGACAGAAAAAAAACATCTTTTAACAAAAAAAAAAACATTCATCATGCCAAAAAGCAGTCAAACAACAGTGGCAGCAGCGGTATATCCAATTAAAAAAAATGTACATAATCGTCGTTAAAATGAAGCACAATGTTCTGTATACTGTTTAATATTATGCAGGCATGTGAAGAAACTTTAAATAATGAGACTGTTATACCTAAACTCATCACTCATACATCATACTTTATATTTGTATTTATAATAAAGGAATATTTTGTGGCATTCTGTTCAATTACTTATTGGCTGGCAATGAAACTGCAGTAAAGATCAACCTGAAAACATTCAGGAAATTAATCAACAGCCAGGCGTGTAGTAAAATGATCTGATTAAAACCAAGTTAATCAAAAGATCTCTACAGAGAGTCTCCTCCTGCTAAGCAAATCCAAACACAATGTACTACACAGCACATTTGAATACACAGAAACTGTAATTGCTTGGTAAAACTGGAGAAAACACAAGCTAATTAGTGTTTTCTCCAGCCAAGACCTGCTGTTACTATTCCCCTTTTAGAAGGCAATTATGCTGTCGTTACTGATGAACTGAAAAAAAAACGTCTTACTTCATAACAAGGAGCTTGGCATCACTCTGATTGATAAGAAAGTCCTTAGAGCAATCATGTCAGTATAAGATTATCATTTAAAGAGAACAAAACCCTAAAAAATGAATATGGCTCGCAATGCCATAGTTTATATATTGAACTGCCTAAACCAGCCTTAAGGTTTAGCATCTCTATTGTAGTAATGATGCAAGCCTTCAAATTTGTCACGGGAGTTTCCCATCTTGCACATGCTCAGTATGCCTTGAGTAGCAGTTGAGAAGCTAAGGGGTCATTGCAAATCAACAAGCAGAAAACAAGTTTTGCCAGTCAAGGGATGGCTACAGGGCTGGTTATTAAATACTGATGCTAATTCTGCTGGATTCTACGCTGCCATGTACCAATATTTATTTACTTATCAGCCTCATCCTTATATTGTTACATTTATATTATATGTATTCAGAATACCATTAATGATGGGGAGCTACTGGGGCATCTTTGGAGACAGATTTTACTGCTAAAGGGCTGTAGTTGCATTGGGCTGGTACAGAAGCCCAAAACATAATGTTAGTTCTTTAGTTAAGCTTTAGTTCTCCTTTAACAATATAATATGATGTTTTACCATTGCACCTGTAAATACAGAATGTGATATTACCTTACTATATGACCTGCAATCATATGCTAATCTGATTATGATTTCTGAGTCCATGAAGTGCTTTATGTTGCATAGACTTTCACAGATCACTGAAACCCTTAAAGGGGTTGTTCACCTTCTAAACACTTTTTTTCAATTAGATTGTTCCCCAGGAATAAATTATTTTTCAATTTATTTCCCTTATTCATTTTTTACTGTTTTTCCAAAATCTAAGTGTAACGTTGAATGTTTGTGTCTGTGGTGTTTGAGTCTGGCAGCTCAGTAATTCAGGCGCAGACTCTGATCTGTTACAATTTTGCAACATTTAGTTGATCCATTTCTCAGCAGCATCTCTGGAGTATTAGCAACTGTATCAATTCTAACAGCTGCCTGTAATGAAACCCAGAGATTCTGCTCAGCAGGGACAAAGATAACAAATGTATCAACTAAATGTATCCATTTAGAACAGTTTACAGGGTCGGCGACCCCCCCTCCCAGAGCTGCTTCAGAAGGTGAAAATGACACTCCACACTTCAATATTAGAAAAACAGTCACACATAGAAAATAAGTCATTGGAAAAAGTAGTTCTTTCTGGTGATCTTTCTGAAACCAACTAGTTGTTTGAAGGTGGACCACCCCTTTAACTGATGCAACAAAGTCTACAAATGTTAAAGGCTCCTCAGTTTATATCCACAGTATTGTATTCTGTCTGAAAATATGACATACCTAGAGTTGTCTGAGAGTTGGGATTGACGTAGAGGTCTTTACTCCATTCCACCATGCATTTCAAAATAGAAACCAAGCATTCCAAGCCTTTCTTCCTTAAGTTTAACTCCTTAAAAAAAAAAAAAAAAATAAATACCAAGAGATAAAGTATGAATGTTCATCAGGCTGGTTCAAGAGAAAAAGTAATATTTGGTGGCATAATGGACAAAAATGAAAAAAGGTAGATCAAACTGACATCAAAAATGATTGCTTATGAACCTAAGTGAGTGAAAACTGAATGACAAGTAACAGTGCGTTATTTCTGATAGAACATGGAATACACTGTCATTTTGCAACAATAAACTCTTAAATAAGGATAAACTAATTTTTTGGACACATCAAACCCACAAATCTGCAATCTGATGGGATCACAAGAACCCTTTAGTAGGAATTTTCCAGACAGCCTGACATCACTTATTTTCAGTATTAAGGCACATGTGATTAATAATCATATGAAAACCAACATGTGTTATGTGAATTCCAATATCAATATTAGTTAGTGTCACTTTCCTGAGAGAGACATGGAAATTCTGGTTTTCACTGTGTTAATTGCAAATAAGCAAACTGCTGTAGCTATTACTATATGTTTATTTGCAAATATAGAAAACATTTATGACAAATAAATAATGACTGGTAGACAAAAAGTTAGTGAGATTAAGAAAATGACAAATAAATAATAAGTACCTGAACATTTGACATGCCAAGTTCTTGGCTTCCTCGCCCTTGAGCAATCTTGGAGAGGTCATTAACCAACCTTTCAAAGATGTTGGCTGCGTTCAAATCACAGTCATAATTTACATAAATATCAACCACACCTTGCGCATCTGCAGAGATAACATATAGGAAACAAAGTTAATTAGTACTGATGCACTTCATGATGCCTGCGTTAATCAGAAGCATGCAGCGGAGAGTCATTTGAATGCAGTGTTTAACCCTGCGACCTGCATTATTCATATTTCCATACCTGCACAAATTCTTGTCAGTGTCTGAATCACCATCCACTTGTGATCAAAAGAACTAGTAGATGTTTCCAGTATGTAAAGGAAGATTTCCTTAAAGAAAACCTGTATATAATAAATAAAAAAAAAAAGTTCAGGCATTTGAATGTAGATATTCATCTGCATTACATGTTCAGTTTTTCCAGATTACAACATAACTGCTTGTGGTTATCTATCCTACACCTAGGGGCAAATTTATTAAGGGTCGAATAGTACATTTAAATATGAAATTTCGTTGTTTTTTTTTGGTTTCAAAATTCACACATTTGAATTTCAATTCTCCTATTCGAATGTAAATTCAAATGTGAAATTTATCACACCTTGGCCATGGAAACAGTCCCTATTCAAATATTGGCCAACTAAAACCTGCAGAGATGTTAACAGCCTACCTGACATTCGAGTTTTTTTCAGAGAAAAACTCAATACATACAAATCGAATACAATACAAATTTTTGGGTCGGAACTATTTGAATATTGGACATTCACATTTTTTCTTAAATAACCTCCCAGTCAAATTGTAAATATATTCGAGTTAAAAAAAATTCACATGAATTCGAAATTTTAACCTTTGAGAAATGGGCCTCAAAGATGTGGCTAAGCATGCAGCCATGAATCTATCTGGGAATGGTCAGCTAAGAAACATCAGATATTTATACTGCTGTCTTGAATGAATGTTCATCGGAAGTAATCAATGTGGGTGTATATAGGTAACAAACCATACTATAAAGGATGAGTCTTTCAGGAGACAAATTAACAGAATTATCACAATCAGGCAAAAGAATACAATTAGCAAATATGGGTTTCAGTTAGGGTTGCCACCTTTTCTTGAAAAAAATACTGGCCTTCCTATAGTTATATGGATTTTCCCTATTAATAACATTGGGATCAAGCTTCATTTGTACCGGCCAGGCCAGTAAAATACTGGGCAGTTGGCAACCCTAGTTGCAGTTAATACAACTGTCTGACATCAGAGAGCATATACAAGATCAAATAGAATATAAAATACAGAGTAGAAGGAAACCCAAAACTACCTTTTACATTACCTTCTGTCACTTTAAAGACTTAGGTGCCAAATATTTATGTTGAATGCTTAAAACTTTTATATATCAAACCATCCTTGTGGAAATTCAGTGGTCCGATTCTGTGTCTCTCCTACTATAATACCAGCCATTAAGCTAAAAAAAAAAATCTGCTTTTCTTATCAGTATTGGTAGTCATCATGAGCAGTATTCAAGTACTTAAACTATCTTAAAATCACTTTTTTACCCCCGCATTACACAACTATTCTTTACACAAAATAACAGCAACGATCCCTCAAAATAACAGCAACAATCCCTCAGTTTACAGCGTCTTTCCCAATAATGTGGAATGATCTTTTTAAAAACGTAATATTTCTTGAATAATATTCATAACAAAAATCTATTTTAAAGAGCTGTGGAATACAGTATGTTGGGGTTACCTAAAGACAGGATAAAAATAATAACTGGCAAAAAGAAAAGTGTACCATACCTCAATTTGCATCTTCAGATGCAACTTGAAATTTGATAGTAGTGTCAAAAAAATAGACAGAGATAGCTCAAAAACCTCTGGAACAGACGAAACTCCATTTTTAGACAGAGCAACACAGAGATACTGCTTGATTGCATTGATAAACATTTCATTAGTCTTAAAAACAGGCCCTGCATTCTGCAGAATGGAGAGTAGCAGCTGGAGCGAAAGTACCTTGGAACGCAATTCATGAGATCTAGAATGAAACAAAAGGTAACATTACTGGAAATATTTAATTATCCTTATGACCAAAAAAAAGTGTACAAATATAGAGGAAAATCCCAACTGAAGGCCCACCCTGCCTCCTGTTAGCTCATGGGTGCCAGATAATGTTTTCAATTATATAATCTGCTTTATCACATAATCCGACCACAACAAAAACTTCGACATACTGAAATAAAAGACTTTATACCACCAGACCAGACCAGTCTAAAACACAATAATTGACATTAAAGGGGTTAAATAATAAACAGTGCTAAGTATGCTACAGGTCTAGTTACCTATAGCAACCAAATCAACAGGCAGCATTTACTGGTCAACATGAATTTTTTTTATTGGTTACTGCACATTTTATTGGTTATCACAGTCCCACAAAGCAATAACATTAAAAAAGATCAGGAACATAGGGACACATATTTTAACATTTCAGAGCTATAAAAGCCAATAAACACAATGCTTTTTATGCAAACTAAAGTAATACTGACATTTTCTCAGGTCATGCTAGCAGGTGCAAACCTTTTTATAAGCTAGAGTACAAATGCAAACACTACTCCATCCTAATGAGTGATTTCACGGTTCCCCTGACTCCCCTCCCAGCATCACTAAAACTATTCTGCGCTAGATGATCACATTCCCCAGCAAACTTTATGCATAGGGTTTGGGAATGCCCATTTATCCAAACATTCTGAAAGGATATAACACAATTGATCCAAATAAGAATGGACACTCCACTACCGATGGATCCCAAGGTACTACTATTAAATCAAATGGAGCAGATATCCCTAAAACGAGTCCAAAAGACACTATTATCTATTCTGTGGAAATCTAGTGGTGGGCCAACAACACAGGGTTGGAAACAACTAATTGAAAAGTCACTCCCACTATATAAACTGTTATATATGAAAAGGGGCTGTCCAGAGAAATTTAATAAGGTCTGAGCACCATGGACAGATGACGACACAGATATAGGATGACTAACCACTTCCTACATGGTGTAACCCCCCCAAGCAAACACCTCACAAAGCAAAATGGTCGAGAGTCACGACTAACTATATAGTATACGAAATTAAACTGTACTGCCCTTCAAAGATAGCTTGAATGCAAAGACGGCACCACTCTGGTTATGTTTGTAAAGTTTTTGCTTTATTGCAAAATTGCAACTCAACAATGTTAGAGAACTTACTATGTTTGTAATAATACAGTTGCGCAATAAAATTATTTAAAAAAAGAAGAAAAAAAAACCTATTCTGCGCACTCAGGTCACATAAGTCTGGTTAAATACCGTCTCAATAAGTGGCCATGATAAATGGGGTTGCTTAACATTTGATACCATTTACTTCTCTTTTAAGAACCTTACAGTAAATGCCTAATATCTAGTTCACTTTTCCAGACCAATAAGCAGTGCCAAATCTTATATTGGCTCCTCAATACTTACTTTGGGTCTGGAGGCCCATCAGACAGTGGCTTCATAGACAATTTACATAGTGACCTGAAGACTAGAAAGGCATCTTTTTGTAAGATATGGGAGAACTTAGCACCAGGAGTAGGGGCTGAAGTGTTTCCAGATTCCTAAAACAAACAAAAATACATCATATGACATGCAGAAGCAGCACTATTTCTTCTCACTAAGCATTATATTAAATACTGTTGTTATGTGTTGGATTCTAAAGCAAATGAAATAGATATCGATATTAAACATTATAAAAAAAAAAAATTAAACAGCAAAATGTCTCTTGTACAGTTGTCCAGAGCCTTAAAAGAGAACTACAGCTTACAGGCTAAAGATGCGGCGACCACAGAGCTTTACCAGCAAAGATCCAAAGATGCCCCAGTAGTTCCCCCATATTCTTTTCTGCTGATTAAAAGCACATGCCCTGCACTGCTGTCAGTTACCTGAGCATAGGGTCCAACTCACAATATACAAAATAAGTCACAATGCCCATTTTTACCCCTATTTGTTTTTTACGATTTAATTCTCCTTTAACGTCACATAACTGTAAGAGTTTGGATTCAGTTCAGCTGAGCAGCTAAGGCTGAATCTGAATCCTGGAAAATGTACAAGGATTCAGCACAATACCAAACAAAAACCTGAGTTTGGTGCATAACTAAAATTAACAATGCAGATAAAATGGTAATTAATGAATAATTACAGATATAAAACAATAATTGCCTTTCTTGCCTGAGTGTCGTTAGAGGAAACAGACAATCTATCATCGGGTAAGGATGGGGTGTAGGCCATAGATATGGGAGTTCCGGGTATCCCATTTGCATGTATACTATCCCCATCACTGGTATCTTCTGATATTCTTGTCGTACTTTCAGTGCTGACAGTCTCCTCCTCTGCGTGAAAATAGGTAATAAACATTTAAAACCAACCGCCCTTCAGTAACATAGCAGATGAGGTTGACTAAAGAAGCACATTACCCCTGTTCAACCTTTTCAACCTGTCTAACTGCTATTTGATCCAGAGGAAGGCAAATGTACATTATTTAAGGTACTCAACAATTCTATGTATCTTAACAATTAAGAAAGAACTGCCCTTCTCTTTACTTAGGCTAACCCTCCCCTCTATATTTCAATATTAAAGTTGTAACTCAAATGGTCATCTTAAACTTATGTACTGCTTCTTTAAGCTTGTGCAGATGACGACTGTATCTGTTTGTTTGATTGAAATGTATAAATTAAAGAGATTTAAAAAAAAAAAAAAAAAAAAGGACCGATCTATCAAGGAGAAATTAATTTATACAGATTACATATGCTAAGTTACGGCTGTGGCACATGGGACAATCTAAAGTGTTTTGCCTGGCAGTTTTTTCCTAATTAAAAATTGTATCAAAATTCCCAGATGTACCCTTCATTATCCTTTATAAAGCTCACTTATAATGCCAGTAAAAGTGCATTTTTAATTGATCCTCATGGGGCAATGGACAGTGTATGTATGTATGTATGTATGTATGTATGTATGTATGTATGTATGTATAACTTTATTTGTAAGTGGCTGTTAAGGAGCTGCAGCATTGTACAATGCATAAAAGTACAATATATATATATATATATATATATATATATATATATATATATATATATATGTATACACCTGGAAGACAAGTCACACAATAAATATACACATAATTCATATCAGGACAAAGTGATTTGTGGCAAGAGACACAGTGGGAAGGAGGTCCCTGCACCGTAGAGCTTACAGTCTAAGTCAGTGATCCCCAACCAGTGGCTTGTGAGCAACATGCTCACCAACAACTTGGATGTTGCTCCCAGTGGTCTCAAAGTAGGTGTTTATTTTTGAAATCTTGGCTTGGAGGCAAGGTTTGGTTACATAAAAACCATGTGTTCTGATAACAGAGCCTGTTAGGCTGCTAGTCCACATAGGGGATACCAAATGGCCAATCACTGCACTTATGTGGCACCCCAGGAATATTTTAATGCTTGTGTTGCTCCCAAACTCTTTTAACATTTGAATGTGGCTCATGGGTGAAAAAAGGTTGGGGACCCCGGCCTAAGTGATGGGTGTTCTGATGCTATCCTACAAAGAAAGAAAAAAATATGGCAGGCAAATTACCCCCCAAATGTGCCTTTGCCCTTTGTTTATTCTATGCTCTCTTTTTTTATTCCTCTCTGAGTCACCCAGAGGAGTGCAAAAATAGTCAATAAAGGGAGTATGGGATACAATTAAAGCAAATAAAACTTGAGTAAACATGCAGTGCACATAAAACCATAAATACCTAAAACACTTCTCATTTTGTCATATGGGTCGTATGTGAGCAACTATAAGCACTCATACACATGCTGACTCATTGCTGCCAGTAGAGAACACCAGCCAGCATGCAGAGCTTCCCTTTCTACTAAATTGGAAGTCATCTATACTGATTGCTGCAACATTTTCATTGTTGTCAATTCCGTGTGTCTTTTTGTGCTAACAACTTTAATACAGGTATGGGACCCATTAATTGGAATGCTCGGGACCTGGGGTCCAGAAAAGGGATCTTTCTGTAATTTGGATCTTCATACTTTAAGGAATCATCTAAATATTAAATAAACCTAACAGGATTGTTCAGCATCCAATAAGGATTAATGACATCTTAATTGGGATCAAGTACAAGGTACTGCTGTTTCATTATTACAGAGAAAAAGGAAATCATTTTTAAAAATGTTAATTTTTTTTTTTTAATTATTTTCTTAAATGGAGTCTATATATATATATATATATATATCCCACACTGTTACTGTGGATATAATAGTGCTAAAATTGTAACATTGAAGAAGCACAACCTGAAAGGACCTGTATTTTCAGGCAATACTTGGCTATTGGGGGAAAACTTCAGTAGAAAGTTTGCACATGAAAGTTGTTTCTGCTGCTGTAATATCTTCTATTTTTGTGATTTTCTGTACATGCTGTGCTTGCCGTGTGATGTATATCAATTCACTCCTGTATATTGCTGGGAGAGATGTCCCAGGGCTTGTAGGGAGACAACTCTGTGCATGTCTGGGATCTCCCCTGGTGATTGCTAGCCTTTAATCAATAAAGTGAATCTGTTCATTGCTACATCCAGTTAAGTGCCAGTTATTTTTCTTCGACTATTTACTACATAGAATCACCTATTGAGCAGCAAGCAGGAAAAACATGCTGCATAGAAACAGCTTTAAAGAGCAATCAAAAGGCAATTATATACTCCCCGTTATTTCAAGAGGGCACTCTCCCCTGAGCTCACACAATTGCACTGCCACCAAAGCAGTCTAGGTATATGGAATGCCCTACTGCCCTTGACTACACCCGTGTGCATTCTAGGTTTTAACAGCCAAAGCTAATTTATACCTACTGGCTTATAAAAATGGTGGAGGGTCCAGCACCAGAACACAAAACAGCAAAAGTTATCATTAGGAACACTAGGGTGGTAATAAGGAAG
The DNA here is from genome assembly GCF_017654675.1 of Xenopus laevis. Lineage (NCBI taxonomy): Eukaryota > Metazoa > Chordata > Amphibia > Anura > Pipidae > Xenopus > Xenopus laevis. The sequence goes on from NC_054381.1 coordinate 127,483,648, forward strand.
ATGCCCATTCAGATACTTGATGTAACCATTTGTTACATAGGGGGCACTTTCTGCAATGTAAGCTATGCTTAGTTTCTAGTTTACTTCCTGCATATCATTTATTTCTGTGCCAGTAAATGAGCACAATGATTACTGCCATTAGTCTGTGTGCTAATGCAGCTGCCCATTCCAGCCTCCTGGAACTGAAGCCCCAACTTTCTACATGAATGCCTAATAATCATTTAACTATTTACACCCCTTGCCACACAAAATAGAAGACACATACATGAAGCAGCAACTCAGCAGCATTATTTCATTTATAGATGACGGCTTTAATAACATTTATAAAACAGAATATATTATAGCACCTTGAGCCAATTCTCTCATTATACTCAATAACAAACCCCAGACCACATTTTTGCTCTCTGTAAGAAATGAACTCATTATTGTTTTATATTACACATTGAGTTATATTAGAAAATAAAAGAAACATATGTTGTCTGTATCAGTATTCAACCATTTCAATATTATGTAGAACAACCTTTTGCTGCACATAGATCATTACATCTTTTTTGGGGTACACATGTTGAATAGCAGGTTACAATATGTGTACAGCACTGTGCAATATGTTGACCCTCTAAAAATACATGTTAATAATAATAATAATAATAATAATAACCCTAGCTTCATTGTAGGGTATGGGACAAATATATGAATGGCTCCACAATCACTGGCCTGTATGGGAGGATGGCACAGAAGAAGCCATTACTCAAAAAGAACAATGTGCGAATGGCCTTTGCCATAAATCAGTTGTGCGAAAGTTGTGGTAAAAGTGAGGCTGCATGAGACCAAGTCATAGATTTTGGCATAAATGAATCAGGTTTTTGAAGCATGGTGCTGGATTTGTTCAGTGTAGAATTTGCTAATTAGAAAGATGACAGAATTGGTCATAGGTCTGAATAAGATAGATAGATAGATAGATAGATAGATAGATAGATAGATAGATAGATAGATAGATAGAGATATGAGATATATGGATGGATGATAGATAGCTGATATATGGATGGATGGATGGATGGATGGATAGCTAGATGGAGATAGATGATATATAGATAGATGAATGGATGGATAGATACTGTAGATAAATAGATAGATGATAGATAGATAGATAGATAGATAGATAGATGATATATAGAAAAATAGATAGATGATATATGGATGGATGGATGATAGATAAAGATAGCTGATATATAGAAGGATGGATGGATGGGTGGATGATTGATGGATGGATAGATAGATGATATATAGCTAGATGATGGATGAATGAATGGATGGATAGATACTGTAGATAGATAGATAGATAGATAGATAGATAGATAGATAGATAGATAGATAGATAGATAGATAGACTGTTTACAAACAATACTAGTGCTTCAGAAAATAAAAATAGTAAGAAACAAAGATGCTAGCCTTGTATGTTACATTATGTTACATGTAAAGCTATACTTATTAAAAGAAGTATTTCACCTCCAACTACAGAGTTCAGCATTTCTTGAATGATACTTTGGATTACGTCCTGTGTGGTTTCTTCACAGTCATTACTGGTTTCATCCCTGATTCCCAAATCAGGTTTGGAATTATCTTAAAAGAGAAAAAAAAATGTACCTTGTAAGGAGACTGTGCTTGTTATTTTATTCAACATCATTTCTGTAGTTATGGGTACATATAGTTAAGAAAAAAGCCAGTAGAAGAGCTTGTACAAAGTGAAGATACAGATATCTTAATTTACAATGAAAAGTTTTGGGTTTTTTTCCCCCCAGACTATTTGCATCATTAAATATTTTGATACTTCTAAACTGCGTAAAAATGCTGCAGAGGCACAAGCTACAATGGCAGCCCTGTGCTTGTCACCAAATCCATTGTGTTCCCATTTATAGATACAACATGGGAGCTCGAAGCTCAGTGGTTGTTATAGCTATTCATTATTATATGAGGCCCATTGTCCAGGTAACAAGGTTATTAATGTGTTTCAATTGTTCTATTTATTTTTAAATAGTCACTTGGTAGACTTATAGCCAAAAAGCACTGCGGTGCTATTTTTTTAATAATAATATTCATCTCAGTAACCTGTAACAAGTGAGTGGAGAGAGAGAGAGATAGAGAGAGAGAGAGAGAGAGAGAGAGAGAGAGAGAGAGAGAGAGAGAGAGAGAGAGAGAGAGAGAGAGATGAAAGCCAGAGTATTTTAGAAAAAATATATTATGATTTCTTATTTTTGAAAGGGCATTTCGATTTTGGTGCTACTTCTCCTTTTAAATTTGATTGCTTACTTTCTGTGCACTGATCGGTTTCAGGCAGCTCATTTTCTGCAATTGAAGCATCAAATCCATTTTCTGGCTCAGCTTCTTCCTGAAGGCTATTTTCCAGGTAGTTTAAGTGTTGGTCAATATCCCCTTCATGTTCTCGAGTTAACTGGTCAGTTTTCTCCAGATGGTGCCTCATGGGTGGCAATTCCAGCTCATGGTGGCTTACTGGAGAGTGCTGAAAATGGTGTTGCTGTTTATGCCGCTCCTTTTCCATGTGTTTGGCTTCCTGAAGCTGAAGTGGTCAAATATGATCACATAGTTTGAATATATTAAAAAAAAATGTTATTTAGAAGCACAGAAAAATATTATGGGCAGATTACATGGAAGAACAATACTAGGGATTCACCGAATCCAGGATTCGGTTCGGGATTCAGCCAGGATTCGGCCGAATCCTTCTGCCCGGCCGAACCGAATCGGAATCCTAATTTGCAGAAATTGCGTAACTTTTTGTCAGAAAACAAGCAAGTATAAAATGTTTTCCCCATCCCTAATTTGCATATGCAAATTAGGGTTCGGATTCGCCGAATCTTTCGTGAGGGATTCAGGGGTTCGGTCGAATCCAAAAAAGTGGATTCGGTGCATCCCTAAACAATACCCTGTCAGAAGAGACGTGGTGCAGAATGGCTTTAAACTTGTATATCTTAACACACCTTCTTTTAACACATATCAATCAACCATGGATCATAGTATAAAGTAGAATATTAGTATTGCCCTTGACATGCAAAGTATTTACTGTTGAATGGCTAACTTAACCTAACCCAATGTATATCATTACAATTAGAACTGCCCAAGTATGTGAAAAACTGTATCTAACATTCAGGGCCGGATTTACATAGTGGGCGCCTCTGGGCCCACTGCCGTTCGTCGCCCTGTCCCCTCCCCTTTATTCGGGAAAATTTTCATCATCTGTGTTTTTGAACCAATGTGGGTGTGGTTGGGCAGCATGCCACCCTATGCCCATGCCTAGGTGGCTTTTCCACAAATCCGGGCCTGCAAACATTACAAGATTTTGGATAAACTAGTAAAGCACCATCAAATACTGCAAATGTGAATTTGCTACAAACTGAGAATGAATGACTGCAATATACATCTAGTGTGGAGGAACAGTGGTTAGCCCTGCTGCTTTAAAGTTATGGATCCTAGGTATATATCCAGCTAGGCTGTGCAGAAGGCTACGTCTTTTCCTAAGCCGTGGGGAGTGGCTGCTGGTCTCAAAAAACCCATGGCAGGTTGTGCCCATTTTTTGCACTTTATGTCCAGCATTGCAACTCAGAAATTATTTCTTGATCTATCTCTTTGTTCTTCCCATACTTGTGCAGGTTTATTCCATATACTCCAGCATCCTCCCAAACTTCATAAATATACAGGTAGGTTGACTGGTTTCTGATAAAACTGACCTTAATTTGTGTGGGTGTTTTTATGAATGTGATATGGACCTTAGATTATAGGTTCCACTGGGGTAGGGACTTATGTGAACAATGTATATTCTCTTAAACGTTCTGCAGAGTCTAACTTATATGTTACTATAAGGTGAACAAAACTAAAATGGCAGGAAAATTCTCGGATTATAATTAATTAATTTAGCATGAGTTTGGCACACATAAATCACTTAAGTTGCTTAAAATAAAGAATCTGTAGTTATGGCAGACAATGCGTGTCATACTCTGCTTCCCATTAACTATAATGGAACAACATTTATACTATTTCAGCTTTTTTTTGTTTGTATAATGCAATAAATGCTTTATTTACCAGTAGATCCTTGCAGCTGACACAAGGTCGCCCATTCTGATTAGAAGAAAGAAGGTTCTGCCTAAATATTCGGAAGGGGTTTTTTACAGTGAGAGCTGTGAAGATGTGGAATTCTCTCTCTGAATAAGTTGTACAGGCTGATATATTAGATAGCTTTAAGAATGGGTTGGATGGCTTTTTAGCAAGTGAGGGAATACAGGGTTATGGGAGATAGCTCATAGTACAAGTTGATCCAGGGACTAGTCCCATTGCCATTTTGGAGTCAGGAAGGATTTTATCCCCCTCTGAGGCAAATAGGAGAGGCTTCAAATGGGGTGTTTGCCTTCCTCTCGATCAACTGGCAGTTAGGTAGGTTATATATAGACTTAAAAGGCTGAAATTGATGGATGTGTGTCTTTTTTCAACCTAACTTACTATGTTTCTATGTAAAGGATGCAACATTACAACACTATGTTTGGCACTGAGATAAACAGTCATAGACTTTTTATTCACATGTGAATTTGTGGACCAACAGCTGGTATGGGATGCTTTTTACTCTTACTATAAGGTAACAGATATATGGAAATATTGACTTCTCATAATGCTGTAGTTAAAGGAATTTACTCCAATTTACCCCAAATCATACCCTAGTAGGCCATCAGGCTGGTCCCCTTTATACATCTTTAGTTTCCCCTAAGGAAACCATCATCACAGTTTGAGAACTTTCAGCCTGCACAGTGGACATCCAGCTGTCTGTGAGGAGGGCAAAAGTAGGAAAACCACAAATAGACAAAGGTTTCTAAAAAGTAATTGGACTCTCAAAAAAGATAAGTCAATGCTCTCCTTTGATCTTTTAGACTGAGCCCAATTAAGCCAACCTTTTAAAGTCCAATGTGCAGTAAAATACAAATATTACAAATATGACATTTGACAATGGAAATATTTTGTAAGAAAGGATACTTACAGCTTGGTTTTCCATTCGTGCAAATATTACGTTGAGCATTTGCGTTAAGGTGGCCTTGGCTGTTGTCTGATTGACAAGGTTTTTGCTGGCTAGATAGATGTTGTAGCATGTTCTTACAGCTTGCAGCACTGTGCCTTCATGTATTTCAATCTGCTGCGATGTAACAGACGTGAGTAGTGCCTGAAAGGTCATAATGATTATTTTCAATGATTTTCATGATCCCAGGGGTTTAATGAACACATTTTATTCTTTGATTGCTTGAATCATGTAACTATTGATATAATAACCTGCGACAGTTATGGCTACAACAACTGAGCTTATGTGATGAAACAGAGGGCATAAAGAGCATTCTGACACTTGAGAAAGGGAATGTAAGGCCAGAAACATGTTGTGTATCTAAGTACCACCGCCGGATTTCAATGACGGGCGCCTTTAGGCCGCACGGTCCGACCAGGCGACCACGCGGTCCTAGCGCCCATCTCACCTCCCCTTCCCAGCACGCCGGCGAGAGCTGCTGTAATTGAATGGGGACGCACACGTCCCCATAATGCGGCTGGGCGGTATGCCGCCCCTATTTTTTTGCCGCCCTAGGCCCGGGCCTATGCGGCCTTGCCGCAAATCCGGGCCTGCTAAGTACGCTCTAATAAACACAACTATAGCAGATTACTGCTCACTAAGGGGCAGATTTATCAAGAGTCGGATTGAAAATTCGAATTTTTATGGTCAAAACTGTCAAATTCGACTAGGGAGTTATTTAAATTCGATTTGAGTTTTTAAAAAAAATTCAAATTCGATTTTTGAGATTTATCATCCTCTGGGCCTTTAAAGGACCAGTAACGCTAAAAAATTTTTTATTAAAAAATCCATTCTACCTTCACTAATAATAGATCTACCCTGCATAAAGTGTATTAATAGCAATGCTTTATTAAAAAAAATACTGTTAGAAAACACTGCTTCCTGTCTACTGGAGAACGGCGATATGGCGACTCACTCTGCAGCTCTGCACTCCGCATCTTCTCCCTAACCCGACTTCTGCCAAAACCGGAAGTTATGAATCCGGAGCCCACAGGCTTGAGGCAAGTTACATAGGTGAGATCCTGGCAGCCTAAAGCCCCTGTCCGACCCATTATCTCCCTGGGGGCATCCCTTCATCCCCCAACCCCCCTCCAGAAGAGAAGTGAGCAAGATGAGCAGATCTGCGCGACTCTCTTGGATTTACCTGTACAGCTCTGCCTCGCGATGGGATCTCAGAAAGGATTTGTGCCTCCAGTTGTTGGTCGGTGGTTCAATGCGGGGAAAGAGCAGAGAGAGCACAGCAAGCACAGTGACTGCAGCTCCGCACAGGATAATAGTGCCCTTCATCATTGCCGACCTTTCTCTCCTCTGCCCTTTACTGTAAATCAACTGATTAGCTGAGGAATGCCAGAGAAGTGCTTTACAAAACATGCATACAAAAACTGCGTCCCCGGTCCCATTATCCAAACAAGGGCCGGCATTCCTCAGCTAATTCATAATTTCCGGTTTTGGCAGAAGTCGGGTTAGGGAGAAGATGCGGAGTGCAGAGCTGCAGAGTGAGTCGCCATATCGCCGTTCTCCAGTAGACAGGAAGCAGCGTTTTCTAACAGTATTTTTTTAATAAAGCATTGCTATTAATACACTTTATGCAGGGTAGATCTATTATTAGTGTAGGTAGAATGGATTTTTGAATAAAAATTTTTTAGCGTAACTGTTCCTTTAAATACTCAAATTAGTCTATTTGCCACCTAAAACCTGCCAAATTGCTGTTTAAGTCAATGGGAAAGGTCCAGGGATCAAGTTGGAGTTGTTTGCAGTCTTCCTGACATTCAAGGTTTTTTACAGATCAAATTTTTTAAATTCAAATCGAATTCTGTTCGAATTTTCGGTTTGATTCCATTCAACCGAGTTTAAAAAATGTGATTTTTAAAATAAATTTCGATAGGTCGAATTTATGGGAGTTTAAGGGTTTTTAAAAATTCGCATGAATTCAAAATTCGACCTTTGATAGATGTGCCTCTTAGTGCTTTCTTCTAATTATATGGTTTAAAGGATTTATATCGGGATAGAGGTAACCTGGATGAGGATAGCTGCATTCCCATTGGGCAGTGCGGGGAACATTTTGCAATTTTACATTCAGACAATAACACAAAGTTTGCTTGAAGTCTGTTGTTTCCATTTTTAGTTATCCCTGCAAAATAATTACACACCGCTAGGAAGAATAAAATGTACTTGTTACTTTTCCATTTCTGTCTTTCACGGTAAATCTCACATTTACAGTAGATGTGAAATCTTTAATTGGCATTTGATCTGCCAACTGCTCAAAATGCAAGACACCACTACAAACAAGTATTGCTCAGCTATTTTGTAGTTAAACGCGGTATTTGCTAGGTCTCAGAAACTTTTATTATAGACGCATTTGTCAGTTGACAAAGCAGCCTCTCATAATAATTACTAATGATGGCCTGGTATGCTTTTTATTATGAGCTGCCTGAGAGCAACCATTCATAGGCGTGTAAATATATAAAATATATATTCTTGAACAATACAACAAAAACTCAGTCAGCTACCTACAAGCAGAACAGTTTACCACATTTGGGAAACAAATCACAATCCGTCTCTCTGCTTCTTAGCTCTAAAAATGTCAGCCATCGTCGGGCACTTGTGTTTTGTTGTCCCTAATAACACAGCCAGCAAGTTCAATCTTGGCAATCACAGCTAAGAAACTGAGATTGTTTACTAGTAAATATTTACTTACATACGTCAAATAGAGAAACTGAATGTTAGGGCCACCTGGTACAAATCTCCACACACATAATCTGTAATGTCTATGGCATATATTTATAAACCCTGGGAATGATTTTTGAAGGCTATGTACTCACCTTGGTGGCATACACATGTTCTATAAAGGCTTATGGACAAGAATGGATGGTGTGAACAGGTTAAATGACACCAAAATTCTGCTATTAATGGGGTGGTTCGTCTTTTATTATGTTACAGAACAACCAACGCTAAGCAACAATTTAATTGTTTTTCATTATTTATTTTTTATAGTTTTATAGTTATTTTTTTTTCTTCTTCTGACTCTTTGCAGCTTTCAAATGGGCGTCGCTGTCCCCTTCTAAAAAAACAAATGCTCTGTAAGGCTACAAATGTATTGTTACGTTTTATTTCTGATCCTTCTATTCAGACTCTCTCCTATTCATATTCCAGTCTCTTATTCAAATCAATGCATGGTTGCTAGGGGAATTTGGGCCCTAGTTACCAAATTGCTTAAAATGCAAACTGAAGATCTGCTAGATAAAAAGCTTAATAACTCAAAAACCTTAAAAAATGAAAACCAAACGCAAATTGTCTCAGAATATCACTCTCTACATCATACTAAAATGTATCTTAAAGGCGAACAACCCCTTTAAAACTAAGTTTTTGCACTTGTTAATAGCTTGTGTTGCATTATGGCCATATGCAGCATCATTGGCCAGTATGAATCACCCCAAAACACACAGGAAGTAGTGCAGGTCCAGAAAACCTTGACCTGCACCCGACCCAGACCCCCCCCTTCCACCCTCCATAGACCTGTGCCAATCTGCCCTGCCCCTTTTGTGACATCATCTGCAGGGCAGGTCGGCGGGAGTCTATAAAACAGGAAGCCTGAAGCCGGCAGTCTAAGGTGAGAGGAGCAACGTGATTGGCCTGAACCCACCCAATTCACAGGTGAACCCACCCAATTCACAGGTAAACCCATGGGTATTGGGCCGGGACAAAAAAAGTTGCCGCGCTTAATGCGACAAAACATTTTTTGGCCATGCCCATTTTTGTGGCCATGACCCCTAGTTACCATTTTACTTTTACTAAATTGGCAGGTTATAAAAGTTTGAACACATTTCTGTGTGTTTTTCTGTTATTACAGTTTTGCTAATTAAAGTGAATTGCCCTTTAAGCTGTGAGTCTAAGTTCTCCCAAGAGACTGGCTTATCTTAAATTATTACAATTACTTATTTGCTTATCTCAAAATTGTTACAAAAGTATCTTGGTTGCACCTGGTGGCTGATCTGGGCTCTCTGCCAAAAGCCAATTACCGTATATACTCGCGTATAAGCCGAGTTTTTCAGCACCCAAAATGTGCTGAAAAACTCAAACTCGGCTTATACGCGGGTCATACCTCTGCTCTTCCCTCTGTCCTTCCCTCTGTCACCTCTGCCCCAGCCGGACTGCCTGTGACGCCGCCCGGAGCAGGTCCAGGAGCTCCGGGCGGCGCGTCCTTCCCTGCCGGCGTTCGCTTTCAAAATGGCGGCGCCCATGGCCGCCACGTGGGTAGCGGCGCCGGCCGCTACCCACGTGGCGGCCATGGGCGCCGCCATTTTGAAAGCGAACGCCGGCAGGGAAGGACGCGCCGCCCGGAGCTCCTGGACCTGCTCCGGGCGGCGACACAGGCAGTCACAGGCAGTCCGGCTGGGGCAGAGGTGACAGAGGGAAGGACAGAGGGAAGGACAGAGGGAAGAGCAGAGGTGACAGAGGGAAGGACAGAGGGAAGAGCAGAGGTGACAGAGGGAAGGACAGAGGGAAGAGCAGCCAGGGTGGGGAGAGCGACAGATGGGGGGGGAAGTGGCAGAGGGAAGCAAACATGAAATAGGGGTGGCAGAGGGAAGCAAACATGAAATCCGGTCGGCGACACAGTCAGTCACAGACAGTAACAGGTACCTGCCCAGTGTCCCCCAATTGTTGCGGCTGGGTCACATTCACATTTTGAAATCTGACATGGGGCCCCTAGGCTTATACACGAGTCAATACATTTTTCCAGTTTTCTTAGGTAAATTAGGTACCTCGGCTTATACACGGGTCGGCTTATACACGAGTATATACGGTAAGTTAGAAAGGTTTTATCTTTTTCTGGCTGTTCTGTGCAGAGAAAGTTGGGACATTTCAGTACAAATGCGGGGACTGCGGGTTGAGCTGTCAAAAACAGGACTGTCCCGCTGAAAACGGAACAGTTGGGAGGTATGATATTTAACAATGATACAGGAGCCAAAGACTATCTTGCACAAAGGCTTACTCTGTTCTTTTCAGAGAAACTGCCTGGCCATACCACCCACTGCTGTTTCCCCCCTTAAGCTTCTCTCTTGCTGCTCATTACATTCTGAATTCCATTCCTGAAGTCATATAGTATTGTGCATGTGCCCACCATAAACCCATTAAAGAAGCCCTGGAATATGGAAAAGAATGGTGGCATCAATCTGCACGGTACAGTTCCCTGGACTGGTTAATTTTTTAGAGAGTTAACTGGCCCAGGAAAAAAAGTTAGTGTTTAAAGGGGTAGTTCACCTCTAAATTAACTTTTATTATGTTATAGAAGGGTCGATTCTAAGCAACTTCAATTCAATTGGTCTTTATTATTTATTTATTTTTATAGTTTTTTTTAATTATTTGTCTTCTTTTTCTGACTCGTGAGCTTTCAAATGGGGGTCACTAATCTCATCTAAAAACAAATGCTCTGTAAGGCTACACATGTATTGTTATTGCATCTTTTTATTAATCATCTTTCTATTCAGGTCCTCTCCTGTTCATATTGCAGTTTCTTAGTCAAATCAGTGCATGGTTGCTAGGTTAATTTGGACCCTAGCAACCCGATTGCTGAATTTGCAAACTGTAGAGGTGCTGAATAAAAAGCTAAATAACTAAAAAAACACAAATAAAAAATTAAAACCAACTGCAAACTGCAATCTCTCAGAATCATACTAAAAGTGAACTCAAAGATGAACAACCCCTTTAAGCTCACTGCTGTTTCCTAAGGGTTAATGGTCCTTAAAAACACAGTATTAACAAGACTCTAGTGTTCTGTTTAAAAGAAGAAAGGAAAGTAATAATTAAGTGCCATCGTGAATGGCATAGAAATCAACCCACATTTTACCAGCTATGAAAGCAACATTAATCCAATGCTATAAAACAGAAAATATTAGCTAACTGGCTGTTCACAGAAAAACTTCATTAAAGACTTCCCTAGTTGGCATGTGGTGGTGTTTCCTATAATCCTGGATGTTTGCAACTGTTATTACAGGAATAAGATCTCTTATCCAGAAAGCTGTAAATTTTGTAAAGACCATCTTCCATAAGGTCTATTTTACGCAAGATTTATATAAAATATTTTCTTCTTCTCTGTAATAATAAAAAAGTACAGGTATGGGATCCCTTATCTGAATACCTGTTATCCAGAAAGTCCCAAATCCCCCCCCCCCACAAAAGATTTCTTTTTTCTCTGTAATAATAAAATACTACTTTGCATTTGACTAAGCCACAGGGTTCCATATTGGATAAAAAAAAAGTGTGCTATTGTGTTTATTTAATGATTACATTGTTTTAATATAATCAGCTATGAAAGATGTTTTTCCCCTCTGTGAGATGTAGTTGGTAACTGGCTTTTGAAAGCTTTGTCTGACAACTTTTGCCAATCACCATACTTTGTAGCAGTTCAAAATTGTACATAGAAAACTCTTCCACCCTTGTTTGTAGAGAGCAGCACTGCCTCCATGCAACTCAGAACATGCTAAAATACCAAATTAAAGTGTGATTTATTTTTGTCAAATACCTTTATTATTTGTAACTGAACATCTTCGTCTGTCTGGGGTCCTTGGAAACAGCCACATATTGTTTCGATAATTCTATCAATTAATTTTTTCCCAGGAGTTGTGCTATCTGGGGCATTTCCAGTCAAGTGCCCATAAGCTATAAGTTTCTGTAATACAGTAAAGCAAACCAGCAAGATCATTACAAATATAACAGGTATAACAAATTCAACATAAACAAATTACAAAGAGACCTCAATTTTACACTCCTGATTTTAAGTTCTCCCGCATTTTACACTGTTTGTTTGTAGTCCCACGAAAATGTAATACATAATCAAGTTCCCTAATTTAAAATTTTCCCCGATTTTATCTATTTCTGGTCCCCTGAAAATGTAAAATGGGGGTTCTACTGTATAACCATCATCATTATCATAATTTCCAGCCCCAGTGGAGCTTAAAGGGATACTGTCATGGGAGAACATGTTTTTTTCCAAACGCATCAGTTAATAGTGCTGCTCCAGCAGAATTCTGCTCTGAAATCCGTTTCTCAAAAGAGCAAACAGATTTTTTTATATTTAATTTTGAAATCTGGGACCTCGACTTCTTTTACTTGGTGAGTTTTGTAATAAAGTTTTTCGTGGTTTTTTACACTTGGGGCAGATTTATTAAAGGTCGGGTTTTGTTCCACTAAAAATTCAAATTTTTGAGGGTATTTTTCAGTCAAAACTCGAATTTTCGGGTTAAAAAAAAAATAGAATTTTTCAAGATTTATTATACCCTGAAGCTGGAAATAGCTTGAATCCGAAAACATGCCAGCTAAAACCAGTTGAGGTCATGTAGAATTTAATGGCAGAGGTTCCTTGAACCATTTGAAGATGTTATTAGTCTTCAATATGTTTTTTTCAGTGGGTTTCAATGGGTATCAAGTTTTTCATCTCGACTACACTGATTCCAGTTTTCTTTGGGTTTTTTTTCTTAAATTAGAAACCATTCTAGTTGTCTTGCAAAAAAAGTAATTATTTATTGTTTAACAATTTTAACAGATTTTAACAGATTTGTTAAACAATAAATAATTACTTTTTTTGCAAGACCCTGTTGTGCAACAGCTTTTATTCAACTTTTATACATATATTCTGTTAGCACCAGGGCAATAACCCAGATAAGTGAGTGCATGAGGCATCCTACGATTTTGTGTGTGTATGTGTGTGTATATACAGTATATATGTATATATATATGTATATATATGTATATATATATGTATATATGTATATATATATATATATATGTATATATATATATATATATATATATATATATATATATATATATATATATATATATATATATATATATATATATATATATATATATAAATCTCAATGTTAGTAAATAGGTCCCTAAGTAAAGTAAAACATTTTTTTAGTAACAACCATTTTTAAAATGTTAATTTTAAAAAGATAACAGACCTGCAGGCAGTCCAGAGATGTACTGACAATTCGCGGGCATTTAGACTGGCACGCAAGCTCGAAGGGTAAAAAGTATTTGTCAGCTTCTATAAAAGGGGCCTTTGATTTCACAGGTGGAAGGGTACTAGATCCAGCTTTTGATTCACCTTGAGGCGGACTGTAATTGAAATTAAATAAAGATTTCATGAATTCATATTACAGCTGACAACATTCAGATAGATTAAAGGGGACCTGTCACCCTAAGAAATAATTTCAAATTCTTTTCTATCATGTTAGTTGAGCAAAATAAACTTTACTTACACTATATTTAGTATTACATTTTTGTTTCCTTCTGTCTTGGAATTATAAAATCACAGTAAGCAGGCAGCTGCCATTTTGTGGACACAGTTATTAAGGGAAATCACCCCAAAATCTTGTGTATGCACCAGAATGGGGGACCTAATGTCCATGTGCATTGCCCTACACAATTATAGAGCCCGAGGAGGGAAGGGGAAATGTGAGGAGAGCAGTGACATCTAGGAAGTGCTGAATGGAAAGTGAAAGTAATTGACTGCCCCTCCTCTATGCCACAGGCATAGAGGCGGGGCAGGTAATATTTGATTGACAGTTCAGATATTTAAACACCTTTATAACAGGTATGGATGTTCTAATGAAAATAAGATTTGGGGTTCCATATTTAATTTGCAAAGGACTTTAATTATGCAGCTTTCTATGTGTAGGTGACAGGTCCACTTTAAGCTGTGTTTTTGATCACCATGATGCTCTTTGGAAGACCAGCAGCAATCAAAACACCATATCCCCCCCCCCCCTACATCTACTTCCCATTTTAGTGAATAGGAAAGCTGCCTTAATGCACACATTCATTTAGTTGGATATTGCTCTGGAACACATACACCAGTGCTCATAAGTGACTCCTGCTTCATTGAATGGCATATGGCACAGGGCATTCATTTTCCAAACTGTCCAGTATCTTTATAGAAATTAGCTCTTAGGAGCAACAGACACATTCAGCCCTGGACATGGAATACATTGGTGCATGGCTACTGCACACTACATGGAGGTGATGCTAACAGTATCACAGACATCCCCTGTTAACAACAGTTATGACCTAGTTGTAAATCTCATCTAGAAGACTTGACCATTGTTTATAGCTACATGAATAAAACCAGTGCATTCTAAATAGCTCACATGTTATCAGCAAAGTAAAAGAGGCTTAAAGGGGACCAGTTAACCAAAAAAAATATTTAAAATCCTATTTTATCATGTTAGTCAAGCAAAATGAACTATAATTACACTGTAAAAAATATTTGAATCTTGTTATCTTCCATCTAGGAATTCATAATTATAACAAGCAGGCAGGAGCCATTTTGTGGACACTGTTATTAAGGCAAGCCTTGCATCATCTCAGAATCATGTTTGTGCACTAGAATGGAGGACCCGATGTCCATCCCCATGCCCTGGCTACACAATTAAATGAAATCAGTCTGGTGACTGTTACCTGTGACCCTACTGCATACAATTCGTCGGCTTCAATCCTTGTTAAGTACCTCCACCTGGGTACACTTCAAACTGGAACAATAAGATTTAGGCAAGGAAGAGCCTGAGAGGCAGAACAACTGCTCAAGTGAATTTATTTATGTTTCACACTACATGTTTCGAGCCTCCTGGCTCTTTGTCAAGTGTGGCAAAGAGCCAGGAGGCTCGAAACATGTAGTGTGAAACATAAATAAATTCACTTGAGCAGTTGTTCTGCCTCTCAGGCTCTTCCTTGCCTAAATCTTATTGTTACACAATTAAATGGTAAAGAGAATGGGGGAATGTGGGGAGAGCAGTGACATCTAGGAAGTGCTGAATGGAAAGTGAAAGTAATTGCCTGCCCCGCCTCCATCTCCCTGGTTTTTTGGACAGATAGTCATTCTCATTTTTCTTTCCAGAAAGATATAAACAGGACACATACCTTTGTTTTTCTGTTTCACATTTTATTTCCTCTGTGGGTAAAACAAAAGAAAGAAAAATATATTAGTAAAGATTCCATTCAGTTACTTCATTAAATTCATCACACCCACTGTTACTTTCATTGTTCAGTCAAACAAAATCTAAGATAAGAAACTTCTATTTGGCCTACAAAGAATCCATCCGCAGAAATTGGGAGGCTCATTTATCAAAGGTCGAATTTTGAATTCATGCAATTTTTTTTTTCTCTAATAAATTCGAATATAGATCAGGTTATTTAAGAAAAAATTTGAACGTCTAAAACTTGAATGAATATTACAATCCCAAAATTGGAGTGCTGTCAAAGGTCTGTATCACCGAGTTGGTGCCAGGTGCCTTCAGGTATCGGGCTCAATACTGCCCAAAAAGCCCAAAAATGTATATCGCAAAACAAGAGACCTGCGGCACAACTGTTGCAATTGATTAAGTGGTTAGTATTTATTCATCTCATAAGCAAAACGGCAACGTTTCGGGCCTCCACTGGGTCCTTTATCAAGCCTATTGGTGTAAACATATGACAAACATTTATAGTGGAAGAGGGGTGTAGTCACGCCTCTCATCCCTCCCCCAAGGTCAAAGTTCACAGTGTCCATATTGCATTCTCCGTGATTCATAGTCCATAGCAACCGTTATCAAAAAATGTTATTTTCTGTTGGTATGGAATTATACAGTTACAAAAATTGCATCCCCATTAAAATGTATCAAAAGCATTATAACACACAGTGGTAAAAGTGATATTAGAATTGAAACATCCAAAAGCTAAATGTTGTAAGGAATTGATCTATACAGGCCTGAGATATCATCTGGCACCCATGTGGCATAAAATACTCAGCACTCTCCATGAGACACTTCATTGTATGTACAAATTGGTACCGATACTCAGGAAATTTCCTGTAGATCATGTTCCTTTGAAAAAAGAAAAAAACAGAAATATGTTAAAAACATAAATATAGTACATATACTAAATCAGTCATTTATTTTTTACACCAATTAAAAACAACAATTATAAACAGGACTCCGTACCTAATATTAAATATTGTTGATTAAATGAATATTGCTGGGGTATACTCCCTATTCAGTCCTCGGGGCCAAATCGTATCCAGCCTGTGTATCCACCGCATTTCCAATTTCTTAAGCATCAAAATCCTGTCACCACCTCGTCTAGGGATTTCTACTGAATCGATAACCTGGAAGCGTAATTGACTAACTGTGTGTCTAGCCTCCTGAAAGTGAGCTGGAACTGGAAGGGCTGTCAGTTGTTTGCGAATTGTGGATTTGTGCTTGGAAATGCGGTCTTTGACCTTTTGTGTAGTTTCGCCAATATAAAGTAAACCGCAGGGGCATTTCAATAAATAGACCACGTAAGAGGAATCACATGTATAATAATTCTTTATAGTGTATTTTTTCCCAGAATGCGGATGGTAAAACACATCCCCCTTAGTAACCGAATTACATTGTGTACAGTTAAGGCAGGGAAAAGTTCCGAACTTTGGATTGCATAAAAAGCGTGTGGACTGCTGTTTTAAAGGTCCAATATCCGCTCTTACTAATCGATCTTTAAGATTTCTGGCACGCTTGTAGGCCATTAATGGTGGTTGTTGGAATGCCGGTATATCGGACAAACATGATGTAAGCAAATGCCAGTGTTTATGTATAATTTTAGTGACATGTTTGCTGGCAGTAGAAAAACCTGAAACAAAAACAATCCTATTTTCATTAGTTTTGTTTCCACTGGGGGGTTGTAACAATTCTGCCCTACTCTTATTATTAATTAGAGATAGACCCTTATTTAGAACATCCTCAGGGTCAGGGGTGCTTCGCCAATGAGGCGAGTTGAGGCTGTCGCCTCAGGCGGCAGCGCCCCACTAGGTACCAGGGGCAGCAAAAATGCTCCTCCTGGTACTTTAAGAGCGAATTTCCGGGGGAGGGGGGGCAGCAGCAACTGCTGCTGCCTCAGGTGGCGGAAGGGCCAGGATCGCCCCTGCTCAGGGTACCCCCTCTCCTTAAAGCGGTCAGTCATTTCTTCAATTCTCTTTGTATATGTATGTGGATCAGATACGATTCTTTTAACCCTCGAGTATTGTGTATATGGAAGGGAACATTTGAGGGAATGCGGATGAAAACTGTCAAAATGTAAAATACTGTTTTTATCAGTTGATTTTCTAAAAAGGTCAGTTTCCAATTTAGTTCCCCTTCTAAAAATGTTGACATCCAAAAAACTAATGCAGTTTTTATCCATTGTCCATGTAAATTTAATGGAAGATTCCATATCATTTAGAAAGCCTATAAAGGCTGTCAGTGTGTCAGGGGGACCGTCCCATACCATTAGTAGGTCGTCTATATAGCGGACGTATAGTCGGCAGTGGGCTTTATAAAGGGGGTGTGTATATACCAAGTGTGTTTCTAGGTAGGCCATGAACAAGTTGGCATAGCTTGGTGCCACATTACTCCCCATCGCCGTCCCCTGCTGTTGTAAGTAGAAAGTGTCCCCAAAAAGAAAATAATTTTGATGTAGGATAATTTCCAACAAATCCATAATAAATATTTTTTGGGGTGTAGTGTAATCACAATCATCTAAGAAATATCTCACAGCTGTGAGACCTGAAGGATGTTTAATGGAGGTGTATAAGCTGGAAACATCAAGACTAACCAAAATTATATCATATAACGGTAATTGTAGAGATTCCAGAATTGTGAGCAAGTGTTTTGTATCTTTTACATAGGAGGTGGTATTATGTACTAAGGGTTGTAGGATCTTATCTACATATATTGCCAGGAGACTAAGTACCGAATCCGTACCTGCCACTATAGGTCGTCCAGGTGGTTTTTCCATATTTTTGTGGATTTTTGGTAAAGTATAAAATACCGGGGTTATTGGGTTAGTTTTAATTAAGAATTCTTTCAAATGATCATCAATTATGCCGTCTTCCACTGCTTGGTACACCCTGGACGCAATGCACTGTTGTATAGAAATTAATGGATTAACCGGAATCTTTTTATAAATCTCTGCATCTGATAATTGTTCATTAATTTCTGACAGCCCCGAGGACTGAATAGGGAGTATACCCCAGCAATATTCATTTAATCAACAATATTTAATATTAGGTACGGAGTCCTGTTTATAATTGTTGTTTTTAATTGGTGTAAAAAATAAATGACTGATTTAGTATATGTACTATATTTATGTTTTTAACATATTTCTGTTTTTTTCTTTTTTCAAAGGAACATGATCTACAGGAAATTTCCTGAGTATCGGTACCAATTTGTACATACAATGAAGTGTCTCATGGAGAGTGCTGAGTATTTTATGCCACATGGGTGCCAGATGATATCTCAGGCCTGTATAGATCAATTCCTTACAACATTTAGCTTTTGGATGTTTCAATTCTAATATCACTTTTACCACTGTGTGTTATAATGCTTTTGATACATTTTAATGGGGATGCAATTTTTATAACTGTATAATTCCATACCAACAGAAAATAACATTTTTTGATAACGGTTGCTATGGACTATGAATCACGGAGAATGCAATATGGACACTGTGAACTTTGACCTTGGGGGAGGGATGAGAGGCGTGACTACACCCCTCTTCCACTATAAATGTTTGTCACATGTTTACACCAATAGGCTTGATAAAGGGCCCAGTGGAGGCCCGAAACGTTGCCGTTTTGCTTATGAGATGAATAAATACTAACCACTTAATCAATTGCAACAGTTGTGCCGCAGGTCTCTTGTTTTGCGTAAAACTTGAATGAATATTACAGACTTGAGAACTCAAATCAAATTAGAATCGAATTCGACTAAACTTGAATCAGGTTTTTTCTCCAAAAAAAACCCTTGAATGTCAGGAAGGCTATTAACATCTTCAGGTCATTGGACCTCTCCCATTGACTTCTACATGAACTCGGCAGGTTTTAGGTGGCAAATAGTCAAATTCAATTCGTTCCCAGGGTCAAGGTTTGATAAATCTCGATTTTTCGAATTTGAATTAAAATTGAAATTGAGTTTGGATTATTTCCAATTCGAATTTGAGAGTTTTGACCAAAATTCAAATTTACTATTCAACCCTTAATAAATCTGCCCCTAAGAATCAGCTGGTGCAAACAGGATCCCAACTTTAAATGGATCTGTAAATAATAAGTATATTTTATCCATTTCGAATCATCCTTTATTTTAAGTACCTCATACCTGCTTGCACTTAAGTAAGCCTGTGATTTATTGCCAGTTAGCACGGAAAGCATAAACTGTATCTACTGTTTACTTATTCGTTTGCCATTGGGATCCAGTTTGTGCAAGCTGATACTTAATTGCTATGAATATATTCCACTCCTCAAGCGGAGGGCTTGAGCACCTGGGCTTCAACTGGTGAGTTTACACTAAATATATGGAAAATTTAAAGAAAAAAAACTTTTTACATGGGGAAAATAACTTGCAGAACGTGATGTTGTAGCAAGCTTGTAGTGTCAAATCCGGGCAATTAAAGCTTGAAACTCATCATGCTATATATAGTCCCATCCTTCTCGATAATACACATGATATGAAGTATGTTTTTATACACTGAACAGCAATGTTTATGGTACATCTATGTAGAGATACATTAATGAATCTACTGCTACCAGGCAATAGAAAGGTTTACTTCTTTTCTTTAGTAGGATCTGTAATAGTTAAGGAAGCACCGAATAAGCCGTAAGAACAGTGGCATTCAGGCAAGGATATGAGGAGTGACAAGTCTGCATGGGAATCATAAATAATGTAACTGTCAAACCCTGCTGTATAAATGCTGCACTAATGAGTACACACTTCAGAAGGCAGTGGCTGGCCATGGATACAAACAATTCCCAGTTTCATTAATATTTATTTCAGCTGCCCAATAGTTGCCAAAATGACAGCATGGCTGATTTTCACCACAGACTTGTTATATTTGAGGCTGCTTATTTACGCTGCTATCTGAATTCTGTGATCACAGCTATATTTTTTATAATAAAGGTCCCCATACATGGGCAGATATAAGCTGCTGACAGATTAAGTCGGCAGTTTATTGCCCAGTGTATGGGGCTTTCCTATGGGCCTCCCCGATCGATAGCTGGCCGATAGTTGGCCAGATGTCAATCGACTGGGCTTAAAAATTCCATTGGATCGAAGACCGCATCGGTTCATAGACGTTTCCACCTCGTTGTGATCCAATCATTGGGCCCTAGGGCCCACGATCGGATCAACCCGATATCACCCGCCTGAAGGTGGGCATATTAGGGAGAGATCCACTCATTTGGCGTGGTCTCCATATGTGTGGCCATCTTAAAGGGGTACTGTCATGGGAATTTTGTTTTTCAAAATGAATCAGTTAATAGTGCTGCTCCAGCAGAATTCTGCACTGAAATCCATTTCTCAAAAGAACAAACAGATTTTTTTATATTCAATTTTGAAATCTGACATGGGGCTAGACATTTTGTGAATTTCCCAGGTGCCCCTGGTCATGTGACTTGTGCCTTTACTTTAGGAGAGAAATGCTTTCTGGCAGGCTGCTGTTTTTCCTTCTCAATGTAACTGAATGTGTCTCACTGAGACATGGGTTTTTACTATTAAGTGTTGTTCTTAGATCTAACAGGCAGCTGTTATCTTGTGTTAGGGAGCTGTTATCTCGTTACCTTCCCATTGTTCTTTTGTTTGGCTGCTGGGGGGGGGTGGGAAAGGGAGGGGTGCTATCACTCCAACTTGCAGTACAGCAGTAAAGAGTGATTGAAGTTTATCAGAGCACAAGTCACATGACGTGGGGCAGCTGGGAAATTGACAATATGTCTAGCCCCATGTCAGATTTCAAAATTGAATATAAAAAAATCAGTTTGCGCTTTTGAGAAATGGTTTTTAGTGCAGAATTCTGCTGGAGCAGCACTATTAACTGATTCATTTTGAAAAATTTTTTTTTCCCCATGACAGTATCCCTTTAAGTATACAAACAATAGCCAGAGCAACCATTATACTCTTTTATCTCTGTTTTTGTTTCTTAACAAGGGATGGACTTTGCTAGAAAGCTGTGAATGCTTTGGGGTCAATTTACTGAACCCTTAGTGACACATATTGATCTGATAACATTATGGTTTTAATGGCAGACTATCTGCTAAGCTGGTTATTTATATGTAGTATAAAGCTGGACATAAACATTCAGATTTTATTCTTTTCGACGATGCACGATCATTCATTACAATCTTCCGACCTACAACTAACTATTCACATTAAATAAAGTAGTAAAAATAACAAAACAGACATTGTTCTGGTCATGAATTGACAAACAATTGTACTAAAATTATGTTCGACAAATAGTAGTGACAGACACCCATTGATGTCGTCAAATAGGCATAACATAACAGAAATTCTCTAACCTGTACGGTCGACAATATAACCAATCGAAATGGTACGAAAAAATGTCGGGACACATGGTTTGAAAATCATACCAACAGTTCAGTGTAAAAATAAAAACTGGGTAAAAAGATAGGCTGTGCAAAATGTTTCTAATATAGTTAGTTAGCCCAAAATGTAATCTATAAAGGCTGGAGTGTTCGAGGTCTAACAGATCAGCCAGGACCCAACTTCCTGCTTTTCAGCTGAGTTAGTCAGCGACTTTAAGGGGCGTCACATGGGACATAACTGTTCAGCGATTTTGCATTTGATCCTTAGCATGCATAGTACATAGTTACATAGTTAAATCAGGTTGAAAAAAGACAAAGTCCATCAAGTTCAACCCCTCCAAATGAAAACTCAGCATCCCTCCCTACTTTCTCATAAATTATATATACCCATATCTATACTAACTATATACTAACTATAGAATTTAGTATCACAATAGCCTTTGATATTATGTCTATCCAAGAAATCATCCAAACCACTCTTTAAGGCATTAACAGAATCAGCCATCACAACATCACCTGGCAGTGCATTCCACAACCTCACTGTTCTCACTGTGAAGAACCACCTACGTTGCTTCAAATTAAAGTTCTTTTCTTCTAGTCTAAAGGGGTGGCCTCTGGTACGGTGATCCACTTTATGGGTAAAAAGGTCCCCTGCTATTTGTCTATAATGTCCTCTAATGTACTTGTAAAGTGTAATCATGTCCCCTCGCAAGCACATTTTTTTCCAGAGAAAACAACCCCAACCTTGACAGTCTACCCTCATAATTTAAGTCTTCCATCCCTCTAACCAGTTTAGTTGCACTTAGTCTCTGCATTCTCTCCAGCTCATTTATATCCCTCTTAAAGGAAAACTATACCCCCCAAACAATGTAGGTCTCTATAAAAAGATATTGCATAAAACATCTCATATGTAAAATCCTGCTTCATGTAAATAAACCATTTTCATAATAATATACTTTTCTAGTAGTATGTGCCATTGGGTAATCATAAATAGAAAATTGCCATTTTAAAAAATAAGGGCCGCCCCCTGGGATCGTAGGATTCACTGTACTCACAAACATACCAACAAACCATACATGTTAGGTCACATGAGCCAATTAACAGACAGAGTTGTGTCTTTTGCTTCCACACTTCTTCCTGTTACAGTTAGAGTTGAAGTATTTCTGGTCAGGTGATCTCTGAGACAGCACAGAGACCATCACGAAATGGTGGCTCAAGGCAAGAGATGTAAAAGGGCAATATTTACTTAAATACATATTCCAGTTTGGTAAGATTCTTTAATATGCCACTTAATATGATATGAACTATCTGTTGCTTAAAGGAAAACTATACCCCCCAAACAATGTAGGTCTCTATTAAAAGGTACTGAGTAAACAGCTCACGTGTAAAACCCTGCTTCATGTAAATGAACCATTATCATAATAATATACTTTTTTAGTAGTATGTGCCATTGAGTAATCATAAATAGAAAATTGCCATTTTAAAAAATAAGGGCCGTCCCCTGAGATCGTAAGATTCACTGTGCACACATACAAACCACATGTAAGGTCACATGAGCCAATTAACAGATTACTTCTTCCTGTTACAGTTAGTGTTGTAGTATTTCTGGTCAGGTGATCTCTGAGGCAGCACAGATAGAGTCACGAAATGGTGGTTCAAGGCAAGAGATGTAAAAGGGCAATATTTATGTAAATATATATTCCAGTTTGGTAAGATTCTTTAATACGTCATTCAATTTGATATAAACTATCTGTTGCTTAAGTATTCATTTTGGGGGTATAGTTTTCCTTTAAGTGTTCGTTTTGGGGGTATAGTTTTCCTTTAAGGACTGGAGTCCAAAACTGCACTGCATACTCCAGATGAGGCTTTACCAGGGACCTATGAAGAGGCATAATTATGTTTTCATCCCTTGAGTTAATGCCCTTTTTTATGCAAGACAGAACTTTATTTGCTTTAGTAGCCACAGAATGACACTACTCAGAATTAGACAACTTGTTATCTACAAAGACCCCAAGATCCTTCTCATTTAAGGAAACTCCCAACACACTGCCATTTAGTGTATAACTTGTATTTATATTATTTTTGCCAAAGTGCATAACCTTGCATTTATCAACATTGAACCTCATTTTCCAGTTTGCTGCCCAGTTTTCCAGTTTAGACAAATCACTCTGCAAAGTGGCAGCATCCTGCATGGAACCACCAGTTCTGCACAATTTAGTATCATCTGCAAAAATAGAAACAGTACTTTCAATGCCCACCTCCAGGTCAATAATTACATTTACCAGCACTCTTTGTAGTCTATCTTTTAGCCAGTTCTCTATCCAGGTACAAATACTGTGTTCCAGGCCAACATTCCTTAATTTAACCAGTAACCTTTTATGTGGCACTGTATCAAATGCTTTAGCAAAGTCTAAGTAAATCACATCCACTGCCATCCCAGAATCGAGGTCCCTACTTACCTTCTCATAAAAAGAAATTAAGTTAGTCTGGCAAAATCTATTACACATAACCACACACACAACCATGCTGACACAAACTCATAGTATTATGATTTGCTATGAAGTCCAGTATCTTATCCTTTATTAACCCTTCAAAAGCTTTCCTACTACTGACATCAGACTAACTGGCCTATAGTTTTGAGGCTGAGAACGAGATCCCTTTTTGAATAGCGGCACCACTTTAGCAATTCGCCAGTCTCTCGGCACTATGCCAGACCTCAAAGAATCCTGAAAAATTAAGTAAAGAGGTTTAGCAATCACAGAGCTAAGCTCGCCAAGTACCCTGGGATGAATACCATTCTTTTTATCTGTTTATCTTAACATGTTCTAGTCTCTTTTGAATTACTTCATGTGTGAACCATACATCATTAGTTGTATTACTAGAATTGGGACTTTCAAGAATGAAACCTTCATTAACTGGTTGCTGCTTTGTGTAGACAGACAATAAATATGTGCGCTTTCTTTGTTTTGTTTTCATCAACCAGCTGACCCCCCTCGGAAATTAAAGGTCCCACCCCTTCCTGCTTCATTTTTTTACTATTAGCATATTTAAAAAATACATTTGGATTTGTTTTACGGCTTGTCGCAATATCCTTTTCCATATCAATTTTAGCTTGCCTTATAGCTTTTTTGCATGATTTATTGGCCTCTTTGTACCTTATAAATGATTTGGCTGTCCCAGCTAACTTGAAAGCTTTAAAAGCACGCCTTTTCTCAACTCAGATTTAAAAGCAAGCAGTTATGATTATGTGTCCCCCTCAAGTCACTGATTGGTAAACAGTAAGTAAGCTGCAAACAGGAAGTAGTGTTTTGCAAAGCAGGAAGTAGTCTTCTACATTTTTTGTTAACTAACTATATTGATATTTTTTTTTATTTTGCACAGCCTATTTATCCAGATTTTATTTTTACACTGAACAAGTTATATTATTTCCTTTACATCCATTTGAGGCTTAAAATTTCCTGGCTGCTGTTAATTATGTATGAAGAGATGCTGGGCAGGTTATGGGATTAGTAGTAGCATGAGTGTTACCTAATACTTATATACAATGGTCTAGAGAGGGATATTATAAATCGACACGCATGTAGAGAGATATTATAAATGAAAACCCATGTAAAGGGATATTATAAATGAAAACCCATGTAGAGGGAGATTATAAATCAACACCCATGTAACAGTTGCTCTATTTGTCCCCAGAAGGATTTTATACTTGGCAAAAGATACCAATTTAGTAATATCTTCTATATATTCTTCTTCTATCTTTCACATATTGAATGCTTTTTTTGCTTATTCCCCTTATACAGTGTATGTTCAGGTTTAATATGTTTGTTCCCATAGGAAACTGGTTTTCCAATATTTCACGTTGGGTTATTTAGTGAAGTTGTCTTTAGGGATATATACCAGATAACACATATAAAGAGATTAGCTTTTTCCTCTTGTGATCTGTCATAACAAATCTGCTGAAAGGGTTGCAACGATCTATCTGTCTGCACCATAAAGGGGCATTGGGAGGCACTGATATAACAGAAAAGCCTCATTATTTTTTTCTTGTACATGTGTGTAAGACATCCATCACATGGAAAAATTTAAATGTTTCCTACACATAAATGTAACCTCAGATAATGTGCACCTTCCATGCCTTAATTCTAGTGAAAGCGGAAAAAAACGAAAATAGAGCACACAAATGCAGCAATGTGAAAACTCAATTTACAGTGTGTACAATCAGCCCAGCAGTTTTGTAATTAAAATGATGGTGTGATGTTGCAGAGATGTGAAATCAGAATTAAAAGACTAATCTGCCGAGACTTTAATTAAACCTTCCTCAGATTTACTGAACTCTGCATGAACATTATATTTTCAAAATGCATCCTAAACGGAGAAAGAAATGCCTACAAACTCACTTCAATGGGACCATTAAGACTAACTAAGGATAACTATGAATAATTGAAGAGACGTATACATTGAGATCAGCAAGTTTTCAGATCTGATACACAGAAATACGGTTAAGGGGAGCCAGCCGAAATTTTTCTGATCACGCCCATTTTTGTGGCCACATCCCCTAATTACCATGTCTACTTTACAAAATTTGGTAGGTTATGAAAGTTTGAACACATTTATATGTTTTTTTTATGTTATTACAGTTTTGCTAATGAAGGTGAATTGCCCTTTAAGCTGTGATTCTTCGTTCTTATCTTATCTAAAACGGTTACAACAGTATCTTAAGTATGTGTTCTGGCCTCTCTGCCAAGAGCCAATTAAGTTAGAAGCTTTTTTTATCTTTTTCTGGCTGTTCAGTGCAGCAGATAAAAGAGAAATTCGGGAAATATCAGTACAAATCCAGGACTGCGGGTTGAGCTGTCAAAAGCGGGACTGTCCTGCTCAAAACGGGACAGTTGGGAGGTATGCAATGCCTTCTCACTAGCTAGAATCGAAATCGCCAGCGGGATGGCACTCGAACAGCTTCGCGAGGCAACTTCGGAAAACAAAGTGCTCCGAGTGCCACCCTGCATTGATTTAGATTCTAGCCGGCAGGAAGGCAGTCGCCCGAAGAAGAGCGATTTGTCGTCGAGCGACTAAATCTCCCCAAATCTCCACGTGTGTCTCTGCCCTAAATCCGGAGCTGGAGTCAGCTGGTGTCAGCTGGTTAGCCAATTTATCCCCCTATGAAGTCACCAACTATTATTATCCAAACAAAAAAGAGAGTCGAGAAAACTCCTTTCAACCCATGTGGGAGGTCACTGGCTGAAGTATTCAAAGCCAGTGGCTTCCTATACAATCCAATTATATGGCCTGCAAACAGAATAACCGGATTACATGGCAATTAGACAGTGTAGCTCGTTTAGCTGAGCTTCTATGGCACACACTGATAAAAACCAACATGACTTGCAAAATAATTTACTATTTAAATGATGCAGTATTTTTACCTGGATATTTATATACTAATAGGTATGGGACCCGTTATGCAGAATGTTCCGAATTATGAAAAGGCCAGCTCCCATAGACTCCATTTTATCCAAATTTTTAAATAATAAAACAGTACCTTGTATTTTCCAAACTATGATATAATTAATCCTTATTGTAAAAATTGCAAAAACAGCCTGTTGGGTTTATTTAATGTTTACATGATTTTCTAGTAGACTTAAGGCATGAAGATCTAAATTATCGAAAGATGTTATCCGGAAACCCCCAGGTTCCAAGCATTCTGGATAACAGGTCCCATACCAGTTTTCCTGAAATTCCTGAACACAACAGCATTACTTGTAATTTACAAGAAGTATGTTAGTTGACAAGTGTATAAATATTCATAACTATATAATTCAACTAAATAGTGACTCCATAACCAGAGGAGCATTGTTTTCTGAGTATATTTAAATATCTGAAGGAGTTTCAGACTGATTTTGAGAGCAATTGCAATCTTTATGGATAAAGCAATTAATATACACAAAAGGTATAATCCTAACTATTCTTGGATGTAGAATTGTTCAAACTCTGACACAAACAGAAAGTGAATGCCAACAATTTTATATATTCTGCCACACTGCACGTATTATAGTACTACAGAATGAACCTTGACACGATAAAACTGTCACAAGCTGCAACTGATTTTTTTTGTTTTCTTTAGGGTTGGACTGCTGTTTTTATGCAATTTTCTACTTGTTAAACCTTCCATTGCAGCTTCAGCCCATAGATTTGGTTTTCAGACATGCAGAAACAAATGAAAGAAGAATGAAAGGCCCTTGAGGAGCACAATCTTGTAGGTGTATTCAGGGCCATATTTATATACAGTATAGGCACCCGAGGACTTGCGCAGCAGCAGCTTTTGGCGGGCGGCCCTTGGGTGCCCATGTAATAAATAATTTAGTGAAAAACAGAATCCCCCCCAGCCTCCGCAGCAAACTTCCTGCTTAAAGGGCAAAGGTCAGAAGGAGCAGACACATCGCGAGAGCTGCGGTTTAGCAGGAGCTGGCGTGCATGGGATGAGCTCCGCCATTGCCACATCGCTGTTTTTTGTCTTAAAGGGCAAAGGGTTGTTACTTTTTAAACAATATTGCAAAAGTCTTAGTTCCCCAGCAAAGACAGGTCTGTTAATCAGCTGCCTTGTCTTACATTCTATCAACAGTCTGAGCCACCAGGGCAGAGAAAGGGATATAAACACTGCTTTCAATTGCAATACATATAGAAATAACTTAAAACCCATTATTGCAAAGTTGCTTAAAATTATATTTATTTTATAAGGCACATTTTTATTTTGGGGTTGCCTTTCTCTTTAAATCTGGTGGCAGGGCTGGGGGGTGAGGGCTTTCTGCATCGAAAACTAGAAGTGACGTCACGCACCTGTGTGCGTTGCATCACTTTCATACCTTGGGGTTGCCTAGGGAGGCTGCCATTTTGCATTTCTGCAAAAAATCTCAAATGGGTTAATCACAAAATACAGAAGAAAATAACAGCAGTAATTCAAATCTAAGCATTCCGTGCATTCCCAAAATGATTATTGAAATCCCAAATTAAGAATATCCACTTCCCACTGATTTGAATGGTGTTTTGGCAGATCAGGGCTGGAGAGTGCCCTGGCTTTACAAGCATACAGTAAAGCAGCCACATTAAAGGAAAACTATACCTCCAGAATAAACAGCTGTAAGTGTAATGATCAACAAATACAGTGGTAAAATAAACAAGAATGCATTTGAATACATTTCTGAATGGCTCCTTTCCCTGTATCCTACAATGGGTTCATACAAAATGAAACAGCATAACATTCTCACAAACAAGCATTCATTTACAATTTAGATTTGTGAATGGCTTCAACCACTAGGCCTAACTCCTACCATCTGTGCAATTTCTGTCACTGACACAGCGATGGTCTGAATGAGATCACATCACCAGGGTTTTTTTACTGTGGGGTGGAGAGGGCGGACCTGTAGGTGGGGCTTGCAGTGGGCGCAGCCCAGGGGGCCCAGGAAATTTTGTTGTATGGGGCCCTGCGATTTCTCATGGCGGTCCTGCACATCACACAGGTACTTTCATTTCAAATCTGCTGTTCATTGTGCCACAGAGTGAACCCAACGGCACCCCCAATTCATAGAGCATGACAAGGATATTATAAACAGGGTTTACTGAATAATCCTTAATGTACAAAATCCATTTCATTGGCACATTTTAGAAATGCTTTTAGAAGCAGTGAATTACAGTAATAAGAAAAAAATCAGACACAGTAGATGTATTATCCGTGGAGCTCACTGTTGCTGAGCAAAGCAATATGTTACCTTCCACTCCAAGATATAATTGAATTTATTTAAAAAGTAATGCTTTACATGTACAGTAAAGACGGTTATTTATCAAAGGTCAAGTTTTAGAGGTTTGTGAGTTTTTTTATACCTCCAATAAACTCCCAACTCAAATGTTTTCTAATACTCGAAATTGATGAGTTTTCACCGAAAAAAACCTTGAATCGCTCGAATTAATCAAGTTTTCGAGTAAAAACCCACCAAAAAAACCCCCAAACATCATGAAGACTACAAAGATCTTCAAATGGCTCAAGACCTCTGCCATTGACTTCTACATGACTTCGACAGGTTTTCGCTGGAGTATTTTCGGATTCAAGCTATTTCAAAATGTGAGTTTCTTTAAAAAACAAACAGCGTTTTGACTGAAAAATACCCTTGAGAAACTCAAATTTTTGGGTACAAATCAACTCAGCCTTTGATAAATAACCCCCTTATTGTTTCCTTGTGCTTTACTGTCTAATTTAAGAGAGGCATAACATTTCACCATCCACTCCTATCCACTATGCTATATAGTTCATAGAAAAAAAGGTTCCTGTGATTTCTTCAAAATATGGCGCTCAAACAACTCCTTAAATAAACAGTGGGAGAGCTCCCATCCCAATGGTTTATGTAGGGAAAAAAAGAACAAATAAAAATGATGTCTGTGTGGGGGTTATGGCAAAAAAAGAACATGTTTTTGTTGAAACAGACTGCAATGCAACGTTTTAGTAATGTAAAAATACTTTATGGCAAAGTTATAAGTTGCTTTCAAAGACAATATTATAATAGATATAAAAGATTTTAATTTCTGGTGTCAGTATCTCTTTAAGACTAAAGAACTGTGTCCATCCCTTGTGTTAGACATAAATTTCCCTCATACACTAAAATAGCAAGTTTCACACGATTATTGGTGCTCAACTGATCCCAACCAATATCCATGTGGTAGGGTTATCAGTTGGTTCCGGAATTGGGCAGGTTAGTAAATTTCATGTACCAATGCACCGTGTTGGCCAGTATACGTTGCATCAGCAGAAGAGGAGGTGAAGATATGGAGCAACAGTGATTTGCAACTGACAGAAAGTCAACCTGCACCAGACCCAGACACACCTGCTTCCTACCTGCACCCAACCCTAACCCGGCGACCACCAGTATTTACAGACAGGCACCCAACTCGCTTCTGACACCACATAAGGGGTGGGGCATGTCATACATAGGGACGTCTGGAGGCAGAAGTGAGGCATAGCAAGGTCACCGGTGGGTCAGAAGCGAGTTAGTTACTGCCTGGTAACCAATCAGTGGAAACCAAGAGAGCTGAAAAGCAGGAAGTAGTGTTCTGTTCTGTTATACATCCAGTCACTCCAGCCTTTATACAGTACATTACATTTTTGGCTAACATTTTTTATTTTGCACAGCCTATCGATTTACCCAGTTTTTATTTTTATACTGAACAATTCCTTTAAGGATGTGATTGATTGCTATAGTATACTGCATTAGAACTATAGTTATAAATTAATCCATGCCATTACATTTTTTTTTTAAAATTACAAAATAATTCTGGTGCAGCCCCCAAAAAACTAACTAAAACTATCTCAAGGTCATAAGGAGCTTCTTCTTTAAAGGGGACCCGTCACCCAAAAAAATTATTCAAAATCCTATTTTATCACATTAGTCAAGCAAAATGAACTTTAATTACACTATATAAATTATTTGAATCTTGCTTCCTTCAGTCTGGGATTTTGAAATTATAGCAAGCAGGCAGCAGCCATTTTGTGGACACTGTTATTAAAACAAGCCTTACATCATCTCAGAATCTTGATTGTGCACCAGAATGGGGGACCTGGTGTCCATCCCCATGCCCTACACAATTAAATGGTAAAGAGAACGGGGGAATGTGTGGAGAGCAGTGACATCTAGGAAGTGCTGAATGGAAAGTGAAAGTAATTGTCTGCCCCGCCTCTATGCCTAGGGCATAGAAGAGTGGCAGACAATATTTGATTGACAGCTGAGATTTTTAAATGAGCTTACAACAGTTATGAATGCTTTAATAAAAATTAGAAATTGGATTTCATGTTTAATTTGAAAAGGACATTTATTATGCAGATTTTTGTGCCTGGGTGACAGGTCCACTTTAACAAAGACTTTACACTTATTTGCTCATTCATTACAGACTCCACTACTGGTGGAACCAGTCAATTTTTCAAGATCTACCCATTTTTGAAATTTCAGTTGTGTCACTTTTGCACAGCACTGCCATGCTTAGCATCCTACTAATAAATAATGGTCAATCTTATAGTCCAGATGGTTCCTTTAACAAATATTCAAGAGCGTGCTTAAAAAAAATATAATTTTGCTTTACGCATTTAAAACTAGTAAGAGGGTTCTTTATCCTTATTAAGCCAAAGGAACGATTAAAATAGAAAGATATTCTTCTTCATCTGAAACTGCAAAAGGGTTCTGTGGTTTTAACAAATGTAATTAGGAAAAGACAACATAATCTTTCAGGAACTGCTACTGCAGATGAGCAGCTGGCTAGACAAAGCAGCAGATAAAATACTTGCTTTCTAAGATGTGGCATTTGAAAAGCAGTATATCAGGAGAGGATTTGATCCAGGGATATTGAGCACTGTATGCTTTCATGGTGCAATGCAGACGAATTAGGCAAACATATGGGTCAGCTCACAAGGATTCCTGCTTATAATCATAAACTACTCCTCCTGAGTTACTGTGAATTACTGATCCCATAAAGGGACCTGAAGATATGCTGTCAATTGCTTGTGATTTTTCTGAGCACCACAATAGAGTTCATATAAAAATATAGGGGATTGGAGATAGCATTAAAGGGATACTGTCAGGGGAATTTTTTTTTTTTTTTTTATTAAACGCATCAGTTAACAGTGCTGCTCCAGCAAAATTCTCCAATGAAATCCGTTTCTCAAAAGAGCAAACTGATTTTTTTTATATTTCATTTTTGAAAATGTCCGTCCATCAGTGACTAGTCACGAAACGCAGGGGAGGGATTTTAGCGCCGAAGGGGTTGAATTCTCCTTTAAGTGCTCTTTTCTTTGCATCTTCTTACGGCTAGACATATTGTCAGTTTCCCAGCTGCTGCCAATCATGTGACTTGTGCTCTAAACTTCAGTCACTCTTTACTGCTGTACTGCAAGTTGAGCGATATCACCCCCTCTCCCCCCCCCCCCAGCAGCCTAACAACAGAACAATGGGAAGGTAACCAGATAACAGCTCCCTATAACAAGATAACAACTGCCTGGTAGATCTAAGAACAACACTCAGTAGTAAAAACCCATGTCCCACTGAGACACATACAGTTACATTGAGTAGGAGAAACAACAGCCTGCCAGAAAGCAGTTCCATCCTAAAGTGCTGGCTTTTTTCTGAAAGCACATGACAAGGCAAAATGACCTGAGATGGCGCCTACACACCAATATTACAACATTATTACAACTAAAAAAGAAATACACTTGCTGGTTCAGGAATTAAATTTTATATGGTAGAGTAAATTATTTGAAGTGTAAACAGTATAATTTAGAAAAAACGACATCATAAAAATCATGACAAAATCCATCACAAGCAAACGCAGTCCAAAATATATTCAAATATCACCCATAGAGTCTAATAAAATAGTGTTCCCAGTGACAAAAGAATGCTTGATTAGTTTACCAAGCAATAGCCAAACTGACTGCATTACCCTTGTTTTATTGTAGTGTAGTTTTTTTTTTTTAAAAAAAAAAACCTATTCAATTCTTCACCATCCTCCAGTGTTTTACAGCATAGTTAGCATATCTGGTAAAGCCAGTTTTATATGGAGAAAATATATATTTCTTCCTTACTAATATTATTGGCATCAAGTATCATTTTGTATTGGGCAGAGAGTAACCATACATTCTTTCCTCATAAACCATAATCCAACATTATCATCTTAACTTGAATAATTAAGTTATTAAAATTATCTTAAATCTATAGATCACACTATTATCAGAACAGTCCCAAAACTGTTCTTAGAAGAGAATTTAAACTTAACTAAAGAAGTAGGCTAGAAATTATGTACATTATGTTTTGGGCTTCTGTACCAGCCCCAAGGCAACCACAGTCCTTTAGCTGTTTAGCAGAAAATATCTGTGCCTCCAAAGATGCCCCAGTAGTTCCCCATCTTCTTTTCTGTTGATTCACTGCACATGCTCTGTGCTGCTGTCACTTACTGAGCTTAGGGACCCACTCACAATATACAGTACACATAGAATAAAAATGTCACAATATAAGGCTGATTAGTAATTAATACAGCTAATTACTACATGGCAGCACAGAAACCAGTACAATTAGCATCAGCATTTATTAATCTATTCTAAAAATCCCATAGGAATAAATAGAGTGTGGGTGAGTTTTTATTTATCAAGCTGTAACCTAACATTTTGACATATTACCTAAATATATTTAATTATTTTTTTCCGAAAGCAGTTTGCACCTCCATTCAACAGGATATTTGCTAGATCTACAAATGTGCATGAGTGACGAGCGAGTAACATGCAAGATGCAAAACTGATGACTGTGTGAGCATTTTCAAGTCAAGCCAAGTCTAGCTATCCTGGCCTCAGCTGCAATGGTCATGCTTCCATAAACATACATTATGCAGAAAGCATCAATCAGTATATCTGTATTACTATCACCAGAGTTCTTTCCAATTTTATAATTAACCACTTGATAATAGCTGAACTGCTTCCTATGACTACAGGCTAGAGTCCTGCAGCGGGTCGGGTACCCGCGGGTTACCCGCAAAAACCTGTGGTACCCTGCGGGTTGCAGGTAGAGGTTTCGGGAGCGGGTATAGACGGGGGTCGGCAGTTCTCCGGTTTGCGGGTTGTGGTTCGGGTTGTAGGTCTTCTCAATGGTGAGTTTTACTCCTTTTTTCCTGATCACGCATACTTCCAATGATGTCACTTCCGGTTTACAACGACAGCGCTTCCTGTTTTACTCCTTTTTTTCTAATAACGCCAACTTCTAATGATGTCACTTCTGGTTTACAATGACAGCACTTCCTGTTTCTTGATGGTCAGTTGATCGCGGATCGGGTTGCGGATAAGGTACTTGCGGGTCGGGTAGCGGGTCCAAAGTATGCAGATTGCGGGTTGCGGGTCGGGTTTAACAAATTGGTTCTGCGCAGGACTCTACTACAGCCTTCTCTCAAATATCTTTCATTCTAGATCCCAGGTAATGATGTTACGCCGTCAGTCAATAAGCAGACAGACAGGAAAATTGACCAAACCCGTGATTGATCAAAATTCAATAATCTGCAGATTCTCAGGAGCTAGTCCAATAACTGTTCTACAGCCTCTGCTATTCTCTCATTTACAGAATGCAAGGTGACTTGTGTCCTCCTGCAACCTTTCAGAGAGACATTTTTTTAAAAAAATGTGCCTTTCCAAGGAAAAGAAGATGATTTCATAAAAGTCATTAGCAAAATAATACATGTACAATGCGAACATTGTTCCTCCATGCAAATTTAATATAGCCAGAAACTGCCCAGTAACTTTAACATCCACCAGTGGGTGAGGCCTGTTTGGGCATAATGGCTAAGGTGAAGATCTAAGGGACACTGACATGTAGATAATAAACATAAAGCAGGTATTTATTAAAGGCTGAGTTGTGTTTTTCCTGAAAAACATTTTTTTTTTCGAGGGTAGTCTTACTATTATAAACTCTAATTTTTTGGGATAAAAACAAGCTAAAACCTGTCGCAGTCATGTAGAAGTCAGTGGCAGAGGCCCCTTGAACCACTGAAGATGTTTTTTGCCTTCATAATTTTTGGGGGTTTTTTTTTTACAGCCAATTCTAGTATTCTAGTTTTTCCACCCGATTGCACTCAGTTGTGTTTTTAACTTTCTTTTTTTTCATAAAAAGTTGTAAGTTTATTTGAGGTAGAAAAAAACTCCCAAATCCAACCTTTGATAAATAACCCCCTTAAAGACCCAATAGGATTGTTTTATCACCAATATGGATAGTTAACATAAATTACAAGATGCTGTTTTACTATTATAGAGAAAAAGGAAGTCATTTAAAAAAATTATAAGTAGTTGCTTAAAATGGACGTCTTTTTGTTTCTGGATAAGGATTTCCGTAACTGTATTGCTATCAATAGTGTACATCTGATGAAGTGAATTGTGAAAAAAAGAGTGCAGTAGCAATTTACCCTAAAACAAGCAGTATCTGTCTACCCCGTCCTGCACTGGTGGTACTCTATGGGAGGTGATCTTCCTATAATTAGAACTTTCTGGATAATGGGTTTCTGGATAAGTGAGCCCATACCTGTACCAGGATTTGATTACCATAACCTGTGCTGTAGGTTAAAGAACAAGGAAAGCCGAGTTGGGTAACCGTATGAATTTAATCACTAAATTTTTTACTTAAGCTGGTGCACCATTTAGGTAAGAAATGCATTGGGCCAAGGAAATGTGTATCACAGCATTGTCATCTTTCTTCCCTTTAGGAGTAAATATAATTTAAAAAATGGCATACGGTAAGTAATGAAAAACTATTTTACAATAGGTATTCTTTTGGTGCATTCTATATTATATACAGTATATACTGCCTTTACTGGCAATATTCTTAATAATGGGGGAGGTGAAGTTGTTCATTATGATAACAATGTGAGACTTTGGTGAAAAGAAGGTTGAAGACCCTGGATTAGAGAATAGATGACTACATACTCAACGATTCAAGGGACTGCTGACATGGAGCAAACACATGGAGCATTTGGCATCTTAATGACAATATGCCATGTGAGTTCAAGCATTCATCTGGATGGCTAGTAGCAGTCAAAAGAGGTTTCATGCCTTCACATCAATGGACTCTCAATATCACTTGCTCTTTATTCTGCAAGATACATATAAGATCTTTGAAAGCAGAAAAAAATTCCATTAAAATTAGTTAGCATGGTGTTGAGAACGATGTTTAAGTCAAGACAAAGCTACATAAAAGCTCCAAACCTGTTTATTGTGGCTCTGTGTACTATGCATTTATAACATCTAACATAAAGCAATAACCATCCAACAGGGCACTGAAGGAAAACCTCATTTAAAGAGCAAGTCAAATAAAAAATGTTGTCGCTGTGACGAGAGCAGTAGTGATGTGTGGGTCAGGTTTTTCCTGGCCCGCACCCAACCCTAACCCACCCTCCCTCAGCCCGTGCCCGACTTCTGGGTTCCTTTTATAGACCCACTCCTAACCCGACCCTTTTGTGAAGTCATTGGCAGGGCGGGCGCGAGTGCGGGTCTATAAAAGGAACGTGGAGCAGACGCAGCTCCTATAAAAGAAGACCACGGAAGTCGAAAACTGGCACTGCAACGTGGCAGAGAGAAGAAGAGCTCAACCCGCACCCGCCCTCCACACGTAAAGAGTGCGAGGTCAGCTCGAACCCGCTTGACCCGTGCTTATCGGGCGGGCCGGCACATCACTAGAGAACAGCCATCAGCAATCAAGCTCATAGACTGACTTCTGCAGCTGTATGAACTGTCTGTTGCATTCTACAAAAATCACAGCTTTGATTTAGCCACTGCTGGCCATTCAGGTTGAAAGCCAAAAATAACCCAGCACCTCAAGTTTTTAACTAATCACACACCCTGCCCCAACCTGAACCATACCTCCCAAGAGTCCGGTATTTCGCGGGACAGACGTGGTTTTGACAGCGCAGCCCTCAGTCCCGGATTGTTACTGAAATGTCCCGAGTTTCTGTTTGATCTCCTGCACTGCTGCCAGAAAATGATACAGAGTTTCTATTCTAAAACTTCATTAAACATGAGGCTTTTTTGGCAGAGAGCCCAGAATACTCAGTGCCTGCACTGGATACATATGTAACAATTTAAGATAAGATACAATTGTAACTATTTAAGATAAGCAAGTCTCTCAGGAGAACAGAGACTTTCATCTTAAAGGCCAATTTACCTCTATTAGCAAAACTGTAATAACACATAAAACATGGCCCTAAAACCCATAGTATTTTGACGCTCTTTGCCAGAACTTTTTGTCCCCCTTTCTGATTTTCAAATGTTGTGAATTATGCCTGAACCATATTGGTCCCTACAAGGAACACAACTTAGTTCTGGCTTCAACTGCTCAAACTCATAGTGAGCGATTAATGTCTGGGAGCCAGAAACTACATATGATGATGTCAAAGATTGTGACTTCCAACACCGCTGTGCAACTGTGCCATTAAGGGACACCTTTTCAGGGCACAAATGTGGTTTGGGTGGGGCAGGAGGACTCTCAGTTAAAAACTTAGGATGGGGGTTTCATACCTTTAATGGCAACCACCCTTCTCTGCACAAACAAGGCAGATTTCAGTAAATGGAATTCTGTATGAGCAGGTATGAGACCAAGACCTGGTGTTTTCTGTAGGAGTTTTTCTAAAATTTCAATAATCATACTTTAGTCAACTAAAAAATAATTTAAACCTTAATTAAATCTAATAGGATTGTTTTGTCTTCAATAAGGATTACTTATATTTTAGTTTGAATTAAGATCAAGGTACACTTTCAATATCACAGAGAAAAAGGAAATCGTTTTTAAAAATTTGAATTATTAGATTAATATAGAGTCTATGGGAGATGTCCTTCCCATAATTGAAATCTTTCTGGATAACAGGATTCCAAATTCCAGATCCTATAGGAAGGAAAAAACCAGAGAAGGTTCTACTCAGTATAAAATTAGCCTAAGGCTTAAAGCAATAATACATAGGGTGCTCACAGTGAAATTCAAAACACATTGTAAATACACGTAATTATTTTACTCAACTGACGTAACTGCAGGAAAATGCCTGTTGAGAAGTAAAACCTACTGTGCTGGCAACAAGGTCCTTGACAGCAAGCGGTATATATATATATATTTTCCACCATTGCACATTTAGAAGTCATACAGTGTCAATAGTTTAGTGCAAGATTTCAAATATACATTTTCTCGAACAATTTAATTCTATTCTCACAAGGCCTTTGTTTACCAAGGAGCAGCCACAGAACAAGCGGTTGACCCAATGTGTTCAACAGCCTCTGACATCATTAAATAATTGATATATAAATGTATGCTATGGCGACAAGCCAATAATAAAATACATGCACATTAGCTAAAGAAACCAGACCCTATTATCCTCTAGAAGGAGGAGCAAATGTTGCAGATAATTGAATAGCTTTGTTTCCCACAAGTCTACAAGTGGTCTGTTAGTGGCAGGTGCACACAGCGCTGTCCTGAATTGCGCTTTCTTTCATTCAGCCGCAGGGGAGAGCAGGAGAAGACGCAGTCAATTATTTTGAAGGGGGCTGTACTCACACAGACGCATGTAAGCGACAAACGCAGGTTGAGATGCAGCATGTTGCATTTCACCTGCGTTTGGTGCTTACATGCGTCTGTGTGAGTACAGCCCCCTTCACAATAATTGACTGTGTCTACTCCTGCGCTCCCCTGCGGCTGAATGGAAGAAAGCGCAACGCAGGGGAGTGCAGGTAAAAATGTCCGTGTGTAAGAGCCCTAAGAAACGTATTCATCTTATTTCTCTTTTACAGCTAATCACAAAACAGCTTCATCTTTCAGTAGCTAAAAGTCCTACTATGAAATCAATCAGGCGGAACCTGAGAAATGGAGAATGTTTAGCAGCACAGGGAATGAGATTTTCATGCAGTGTGAAATTAAAGGTGCGATTTTGTTGGAGGCGCAAAAATCACAAACAATGCATTTTTCAAGCTACCAGTACAGGCTTTCAGACAGTGCCTAGTAACAAAATATCAGTTTGTGCAGTTTGTTCTAGCCAAAAAGAGGAGTAGTGTAAGCAGTTACCTCAAAATGCTTAATTAACAGTGGGGAAAACAACCTACACTGTGTGTAAGATCACCCTATGGTATTTGTTATCACAGCAAGCGGAGCGAACAGATTCTGTACCGTGTCAGGAAAAAAGCAACCACTTCTTAAAGGAGATCTATCACGAAAATAAAAATTTAACACAAGCTTCATATTGCCGAAATAAGAAACTTTCTAAATACAACCAATTAAAACTTCTGCACCATTTATGAAATAATCAAGTTACTTGTCGCTCTTCCCCTCTGAACAACCTGTCTCTCTTTTTTCAGTCTTCACGCAGTAGGTGGAGTCAGTTTTTGATTGACAGGTTTAATACATCCTTGGGGGGGGTTGCACCATTAACCTAGAAGATACTCGCTCTTTAAAAATTAGTCTGTTATTTTGTTACCTTGTGTTTGTGCTGGAGTTGGTTATTTGAGCT
This sequence comes from Xenopus laevis, assembly GCF_017654675.1. Classification (NCBI taxonomy): domain Eukaryota; kingdom Metazoa; phylum Chordata; class Amphibia; order Anura; family Pipidae; genus Xenopus; species Xenopus laevis. Next base: position 127,523,160 of record NC_054381.1, read on the forward strand.
ATTTTGAAGAAAGGGAGCCCCCTCAAAATCTGACCCTGACCTCAGCATGAAGACAGCATGAATAGTGACAGGTTGTGGTGAGTGAGATACTGAAGAGTAACTTGATTGTTTCTTAAACGGTACAGAATTTTGAATTGAATGTATTTAGTAAGTGTTTTATTTCAGTGAGATAAAGCTTACATTAAATTTTCATTTTCAATAGATCCCATTTAACTAAACGATCACAAAGATGCAAGAATCAAAGTCAGTAAATAGTTTTGCTACATGTAAGGCAAGTTCCAAAACAAATAATATTAAGAGCAATGGCGTCCGTGAACTCAGATGCCCTGAATCTGCACCGAGGGGTAAGTAAAGAGTTAGGGCCATTTACCATAATGCATGTGACGTCACGCGCATGTGCATAACGAGCAATTCGGGCACATTTTGATTATGTGCAGGCGTGTGACCGGACATGGCTGCTTGATAACTACTGTTATCCCCAACCGGAATGCAGGTTCTATTAAACAGGTGCCCTTTAATTGTTTTTGTTGTTTCACAGGGTGTGTTAGTGCTCTTTCTAATATCCTTCTGTACTCTCTACAATACCCCATAACATAACATAAGGACCATAACATTTATTGTAACTGGCCTATAATCATTCCATGGACTTTCTGAATAACTGTTCACAGTTTTAAAGGGGTGGTTCACCTTCAAGTTAAATTTTAATATTTTAAAGAATGAACAATGCTAAGCAACTTTTCAATTGGTCTTCTATTTTTTTTTTTGAAAGATTAACTTTCAAAAATATTGATTTTATAAACATAACACAAAGTAAGAACAAGAGAGAGACAGAAAGAAGGATGGGCCTCCCTTTATGTTATAGGGTGTATCACGCGGTAGAGGACCAGGTTAGGAGCTTTTCTTTACCACTAAGTCAAATGCCAGCAGTATCAGTTGTGTTTCTGTAAGACACCAATCCCAGATTTTTTTGAATTTGTCTTGGCATCCACGTGTTATATATGTCAATTTGTGGCTCGGAAGAATGTCATTGATAATTTTTATCCACAATGCTAAGGTAGGAGGTTCCAGGGATTTCCATGTGAGCAAAATAGCTTTCTTTGCACAGTGTAAAAGTTGCTGTAGACACAATCTGTCACTGGATGAAAGAGTGAGTTCCTCAAAATGTCCCAAAAGACAAAATGCAGGTGTCCGTATAGCTGGGAGTCCCAAAGAAGCATTGATAAATGCAAGAATTGCAGTCCAGTATTGTTGAATTTTAGGGAACTCCCAAAATACATGAATTACATTTGAAACACAGGTCAGGGTACCCTTGGTATAGAGTCCTGCGCGGGTCCATTTTTTGGGACCCGACCTGTACCCGCAACCTGCAATCCGGACCCGCATTCTTACCCGCTTGGACCCGCTACCCGACCCTACCCGCAAGTACCTTATCCGCAACCCGGACCCGCTGACCATCAAGAATCAGGAAGTGCTGTCGTAAACCGGAAGTGACATCATCGGAAGTAGACGTGATCAGAAAAAAAGGAGTAAAACAGGAAGTGCTGTCATTGTAAACCGGAAGTGACATCATTGGAAGAAAGGAGTGAATATCGATATTGAGAAGACCCAGCGGCCCGACCCGCAACCCGCAAAACCGCCGACCCATTGGTATACCCGCAACTGGAACTTCTAAACGCAACCCGCAGGGTACCGCAGGTTTTTGCGGGTAACCCGCAGGTACCCGACCTACTGCAGGACTCTACATTGGTATATTTCTGCCAGCCTGTGTGGGGTCAGGTATTTAGAAACTTGGTGTGTATGTAACGGTCCCTAACTGATATGTTAGTTTCTGGTATTTGCTCAAGAATATCCATCCAGGTTTCTGCCTCCAAAGAAGGAAAGTCTTGGGCCCTTTTATGGCAAATACATTTAATGGGGTCAAAGCTATTTTGTAGCAGAATGGTATATAACCAACTTAGGGATTTGGAGAGGTCTGATTGGTCTTCTATTTTTAATAATTTTTTAGTTATTTGCCTTCTTCTTCTGACTCTTTCCAGCTTTTAAAATGGGGGTCACTGACCCCACCTAAAAACATATGCTCTGTAAGGCTACAAATGTTTTTATTTTACTTTTTATTACTCATCTTTCTATTCGGTCCCTCTCCTATTCATAGTTCAGTCTCTTATTTAAATCAATGCATGGCTGCTAGGGTAATTTGGACCCTAGCAACAAGATTGCTGAAATTGCAAACTGGAGAGCTGCTGAATAAAAAGCTAAATAACTTAAAAAACAAAAAATAATAAAAAAATCAAAACCAATTGCAAATTGTCTCAGAATATCACTCCCTACATCATACTAACAGTTAACTCAAAGTTGAACAACCCCTTTAAGTCCCATGTAACATTACAGTCATTTGAGACTAAAACCTGTCCTAAACCAGCCAAAGCAGGCTGCCATCAGGAGTGAACAGGGGTTACCAGAGTCAATGGCTCCATGGAAGAAATGTAAAAGAGAAATTTGCAGACCACAAAATAATGGGGAATTGCGTGAGAATGGGTGGGATTTGGATGGGTTGTGGGTGGGGTTTGGCATAATTGGGAGTGGCTGGGGTGGGCCAGGGGTGTGGCAATACATGCAGGAAGCATTTTGTTTTCCAGGTGGTACAGGAGAGCAGTGGGCTAATAATTGCGGCCCCATGAGGGGGTGGAGTGCTCTGCTAACTATGAAGCATGGGGCCACATGATTACTGATGGCAGCCCTGGATCTAAGCAAATGTCTTGGGATTTTAAAGGCAGAGCACAGACCAAGACTGAGATACCCAGTGCTTTATCCAAACAACTCCAGCTATCACCCCATTTACAGTGTGGGGGTTAAGATTAAACAGAATCACTTATTGTGGTGATAGCCACCTGTGTTTTTGCTCATTGCAGACTTGGCACTTTTCCCAGCTGTTTCACCTTTCTGTTCTGCATTATGTTGGACCAAATGGATGTTACGAGTGATCACTGTTCAAACAGCAGTCTCTGGTCTGACAAGTTAAACACTGTCCAAAGGGTAGCTGAAAGCCCAGCCCATTACCCAGCCCATTACTCAGCCCATTACTCAGCCCATTACTCAGCCCATTACTCAGCCCATTACTCAGCCCATTACTCAGCCCATTACTCAGCCCATTACTCAGCCCATTACTCAGCCCATTACTCAGCCCATTACTCAGCCAAGCATAGAGACAAGATCAACAAAGTGTGGAGTCTCTGGTGAGTTAAAGCAAACATTGTTCAATAAAACTAACAGTACTACCTAGCAGCAATTACATGTAAAAAAATCCAGTGTTGTTTTTCTTTTAGCATTGTAAGCAACGCTTAGGATTCTTACACATGGGTGTTTTTTAGGGTAGGGACACACTGGGCGATTTGGGGAGTTTTAGTCGCCTGGCGACTAATCACCGCGACTTTTCTCCCCGAATGCCTCCCCTCGCTCTGCGCCTGGCTAAAATGAAAAATCGCCTGCGCTAATCACACGCGGCGATTCGTTTTCCGAAGTCGCCCGAAGTTTCCTCGTGAGGCAACTTCGGGCGATTTCGGAAAACGAATCGCCGTGTGTGATTAGCGCAGGCGATTTTTCATTTTAGCCAGGCGCAGAGCGAGGGGAGGCATTCGGGGAGAAAAGTCGCGGCGATTAGTCGCCAGGCGACTAAAACTCCCCAAATCGCCCAGTGTGTCCCTACCCTTATGCATTAGATGCAGGTTTGAGCGCACCTGAGTGCAAAAGCTAACGGATTCCTTTATATCTGCCTGTTTATGCTCACCTGGGTACACCTAAAACACCATTTTCTGTACCTGGGTCTAAAAAGAAGAATTGCGTAGCAGAGTTGGCACACGAGGAAACTTTAAGCAACTTCGGAAAACGAAGCACCACCTGTGTCATAACGCAGGCGACTCTCATTACAGCCGGCGCAGGAGAAGAGGAAGCGGTTCGGGGAGATTAGTCGCCTCAAAGAAGAGGCGATTAGTCACCAGGCGATAAATATCCCTGAATCGCCTGGTGAGGACTAAACCTAAAACGACTTTGACTAGTTGCTATTGGGAACTATCCCTTTGTTTATATCTATTGTTTTCAAAATGGCATAAACTATATCGCTATGCAAACAGCTATTATCTGATAGGAGCTAAGAAAGTTTGTCAGCTTTGATTTTATCACAGGACTGCTGTCCATCTGGGCACATTAGTGACCTTTCTTTAGTACATTCATTTGATGCTAGTTTTTATGGGTTTTTGGCTACACTCATTATATGCTACTTTTTTCAAGAGCTTTAAGGTGGCCATAGGGGCACAGATAATATCGTAGGAAACAAATTTCCGTACGATATTCGATGCGTGTATGGTGGGAAAAGATTCAGCAGCTCTCCAGTTTGCAATTCCAGCAGTCTGGTTGCTAGGGTCCAACTTACCCTAGCAACCATGCATTGATTTTAATAAGAGACCGGTATATGAATAGAAGAGGAGTAAAGTAGAAAGAGGAGTAATAAAAAAGTAGCAATAACAACACATTTGTAGCCTTACTGAGAATTTGTTTTTAGATGGGGTCATTGATCCCCATTTGAAAGCTGGAAAGAGTCAGAATACCAAGGCAAATAATTTAAAAAACTATATAAAAAAAATAATACTGAAGACCAATAGAAATAGAATGCTGCCACCAGTGTTTTAACACCATGGGGCAGATTTATCAAAGGTCGAAGTGAAAATTCAAATTTCGAGCTAATTTTAGTGTACGTCAACTAGGGAATAGTCCAAATTTGATTCGAATAAAATTAGAATATTGAAATTTATCATGACTCTTTAAAAATTAGACTTTGAGCATTTGCCATCTAAAACCAGCCGAATTGCTGTTTTATCCAATTGGTGGACTTGAAAAATCAAAGTTTTTTTTTTGGAAAACTTCTAATCGAATTCGATCGGATGCGCTAATTATTACTTTGATTCGTACGATTCGAATTCGATCGAAAACTGACATATTCACCCAAAACAAAAAAAACGTAGCTTTTTTTGATAAATTTTGATTGGTCTTTTTTAATTAAAAAAACTCCCATTAATTCGGCATTCGACCGTTGATAAATCTGCCCCATAGTAGATAACTGTAATTTTGACACTGAATATTCATTTGGAGAGGCAAATGTTCAAATGTTTGTGTGTGTGTATATATATATATATATATATATATATATATATATATATATATATATATATATACACACATACATATACACACACACACATATATATATATATATATATATATATATATATATATATATATATATATATATATATACACACATATATATATAAAACGTAATGTTCAAAATAACCAGCACTCACATATATAAACCGAAACGTTGGACATTGATGCAACAGAAATAAAAGAAAAATGTTTTATATATGGGAGTGCTGGTTCTTTTGAACATTACGTTACATATATCCCAACCGTACACCCCGGCTAGATAAGCCACAACAGTGTGCCTTGGAGTGAGGATACTCACTGGACTGTGATAGATAGATAGATAGATAGATAGATAGATAGATAGATAGATAGATAGATAGATAGATAGATAGATAGATGTAGAGAGGCTGTGGCAGTAACTTGAGCAAGGACCCAGGTGCTATTCAGAAAAAGTTATACTGTATATCCATGTAGAAAGCTGAAGCACACTGGGATTTGTCAATATAAAACTTATTTTATTTTATAAGATCGACGTTTCGGTCCACACTGGGACCTTTATCAAGATCGAAACGTCGATCTTATAAAATAAAATAAGTTTTATCTTGGCAAATCCCAGTGTGCTTCAGCTTTCTACATGGATATATATATATATATATATATATATATATATATATATATATATATATATATATATATATATATATATATATATATATATATATATGGATCTGTGCAACCTATGAACTCTCAGCTATATTTCATACACAAAAATGCAGTAGTTCATGGGGGGGAAAATTACTACTGCCAATGAAAAGGGAGAAATAGCCGAATTGTTGTTATAAAAGAATAGATAAGAAGGTTCATGAGCAAGCTCATATTCACTTTGCTTCCTTACCCACTGGATGCAACTGCTCATATATCAACAATGAAACCTCAAAGAAAAAAAATCACATTTAGATAAGAACAGGAGAAAAGGAAGCAGATGAAACACCCATTTATCATCCTTTTTTCCTTAACAGATGCTGCTTCAACCCAGAAAGGAATGGAGAGCTCTGCGTGAGCTAATGATATTGATTAACTTAATTATATGTTGTCTTTGCACGAGTCTGTGTATAGCTACATTACAACTCTTCCTCCATATACCGAGCAGAAGCATTGCTTGCAGGAAACAGACCTGCACTCATTCATGTCAATACACAGTCGCTTAACAGGACTTGTGTAATAAGCATGTATATATTTTAAGAGATATAGAATAGCATTAAGTTTAATACAAACAACATGTCATCGTCCGTGTGTTACACTGAGGTCTAAAAAGAAAAACAACTGTATTAAAAGAAAAAAATTGGGACAACTATTATCAGAATGTGTGCCCTTAGGCAAATTCTTAAACCAAATTGATTTGCTTGTCATCACCCAAAGAAAATATGTGCCCCTGTTGATCTGTTGAAAGGCCACACATCTTTCATGTGCCCCGTTGTGACTGAACAGTGAAGTCTCTTTGCAATATTGCAACCTGCCTGCACACTGAGCATGACAGAGGCAGATAAAAGAAGCATTGTTTACACTGATCTTTCCTGAAATCCAGGCCTCACAAAGCTTTCTTTGCCCTACCAAGCCCTGTCTCATTCTCTCCTCTTCAGCACAGCAACTCTGCCTCCAATACTGGATACTAGGCATGAATTTTAAATGATAGTACAGTAATGCAACACTTTATTTTTACCTCCCCTCCCCCTATGTCCTTCCATATATATTCCCTTTCACCTACTTCATGCTTTGTTTTGCCACAGACGGGGCTAATACAGACAGAAAAAAAGACAGAGTAGATCACAGCATTTCTACTAAATACCACAACTGGATCCTGATGGTACAGCCTTGATGAAGGTTTTCATATTTTCATGAAATACTCATTCAAAGGCATGAATTTAAAGGGATCCAGTCATCGGAAAACATGTTTTTTTCAAAACGCATCAGTTAATAATGCTACTCCAGCAGAATTCTGCACTGAAATCCATTTCTCAAAAGAGCAAACAGTTTTTTTTATATTCAATTTTGAAATCTGACATGGGGCTAGACATTTTGTCAATTTCCCAGCTGCCCCTGGTCATGTGACTTGTGCCTGCACTTTAGGGGGCAAATTCACTAAGATTCGTAGTTGCACCAGGCGTAACTTCGCCGCACTTCTCCACACTTCGCCAGGTGTAGTTTCGCCAGCGCTCCGCAAATTCGCTAAAATCCGAAGTTGCGCACAGGGGGAGCGTAAGGTTGCGAAAGCGTTGATTCGCTAAGCGAAGCGAAGTTACGCTAGCGATGGTTAATTTGCATACGGCGCCAAATTCAAATTTCAATGGAGGAATACGTAGAATCACTACAAATGCCTGGGAAACCTTCAAAACATCAAATAAAATTTTTTTTTTGCCCTACACATGTGCCCACTGTATAGTTAAGTTAGGAAATGTAGGGGGGAAGGAGGGGAGCCCCAAAAATTTTTTCGATCTTTTTCAGCCTATCACCCATAATATAGAAAAAACGCCAGCGTTTTTTGGGACTTAGAAAAAATTTGAACTTTTTTTGAAGCAATCCCTATCTACTCTATTGCGCTTCGCCTGGTCTGAGGTGGCGAAGGAAGTCTAGCGTAAAAGGTAGCGTTCAGTACACTGCACGCGTTAGTGAATTTGTGTAGTTACGTCCGTAGCGAAAATTCGCCAGGCGTAAGGGTGCGAAGTAACACTAGCGAATTTACGCCAGCGTTCGTTAGTGAATTTGCAAAGTAACGAAAATGCCCAACGCTAGCGAATTGACGCTAGTGTTAGGCGCTTCGGCGCTTAGTAAATTTGCCCCTAGGAGAGAAATGCTTTCTGGCAGGCTGCTGTTTTTCCTTCTCAATGTAACTGAATGTGTTTCAATGGGACATGGGTTTTTACTATTGAGTGTTGTTCTTAGATCTACCAGGCAGCTGTTATCTTGTGTTAGGAAGCCGTTATCTGGTTACCTTCCCATTGTTCTTTTGTTTGGCTGCTGGGGGGGAAAAGGGATAGAAAATATGTCTAGCCCCATGTCAGATTTCAAAATTGAATATAAAAAAATCGGGCTGAATTCTGCGGGAGCAGCACTATTAACTGATTCATTTGAAAAAAATTTTTTTCCATGACAGTATCCCTTTACACATTTTTAGCCTCTAAACACATTTACAGTCATGTGAAAATGTTTGGGAACCCCTCAGCCTGTATCATAATTTACTCCACTTTCAACAAAAAAGATAACAGTGGTGTATGTCTTTCATTTCCCAAGTACAGGAACATCCAAGTACTAAGGTTTTTTTTTAACAAAGATTTTTAGTGAAAAGGTATTCAGCTGTTTGAAATTAAATCAAATGTGAAAAACTGTGCAAAAATGTGGGTACCCTTATAATTTTGCTAAATGGAATACATGTAACTGCTCATTACTGATTACTGGCAACACCTAATTGGTTGGATTAGCTCGTTAAGCCTTGAACTTCATAGGCAGGTGTGTCCAATCATGAGAAAAGTTATTTAAGGTGGCCAATTGCAAGTTGTGCTTCTGTTTGACTCTCCTCTGAAGAGTGACAGCATGGGATCCTCACAGCAACTCTCAAAAGATCTGAAAACAAAGATTGTTCAATATCATGGATTAGGGGAAGGCTACAAAAACCTATCTCAGAGGTTTAAACTGTCAGTTTCAACTGTACGGAATGTAATTAGGAAATGGAAGGCCACAGGCACAGTTGCTGTAAAACCCAGGTCTGGCAGGCCAAGAAAAATACAGGAGCAGCATATGCGGAGGATTGTGAGAATGTTACAGACAACCGAAAGATCACCTCCAAAGACCTGCAAGAACATCTTGCTGCAGATGGTGTATCTGTACATTGTTCTACATTTCAGCACAAAAAAACATCTGTATGGCAGGGTCCCTCAACCCAATATCAATAAATTCTTCAGGATAATGTTCAAGCATCGGTCACAAAGTTGAAGTTACGCAGGGGTTGGATATTCCAACAAGACAATGACTCTAAACACACTTCAAAATCTACAAAGGCATTTATGCAGAGGGAGAAGCACAATATTCTGGAATGGCTGTCACAGCCCCCCGACTTGAATATCATCAAAAATCTATGGGATGATTTGAAGCAGGCTGTCCATGCTCGGCAGCCATCAAATTTAACTGAACTGGAGAGATTTTGTATGGACGAATGGTCAAAAATACCGCCATCCAGAATCCAGACACTCATCAAAGTCTATAGGAGGCATCTAGAGGTTGTTACATTTGTAAAAGGAGGCTCAACTAAGTATTGATATAATATTTCTGTTGGGGTGCCCACATTTCTGCACGTGTCTAATTTTGTTATGATACATATTGCATATTTTCTGTTAATCCAATAAACTTTATGTCACTGCTGAAATACTACGTTTTCCATAAGGCATGTTATATATTAAAAAGAAGTTGCTACTTTGAAAGCTCAGCCAATGATAAACAAAACTCCAAAGAATTAAGAGGGGTTCCCAAACTTTTGACTGTATATAAAAGGTATGGGACCTGTTATCCAGAATGCTCGTGACCTGGGGTTTTCCGGATAACGGATCTTTCCTTAATTTAGATCTTCCTACCTTAAGTCTACAAGAAAATCATGTTAGGATGTTAGGATCAAGTACAAGGTACTGCTTTATTATTACAGAGAAAAAGGAAATAATTGTTATAAATTTTAATTATTTGATTAAACATAATAAATCTGTGCATTTTTTCAAACCGAAAGTAAAATGCATGGTCTGAATGGTTAATGAGGCAATGTATGGGATCAGGAGCAGTCAGGTCTAATCCTGCTTATTCACCCTAAACCCTCCCAGACCTGTTACTGTGTGCTACTGCCTCACTGAGTCCCGTTCACACCGGAATGACATCACAAGAAGAAGGAGCGTCACACAATTACCTGCTCCACACTGCTCACTAGTTATACAAAGTTATTTTAGATCAGAATAAGTAAGTCTGGATCACTGAATATGAGAAATGCGGAATAAAGTTGCACAGTTTATTTTACGAAGGAGAATGCACGGTGTATAAAAGGATTGTGATTTACACAAGGCCACGACACACAGGAATATTTTCCTTCTTAACCAATACCAATTAGGAAGGCTTTGACAGCAAACTTTTCCTTAAGGGCTCTTACAGACGAGCGCTTTTAGCTGTGCTCCCCTGCATTCCAGTTTCATGCGTTTAGCCGTAGGGGAGCGCAGGAGTAGATGCACTGAATTCTTTTCAATGGGGCTGTACTCACACAGACGCATGTAAGCGCGGAACGCAGGTTGGGACACAGCATTTGCATTTTTCCTACGTTTGGCGTTTACATGCGTCTGTGTGAGTACAGCCCCATTGAAAAGAATTCAGTGCGTCTACTCCTGCGCTCCCCTACGGCTGAACGCATGAAACCGGAACACAGGGGAGCCCAGCTAAAAGCGCTTGTCTGTAAGAGCCCTAACTGTGGCCTTTATGAATGACAACCCACACAAGTTATCTATTCACACAATTCACTAATTACTGTACTTTTAACCTTTAATTGTGCCACCCACCCGAAATATTGATACACAGGTAGTCATCATAATTGGGGTAAACTCCCCGACTGCATTTAAAGGGGTTGTCCACTTTTGAGTTAACTTTTAGGGGCAAATTCACTAAGCGCCGAACGCTAGCCTTAATTCGCTAGCGTTTGGCATTTTCGCTACTGCGCAAATTCACTAACGAACGCTGGCGTTGTTTCGTTAGTGTTACTTCGCACCCTTACGCCAGGTGAATTTTCGCTAGCGGCGAAACTACGCAAATTCACTAACTTGCGCAGTGTACTGAACGCTACCTTTTTTGCTAGACTTCCTTCGCCACCTCAGACCTGGCGAAGCGCAATAGAGCAGATAGGGATTGTTTCCAAAAAAGTAAAAAAATTTTCTAAGTCCCAAAAAACTAATAATTTTTATTTGCAGATTTGAAGGTTTTCTTGGCATTTGTAGTGCAGATACGTATTCCTCCATTGAAATTTGAATTTCGCGCCGTATGCAAATTAGCCTTCGCTAGCGTAACTTCACTTTACATAGCGAATCAACGCTAGCGCAACTTCGCAACCTTACGCTACCCCTGTGCGCAACTTCGGATTTTAGTGAATTTGCGGAGCGCTGGCGAAACTACGCCTGGCGAAGTGCGGCGAAGTTGCGCCTGGCACAACTTCGCATCTTAGTGAATTTGCCCCTTAGTGTGATGTAGAGAGTGATATTCTGAGACAATTTGCAATTGGTTTTGATTTTTTATTTGTGTTTTTTTAGTTATTTAGCTTTTTATTCAGCAATTCTCCAGTTTGTAATTTCAGCAATATGGTTGCTAGGGTCCAAATTACCCTAGCAACCATGCATTGATTTTACTAAGAGACTGGAATATGAATAGAACATGGCTTGAATAGAAAGGGGAGTAATAAAAAGTAGCAATAACAAATGTAAAAAAGCATTTTTTTTTTAGATGGGGTCAGTGCCCCCCCCCCACCATTTAAAGCTAGAAAGATTCAGAAGAAAAAGGCAAATAATTCAAAAACTATAAAAAAGAAATAATTAAGACCATCTGAAAAGTTGCATAGAATCAGCCTTATAACATACTACCATAAAGGTGAACCACCCCTTTAATAACGTGTGTGCAGCTAAGGTATTCATATTGCAAATCCTTTATAAATGGCACGGCATCTTCTCCCCACTCACCATTTAAGGTGTTACTAATATTCAAACGTTTCCAAGAATGACACTAATAACATAAAACCTCACTTTCCTTATTAACCATTTCAACAACCTTCTGTTCACTCCCTCCAGACTGGTTACCAAGTAAGCACCTAGGTGGGTTTTAGTGGGTTCCAGTAGCATTGTTTATCAAACAATCTCCCAGTGGTATATATAGCCTTCCTATAACATTTACAGGCTAATTCACCCTATGCAGGCACTGCTAGGCACAAGAACAAGTTTTGTATGATAATCTAAACAGATCCAGTGATATTATGTGTTTTAATTTTGAGTCTAACCTAAACAGCTGCATATTTTGATATCACATCACATAGTGTGTGTCATACCATCTGTTTCTAACAAAACATACTGATTCCTAGAAGTCTTTTTCAGCTTACTACGAGGATCCACTTGGATGGCTTACTATTGCCTACTATACCTGGAATTTGTTTGTAGTACATATAAGGATTTATTGCAGTCTTTGATGCATGTTTTGCTGCAACACACATCCTATCAACAGTGTATATGGTTGCCACACCATTAAGATTGACACTTATATAAAAGTTTTAGGAAGTAAGACACAACTATCCCCGCTTATAACATAAGCACGTTATTGCAACACCACCAACGAATGCAATTCATTCCTCAAACCCGTAAAGTTCAAGAAAAACCCAGGGCAATAATAAGGTGGTAACTGAAATACCATTTACAGAAGTGTAAATACAGGATTTTATAGGGATAGCCAAAGAGCCACAGTTTTCAGGTTCTGTTTGCATTGCTGTCAAGCTACAAACTTTATCACTAACTGAAGCACCTTACACACCAATTCTGTCACACAAAACCCAAGTGCACCTCCTGTCACCAGCACACAGTTACATAGTTAAATTGGACTGAAAAAAGACAAAGTCCATCAAGTTCAACACCTCCAAATGAAAACCCAGCATCCATAAACACACCCCATCCATACACAGACAGTGCACAGAGTACAAGCATACTAATATTCTAATTTCTTTTTGGTTTTATAAGAAAAAAATAGCTTTTGTACGCCCTTTTGGAAACAATGTAAGCCTTTTTCAAGGTACTGTGTAGAGAGAAGTGGTGGGTTATAATAAGTGCAAAATTAAATTCTTGTGCACAGCACAATTTTTTGTTTGTGTATTTGCCTCAAATTTGTGAGAGGGCATGAGAGCATGGCTTAGAGAGACCACTGCAGTGTACCTGCTGCCAACTGTAAGTAAGCAGTGCATCTCCTGCACCAACCCCACAGACGGTGCATCTGCAGCAATGCCACAGACGGCCCATCTCCTGCACCAACCCCACAGATGTGCATCTCCTGGACATCTCCCAGGACATAAGACAGTGCACCTTATGTCATTGGGTTCTACAAGCACAATGTGTCAAGTAAATGTTCAGGTAAAAGTTGTAGGAGCAGGGTGACCCATGGTACTTCCTGTGTCCATGCTGCAGAATATTTTGCCATTTAAATATTGGTTGATACTGGAGAGTAACATACTACAAATAAGAGGTATTTTATTAAAAAAACAAAACAAAAAAACCCTAGCAAACCCTTGGCTACAGACTACCACTCTAATACTTATCACTTCAATTCAGAAGGAGACCCATACAGACCTTAGACATCCTTCTATTAGTATATCATGCAAACACCTTGCAACTCTTAAAAGTAGTGTAAGGTGTACACAATATGCACCTGCTTTTAATGAGACACTTTATTCCTCCTGTCTATGGAACACACAGTATGCACCTCCTGCTATGCATTGCATACTATATACACTTTACAGGACACAAGCATGCATGCACCTTCTGCAATACACAAGCAAAATATGCAGTATGCACTTCCTGTCACACAAATACACTGTATGCACATCCTCTCACGTGGATAAGCAATAACCCCATACACAATATACGTGTGCATCACCTGTCACACAAGAAAAGTATGCACCTCCTCCCATCAGTGGGGCAACAATATACACCTCCCTTCTCACCTAATCCTGACATGCACTCATTGTGTCAGTGGAACGCACAGCACGTACTTCCTGTCACACTCACACACAGGAGCAGTATGGATCTCCTGTCATATACAGAATGCACCTTCTGGTGTGTGTACACAAACATGCACAGTATGTACCTACTGTCTCACACACAGTATGCACCTGATTTCACTCTCACTCACACACAGTAGGCACCCACTGTCACCCACACTAAGTAGGCACCCACTGTAACTCACACTCAGTAGTCACCCACTGACACTCACACTCAGTAGACACCCACTGTCACACACTCAGTAGTCATCCACTGTCACCCACACTCAGTAGGTACATACTGTCACCCACACTCAGTAGACAACCACTGTCACTCACACTCAGTAGACAACCACTGTCACCCACATTCAATAGGCACCCACAGTCACCCAAACTCAGTAGACACTCACACTAAGTAGTCACCCACTGTCACTCACACTTACACATAAAGAATGCAGCCCTGTCACACACACAGTAAGCACGTAACATAAGACACAAAGCGTGCCCCTCCTGTCACATTCAGTAAACACCTCCGGTACGTGAGGCCACGGTATCCACCCTCTGCCACACACACTGTGCACTTCCTGTGTCAGGTACAAAGCCAGTGGCCTGTCTCAGTAACAACATGTCTCCCCCACACACACTGCCCCCGGGTCTCACCTAGCGCCACCTCACACGCTTTCCGTAGCTGACTGTGGTGCGCTCGCTTCACCTCCTTATCGCTAAGGATCTTATCCAGAGCTCTGGTCAGAAACATGTCGCTGTCTCTCCCGGCGCCTACTATTCCGTTTCACAAAGAGGGGTGCGTGTCCAGGGAGCGGGGGTCTCCCCCTCGGTTAATTCCAGGCGCTTTCTAGGACTCCAGGTTGAGGGTGTTACAGTCGGGGGGCCACCCCATTACAGCCAGTCACTGCACCTGTCACCCTCGGGCGCCTCCTCCGGCAGTTGCTTGGGGTGTTCCGTGGGCGGTGCTGCTGTGGAGTGGGCTGCGCTGTGGGGTCTGGATGCGCTGAGGCTTGTTAGGGAAGCTGGCCTCTTCTTCCTCTCGCCATGTTGGAAGGAAGCGACGTCATAAGTAGGCCCCGCCCATAGCAGGTACTGCAGCAGCACCCGGGGGAGGGACGCGGAGAGATCGAGGAGTGTGGGGCACGGAGAGTCGGCCTGGGCGGTCCATACAGCTGGGACTGGCTGCTACTTGCGGCTCTGCAACGATGCGCTCCTCCGCCAGCACACAGTGACACTTGCTGAGAGTTGTAGTTCCGCAATAACTGGAGCAGCCTGTAATGTTGCTTCGCGTCTCTTTATTATCCCAGGCAAAAGCACAGCCCTTTCAAACGTCAATTTTATATTCAGTTTTGCTTTGTGGGACTATTCCCTTCAAGCGCATGGACAGTGCACGCTGCGCCCTCATTACTATGTGTGAGTTACTCTTGTGTCTTTCTAGTTTGGACAGCTAGGCAGGTGGGTAACAGCAGTACTAACAGCAGTACTAATAGCAGTACTAATAGCAGCACTAATAGCAGCACTAATAGCAGTACTATGTGCTCACATTTTACCCTTAACTGCCCCCTGTGCTGTTAAAGGAGAACCAAACCCTTTATTATAAAAACTCCTACTAGGGTTGCCACCCTTTATGGAAAACAAATACTGGCCTTCCTATATATATTTTTTTTTTTCCCTATTAATAACATTGGGATCAAACATCATTTTTACCGGCCCTGTGGCAACCCTACCCCTCTACCCTGCTGAAAAAGGCCGAATCCCGAACCGAATCCTGGATTCGGTGCATCCCTAGTAGGGTGGTAGGGTTTTTATAATTAAAGGGATACTGTCATGGGGAAAAAAATTTTTTTTCAAAATGAATCATTTAATAGTGCTGCTCCAGCAGAATTTTGCACTGAAATCCATTTCTCAAAAGAGCAAACAGATTATTTTTATATGCCATTTTGAAATCTGACATGGAACTAGACATATTGTAAGTTTCCCAACTGCCCCCAGTCATGTGACGTGTGCCAGCACTTTAGGATGGAACTACTTTCTGGCAGGCTGTTATTTCTCCTACTTAATGTAACTGAATGTGTCACAATGGGACTTGGCTTTTACTATTGAGTGTTGTTCTTAGATCTACCAGGCAGCTGTTATCTTGTGTTAGGGACCTGTTATCTGGTTACCTTCCCATTGTTCTTTTGTTTGGCTGCTGGGGGGGGGGTGATATCACTCCAACTTGCAGTACAGCAGTAAAGAGTGATTGAAGTTTATCAGAGCACAAGTCACATGACTTGGGGCAGCTGGGAAATTGACAATATGTCTAGCCCCATGTCCGATTTCAAAATTGAATATAAAAAAATCTGTTTGCTCTTTTGAGAAATGGATTTCAGTGCAGAATTCTGCTGGAGCAGCACTATTAACGGATTCATTTTGAAAAAAAAAAAAAAGTTCCCATGACAGTATCCCTTTAAGGGTTTGGATTGCCTTTAAGGCTAGTTTTTTATTGCAAACTTTGTTGCAAGACAGTTGTTATTTGGTATGAAATCTATATATTCAGTGTATTCACCCACTTACAAATCAGAGTTGCGGAATATGTTGGCACTTTATAAATGCTGATGATAATAATTACTTGAGGTAATGTGGCTCTTTCACTGGTCTCAAACACACCTTAAATCCCTAAAGTCCTTTTGAGGATACTACAAAAAATGAGAAAATGAATTAAAGTAGGAATGCACCGAATTCGGGATTTGGCCTGGACTCTGCCTTTTTCAGCAGGATTCGGCTGAATCCTTCTGCCTGGCCGAAATGAATCCTAATGCAGGGAGAGAAATCGCGTGACTTTTTGTCACAAAACAAGGAAGTAAAAAATGTTTTCCCCTTTCCACCCCTAATTTTCATATGCAAATTAGAGTTCGTATTTGGCCGAATCTTTCGCGAAGGATTCGGGGGTTTGGCCGAATCCAAAATAGTGGATTTGGTGCATCCCTAAATTTAAAGGTGTATTTTGAGACCAAGTTATTCTCAAAGTATACAATTTTATTTAAAAATTAAAAAATCTTCCAATTAAAATCTGGCCGGCCAGAAACACAATAAATAATATAAATACATAAAAGATATTTATCAAATTGCTTCAGGTATTATAATAATTGTGTCATTCACCCTGTTGTAATGCTGCATCTCCATAGCACAGGAGTTTTTTTTTTTTTTACTCCCCGTCGGAAAGTAATAATAGAATTTTACTGCTTCCCGAATCTATAATTGATTAGTACAGAGTCTGAACCACCTCGGGGCAGTTGGGAGAACCTTTGTTGTAGGCAAGTATATGCAGACTGTCTGATCGTTTACTGCTCCTAAGGTGGCCATAGGCATTACAATTAAGATCTTTGCAGGAAAGATTGTTCATTTCAATACACACGTGTAGAGCTGAACCATCAGATATACAATTATAATACACAAAAGCCATGAATATCCTGTAAATTATATCATTATAAACGGTGAGTTCTGATGTCATCAGTTATAAACGGTGAGTTCTGATGTCATTTCTGTCACATGACTCATTGAAATTTGTGTATTATAATAAATAAAGTACCCCCCAGTTGTAAAATATGAGGATATTAGAAGTTACCTCGGAGTTCCATGACCTGTATAAAAACACTCGGCCTTCGGCCTCGTGTTTTTATATGGTCATGAAACTCCTTGGTAACTTATAATATCCCTATATTTTACAAAAGGGGGTACTTTATTCACTATATAAACAATACAAATCTTCCTCTATCTGACGATTCAGCACTAACAATGGGCGATATTCCGGTGCCTTTAAAGGTGCCTGATCAAAATTTTCTGGCGAGCCGACGGATATCCAAGTCTTTTTTTTTGTACGATATTATCTGTGCGTCTATGGCCAACTTAAAGGGGTTGTTCACCTTCGAGATAACTTTTAATATGAGTGTGATAATTGGAGACAGTTTGTAATTGGTTTTAATTTTTTATTATTTAAAGGAGAAGGAAAGCTACAGAGGTATTTTATTGCCAATAGATTAGCTGCAATAGTGCAAGCTAGAATGCTATATTTATTCT
This sequence comes from Xenopus laevis, assembly GCF_017654675.1. Classification (NCBI taxonomy): domain Eukaryota; kingdom Metazoa; phylum Chordata; class Amphibia; order Anura; family Pipidae; genus Xenopus; species Xenopus laevis. The sequence continues at coordinate 127,541,218 of NC_054381.1, forward strand.
GTAGAATGTTTTACCATACCTGAGTAAAAAGCTCTAGAAACTCTGTTTGTTTAGGATAGGAGCTGCAGTATTAATGTGGTGTGACATCACTTCCTGCCTGAGTCTCTCCCTGCTCTGGGCTCAGATTACAGTAGAGAAGGGAGGGGGGAGGAAGAGGAGCAAACTGAGCATGCTCTTGCCCAGGGCAATGAGGTTTAAGCTGAAGGCAGGAAATCTGATACAGAAGCCCATGTGTACACAATAGAAGGAAAGAAATGCAGTGTTTCTTGTGACAGGGGACTCAGAGCAACATTACTTTGGGGGTTTACTGGTATATTTAGATGGGCCTTTCTGATAAGGCTTAATTAGTTTTAACCTTTCCTTCTCCTTTTTTTTTTTTGCGTTATTTAGCTTTTTATTCAGCAGCTCTTAAATTTGCATTCTAAGCAATCTGGTAGCTAGGATTCAAATTTTCCTAGCAACCATGCATTGATTTGAATAAGAGACTAGAATAATTTGCTTTGTAGAAGGGGTCAGCGATGCCCATTTAAAAGCTGGAAAGATTCAGAAGAAAAAGGCAAATAACTATTAAACTATAAAAAATAATGAAAAGCATTAGAAAAGTTGCTTAGAATTCTATAACATACTAAAAGTTACCTTAAAGGAGAATTCAACCTGTAACATAGACCACCCACCCCCCCAGCCTAGCTGCCCCCTCCCCTAACTTTTTACTTACCCCTTGGTGCAGATTCTGTCCTGGGGAGTTTACGGCAGCCATCTTCTTTTCTTCATTACACTTCGGAAGCAGTTCGGAGTTTCGGCACATGCACAGTTGGAGTAAAATTCCAGTCCCAAACAACTGCGCATGCGATTAAAATTTCACAGTTGTTCGTAACGGGAATATTACTATTTATGCAACTAAAACTTGTCTCCAAGACAAGAGCTGAAAAATAAGCACCCGCTTTAAAGTCACTGGCAGCAACATCAAAGGGGTTGGTGAGCAACATGTTGCCTGCGAGTCACTGGTTAGGGGTCACTGAGTTAGATGGTGAGAAACATCTATTTTGCTAAGGGCACTTTTCAACCAAAAGGCACTTTCTAAAGAGTTTTTGGCTGAAACATTCCAGTACTGGAACTTTCATGCATTTCCCATTCAAGTTAGTGTAATTCTGGTGTTTTTATCAGCTGCCTTAAAGGCATCACATGTGCCATCAGGCTTGGGCTTTAAGCAGGCTTGTACTGGCAATTTGTATTGTAGGGACCCGTAAGTATAATGGACCTTATGGCTTCATTCCCTAACAGTGCCTCCTTTCCCTGTTGCTGGGTTAAAAGCCATGTAACATATTGGTACATTATTTACATACTCATTTCATTGGCCCTAAGTTGATGACCATGTCCTGCATCACTGTAACAAAGTGCTCTGCAGGGGGAGGTCCTTCCTCTTTGGCCTGCAGCAGTTGATCTGGGTGGAAGGTCCACTGAGCCTGGCGTCAACAAGGCCCTAAAGTGAAGTCGGGGTACAGGGACCCCCAGAATGAGGTGAAGCTAGTGTGAAGGATAGCCACTGTAATGACACTATAGAAAGAGTGAGTTAGTGAGCTTTAGTTAACAAGATCAGCTTCAAGCTCCAACTAGGAGGATAGAAGGGAGTAGCTCTCCCCCAGGCTCTGCTTTGCGTGTAGTGAAGGGACTGCAGTATTGACAAGGGAATCAGGTTATTGTTCTATCCCTGTTCCACGCCTGCTGTAAGGGATCTGGGCCACATGAGGTACTGACAACCTGGGAGTTGATACTTTCAACTACTATTCCTTTAGTGGTGTCTTTCTATGCTGTGTCTGCTACATCCTTGATTGTACCTGCCATTTATTCTGACTGCCTCATGTGAGTATTATAACCCTGTGGCGTTCTATAACTGAATAAAGCCTGTTCTACTGTTTTGCAAGGAACCCCTAGCATCCAACTCTATTATTTTACACCTTTGGCAGTAGTGAGTTGTAGTTTAACAATATCAGCATGTGCTCTTTCCATTTAGCGAAAGCCCATCCTGGTGAAAGAGGGTCGTGTGTAGCCCATGCTCTATTACACTAGTTGGTATTTGTCTATTTAAGCCATATTGGGGTTCCAGTATATTTTGGGAAATGCCAGAGGGGCTGCTGTAATGGAGAGTCACTATTGGACCTGTGTGGTGGTGTTTAGACCTCTGTGTATCCGAAATTCCAGGACCTGTTTTAAATCTCCGTTCAGACCCGCTGCAGTCTACAAGGGATACTAAAGGTCATACATGTTTGTAATTTATTGAAATAGTAAAATTGGTTGAGTTTTGCCGTATTTGAGAATTTTCCCCCATTCACTTGTTGATACAATTTTATCTACTACAAAATAATTTCAATTTCGTAATTTTTTATAATACACTTTGTAGTATTTTTATAATATAACTTGGTCCACGCTAAAATTACTCCACCAGTTTGAACCTGGCAACATTGTATTATTTTCTATAGGAGAACAAATAACCCCTTCAGACATTGATATTGCCCTGCTTGCTGTTAATTGTAATGTTAAAATTTTGTTGAAATTATGGGATTTCAGTCAATGTGACTGAAGCTTTTTAAAGCTTTCAAAGGAGGAGTTTTCAACATGGTTGGAAGCCTACTATATTCCTGCGTGCCTTAATCTCAGATCCCTAAATGGCTATATTTAAGGATACCTCCTACATTTAATTCCACAAAAATCTATTAGAAACTAATGGAGATAGTACTTTTAAGGTTATTATTTAAGGAATTACAGTGAAACCAAGTTTTACATCCCCCTCCATTTTGTTTTCCCTCATTTTACACTTTTTTTTTTTTAGGTCCCACAAATATATGATGCATAATGAATTTCCATGATTTTAAATTGTCCTAGTTTTAACAACACATATATATATATATATATATATATATATATATATATATATATATATACATACATACATACATACATACATACATACATACATACATACATACATACATATATATATATATATATATATATATATATATATATATATATATATATATATACATATATATATACATATATACACACATACATATTGGATCCGTTATCTGGAAACCCGATAGCCAAAAAGATCTGGATTACCGAAAGGCTGTCTACCATAAATTGCGTTTTATCCAAATAATCCACATTTTAAAAATGATGTCCTTTTTCTTTATAATAATAAAACAGAACCTTGTACTTCATCCAAACTTAAGCTGGCCATAGACGCAAAGATCTGATCGTACGAATCGAGGATTCGTACGATTTTCGGAACGTGTGTGGAGAGTCCCGACATTTTTCGTCCGGCGGAGATCGGTCGTTTGGTCGATCGGACAGGTTAGAAAATTTCTGTCGGCTGCCGATTATATCTCTGCGTGTATTGCCGATCGTACGATTTTCAGTGGGAGACTGTCACTAGCTTTGGTTGGACATAGATATCGTACGATTGCTGTCAGGGGCAGAATATTGCTGATCTGTTCTTTTACTAATCTGACTGGTAAGACTTTGATCCGAAAGGTTAGTGGCGGGTCGGGAGATGGGAAAGTCCGATCGTACGATGATTCGTACGATCGGATTTTTGCTTCTATGGCCAGCTTAAGATATAATTAATCCTTTTGAAGCAAAACCAGCCTATTGGTTTTATTTAATGTTTTCATTATTTTCTAGTAGATTTAAGTTATAAAGATCCAAATTACAGAAAGATCAATTTTCTGGAAAACCCCAGGTCCCGAGCATTCTGTATAACAGGTCCCATACCCAGGGCAGCCATCAGGAGGGGACACGGGGGAGAATTGTAGGGAGCCCCGAGGGGGGCCTAGCCATGCCACACTTACTTGATACATCGGGCCCCCCAACTTTCTGAGAGCTGCTGTCTTCGGGAAGGCATGGAAGTTTAAGGGGCCCTGGCCACCAATTATCTCATAATGCGGGGGGCCGGGCCACCAATTTTTTTTTCTCATGTGGGGTCCTAGCCACCAATATCTTTTAATGGGGGGGGCCCTAGCCACAAATGTTTTTTTATGGGGGGCCCTGACCACCAATATTTTTTATTAACATGTGGGAACTCTAGCCATCAATATTTTTTTGTTTTTTTTTACTGTGTGGTGGGGGGCAGACCTGTGGGTGGGGAGGGTGGAACTGTAGGTGGGGCTTGCGGTGGGTGCAGCCCAGGGGGCCCAGGAAATTTTGTCGTATGGGGCCCTGTGATTTCTGATGGCGGCCCTGCCCATACCTATACTTGATCCAAACTAAGATTTAATTAATTCTTATTTTGAAGGATCCTCTCCCAATAACTCTTCATATGCTTCTTTTAACTGTTATTACTTGTTTAACATGAAAATCAAATAAAATATTTTCAACGGGCAACTTAGGCAATGATCCCCTTAGTTTAACCAATTTAACTTTTCCATTATGTGGCCATTTTTAAAGGGATTAGATTTATTTCAGACACAGATTCCTGCATGTTGTACTGTTCTTTGAAACCTTATATGTTGGGTCTCCTGCAAAACTGATGAAAGACAAGTTTTTCAGACAAGATGATTTGCAAATGCAGAGATCTGGACACCAACCTAAGAAGGTGATCATCCAGAAAAAAAGTTTTTTCTACTAATGTGATTAAACTTTTAAATGTAAATATACAGTATATAACTTGATCCAAATATTCCCACCAGGCTTTGCTACTATATTTATATTTATAGCTTTGGGGATCTGAATCATCTTATCATCAGTCTGACAGTCATATGTTATTTTAGTATTGAGACAGATTTGAGCTTGGAAGTGATTGAACATAATGCATTAAGGTTTGAGGAAGTTGTCAGACTGCAAGAGCAATGTGACATGTACCAATCTATCAGGTAATGAGAACATCATTGAAAAGTATTTGGCAGCTCTGCAAATGAAAGCGAGCGTGTGGCTGTTATTATGGATTAGGATGTTTTGGATTTCAAAGAGTCCCTGTGTATACTCATGTTTAGCTATAGCGATACACAGAAAAAATGTACTTGGTTTAATGAAGAATTATTAGTACGGGGCACTCCAAAGGAGAAAAATTACAGCTGAAAACCACATATATTTTAGTTATACAATTTGGGTCTGAATGTAAATATAACAATAGTTTTGCAATCAAACATATAGACATGTAACTAAAATTGGTTTACAGCGTTGCAGGCATATTGAGTTTACAAAGGGGAAAACAGATCTTATTTAATATTGTTAAATGGTGCTGTATTGTTTTCTGATCCAGTTTTCTTGACATGTTTGATTTGAAAAATTCTGAAGACTTGTGCTTTTTCCTTTTTTTTTAATAGGGATGCACCGAATCCACTTTTTTGGATTCGGGCCGAACCCCCGAATCCTTTGCAAAAGATTCGGCCGAATACCGAACCGAATCCGAACCCTCATTTGCATATGCAAATTAGGGGTGGGAAGGGGAAAACATTTTTTACTTCCTTGTTTTGTGACAAAAGTCACGTGATTTCCCTCCCCGCCCCTAATTTACATATACAGATTCGGTACGGCCAGGCAGAAGGATTCGGCCAGGCAGAAGGATTCGGCCAAATCCGATTCCTGCTTAAAAAGGCCGAATCCCGAACCGAATCCTGGATTCAGTGCATCCCTATTTTTTAATGTCACTAAATTTTCTTCTACAGGCAAGGGACCTGTTATCCAGAATGCTTGGGACCTGGGGTTTTCCGAATAACGAATCTTTCCATAATCTGGATCTTCATACATTAAAGGAGAACTAAACCCCCCAATAAGAAAACCCCCTTCCTACCACCTACCTACCCTGCTCCCCCTCCCCAGCATAGTTAATTTCCCTGAAAGTGTCCTGATACATTGCTCATGCAGTGGTGCAGAGTAAGAGCAGTGGATCTCATATGCGCCATCTTCCAGGTCTTCATCTGTAAGGGAGTGCTGCATTGGCGCATGTGCAGTTGGAGCATTTTATAAAGTGTTTCTAGACTATCTTTTTCCAGCTAGCAACTGGGGGGTCACTGACGACCACATTGTCTCTGCCTCTCTAATTCATCTTCCAGTTTCTCATTCAGATCTCTGCCAGTTGCGTGGGTAAATTGGACGCTAGCAAACAGATAGCTACTGAAATTTCAAACTTGAGAAGTGCAAGAAGGAAAACTTTACCCCCCCCCCAAAATGAATATTTATCCAACAGATAGTATATCATATTAAGTGGCCTATTAAAGAATCTTATCAAATGGTATATATATTTTAGTAAATATTGCCCTTTTACATCACTTACCTTGAACCACCATTTAATGATATTCTTTGTGCTCTCTCAGAGATCACCTGACCAGAAATATTGCAACTCTAACACGAACAGGAAGAAGTGTTGAAGCAGAAGACACAACTTTGTCCAGTAATTGGCTCATGTGACCTAACAAGTATGTATGCCCTTGGTTTGTTTGTATGCTCTATGAATTGCAGGATCCCCAAGGGGCGACCCTTAAGTCTTAAAATGGCAGTTTTCTATTTGTTTACCCAATTGTACATACTAGTAAAAAAGTATATATATTATAAAAATGGTTTATTTACATATAAGCTGATTTATACAATATATTTTTATACAGACCTACATTGTTTAGGGCAGGGGTGTCCAAACTTTTTTGCAACGAGGGCCAGATTTGATGAGGGGAAAATGTGTGGGGGCCGACCATTCAGCCTGACATTCTTTGAACCATTAACATCATTAACTCATTTAAACAAGGAATCGCATAGCCGTAGCAGTAATATTTGGGCACATTAGTGAAATGATCTGCCACTTGGTCTTTACTGCTGCCTGTGTGCTGTCACGTACTGTCACGTAGTGATGTGCCGCTCTCGCATATTTCTTTAGTTTACTGTACTGGCACGTCAGTACGTCTATTGACACCTTCAGCCCTAAAGACGTATGCGAGAACGGTGCGTCACTACGTGCCAGTACTATTACTAACACCTTCAGCACACAGGCAGCAGTATAGACAAGTGGCAGATCATTTCACTAATGTGCCCAAATATTACTGCTACGGCTAAGCAATTCCTGATTGCACTGTGCTGGCGGGCTGCATTATTATTAATTTCATGATGGAGGCTGAGAGCCGGTGTAAATTTGAAAACGAGCCACATTTGGCCCCCGGGCCTGACTTTGGACATGCTTGGTTTAGGGGTATAGTTTTCTTTTAATATATCACTCTCTTAAGCTGGCCACAGACGTGCAGATAAACGATCGGACAGTCCAATCTTTCGATCTACCACTAACCAAAGTAGTAAAGTAGTAAAAGAACAAATCAGACAATGTAGGTCAGAGTACTGTTTCTATTCTTTCAGATGATACTAAATTGTGCAGAACTGGTGGTTCCATGCAGGATGCTGCTGTAACTTTGCAGAGTGATTTTTTTCAAGTTGGGAAACTGGGCAGCAAACTGGAAAATTAGGTTCAATGTTGAAAAATGCAGGTTATGCACTTTAGCAAAAATAATATAAATGCAAGTTATACACTAAATGGCAGTGTGTTGGGAGTTTCCCTAACTGAGAAGGATCTTGGGGCTTTTGTAGATAACAAGTTGTCTTAATTCTGGGCAGTGTGGCCACTAAAGCAAATAAAGTTCTGTCTTGCATAAAAAAGGGCATTAACTCAAGGGATGAAAACATAATTATGCCTTTTTATAGGTCCCTGGTAAGGCCTCACCTGGAGTATGCAGTGCAGTTTTGGAATCCAGTCCAAAACTTGAGATATAAATGAGCTGGAGAGAGTGCAGAGACTAAGTGCAACTAAACTGGTTAGGGAGATGGAAGTAGGGATGCACCAAATCCACTATTTTGGATTCGGCCGAACCCCTGAATCCTTCATGAAAGATTCGGCTGAATACCGAACCGAATCCTAATTTGCATATGCAAATTAGGGGTGGAAAGGGGAAAACATTTTAGCTTCCCTTTGTGACAAAAAGTCAAACAATTTCCCTCGCCTCCCCGCATATGCAAATTCAGATTCGGTTCAGCCAGGCAGAAGGATTCGGCCTGGTAAAAAAGGCCGAATCCTGGATTCGGTGCATCCCTAGATGGGAGACTTAACTTATGATGGTAGACTGTCAATGTCGGGGTTGTTTTCTCTGGGAAAAAAGGTGCTTGCGAGGGGACATGATTACACTTTACAAGTACATTAGAGGACATTATAGACAAATAGCAGGGGACCTTTTTACCCATAAAGTGGATCACCGTACCAGAAGCCACCCCCATCAGACTTGAATAAAAGAACTTTCATTTGAAGCAACGTAGGTGGTTCTTCACAGTCAGGACAGTGAGGTTCAAAGGCTATTGTGATACTAAACTCTATCGTTAGTATAGATATGGGTATATATAATTTATTTGAGGGTATGGAGGGGTGTGTGTATGGATGCTGGGTTTTCATTTGGAGGGGTTGAACTTTATAGACTTCTTTTTTCAACCCGATTTAACTATGTAACTATATGATATTCTGCCCGTGACAGTAATCGTACTAAAGTTACATCCGACAAATAGTAGTGACAAGCTCCCGTTGATATCGTCAGATAGGAATACATGCAGAGAAATTATCGTTAGCCGACAGAAATCTTACAAGCAGGGTCTCTGGGTTTGTTGTTGAAAAATCGCATATAGTATATGGAGGTGCTTGGATCTGACCATAATAAAATGTACAACTAATAGTAAAAGTGTATAATTATGCACACAGATAGATATGTACAAACACTGGAGGAAAAATAACAAGCCTGCAGGAAACACATTAAGTGCAGAGGTCAGTGCAGTTTACTGTAGCCAGTCAGTTGTGTTCTTGGCACCTACTGTATGTCCATTAGTCAAGTGGTGATGATTGAAAGCAAGTGGGACAGACTATACATTCTTTTGAATCTGCTAAGTCAATTATTTTTCCTGAAGAATGTATGTGTCTAAGAAAGGAACAGTTAAGCCTACAGATAAATGTTCCAATAATGTTTTGTTTGGGGGTGGGGATGTTTGCTGAATTTTAATGCAAGTTGGTATAAATAGAATGTACCGTAAGAGCCATACCAGATATTTAGGACAAAATGTATCCTTTTTTTTATTTTATTTTTTTTAAATGTTGGTGCAGCAGGTGCTTCAGAACGGCACCGTTATTTAATATAACATTAAGTAATTTAAGTAATTCCATACCCAAATCAAGGTAAAAGGTTGTAAGCAGAGTACTTTTGATACAGGAGACTTCTAATATCCTCCTATTTTAAAGCAGAAGGTACAATATTAAGTTGCATCACTTACTACCATTGCAACTAATGATATCACTAAGCAATGTTTATATAGAGAAAAATGTGCCTCCTTTTGTAAAATATAAGAATATTAGATATCAGCAAGGAGTTCCAGAAATATATAAAAGCACGAGGTCAGGTGGCTTAATATCCTTGTTATTTACAATTGGGGTACAATATTTTTTTGTGGGTTGTGACAAATGCTATCACTAAGCATGGATTATAATTGATAACATAACTAAGAACAATTTACAAGGATGTATTTGATAGGCTATTTATGTGATTGTGTTATTATGTGAGTGTATTACAAATGTTCTTATTACTCACAGTATTTAACTGGGCCTAAACACTGTGCATATCAAACATATTTTTATGTAAAACCCCAAGAGAAATATATGTGCCATGTATCTGTTCTAAAAGGGGATCCATTGTGCTGATTGTTATTTTATTACCACGTTTAGACTGATATGTCTTTAGGTATATTTTATTAAAATAAATTCTCAGTTTAGTGTTTGCATGTATTCATTTTGTGCATGTTATCACATAGGGCTGCCTTCACACCCAGGACTTTACAATTTGGGTGTTCAATTGATGTGGATAAAGGAAGGGGTATTACGCTGGCCTTCAGCACTTGTAGATGAAAATCACGTCTGTTGAGAGGCTGCTCTCAGTCACAGCCTCCTTGGAACTGTACAAGTACAATGTCAAAATAAATACATAAACATGGAAACGGCTACAAAGGAAGTGATTTTGCCGGAATATGCCGGATTAATGTTTTTTTACTTGCAGTGATTTGTAGCCTTCACAAGGGGAAGGCATTTTTTAGGAGATGGGCTGCCCATGGTAGCACAGATTTACTGTGGTAGTGACATCTACGGGCGTTTCTATTCTTTTTCATTGGCCATTTCTAACTCTGAGATCTTCTTAGGCCATCTTCCAAGATCTACCCACAGATTTTCAATGATGTTGAAGTCGGGGGACTGTGAGGGCCATTTTATAAAACCTTCAGCTTGCGTGTTTTTGACTTTTAAGGCATGTTTAGGATCATTGTCTTGTTTTAGGAGCAGGATCCCCTTTTCTTGGCTGATTGTTGAGAATTTACTGATATTTAGTGGAATCCATTCTCCCCTTTGTAAACATACAATGTTTCCTGTGCCATTGGCTGACACACAACCCCTAAGCAAAATGAGTCCACCCCCATATTTAACAGCTAAAAAGGTGTATTTTTTCCATTAAGTGCTGCTCCTTTATTCCTCCAAACAAACTTTTGGTGATTGTGGCCAAATAGTTACATTTTTACTACATCAGCCTGTGTTGCATACCTCAGACATTGATGTTAGTGGTGAGGGTGCAGGTGAGTGTTCCCCCTGATATTCATTCAGGCACGTCATGTTTGTGCAATCAACGCTGCACCATGGGACAGTGCAACACCACTCCTGAGTCAGACTTTCCTGCAGCTCCTTTGCAGTCATATGAGGGTTTGCCTTTCTAGCCAGCATACAAATAGTACTTTTTGCACTTTTCCTTGTTCTTCCAGATCTTGTCTTGACTTTCACATGTCTATGGATGTGAGGTGGAAGCCTTTTAATAGTCTTTCCCTCCTTTCTAGGCATCAATTAGTTTCATTTTAGATCCTCACTCAGTTGCTTAAAGGAGATCATGGTTATTACTTGACATCCTAAAGTTTTGGCAGTCTAACATTTTATGAAGTTCTTCAATTGTCATCCGGTGGCTTCTAAGGCGATATGAGGTAATTAGGGCTAGCAATCTTGCAAAAAAACGTGTTTACCACATGACTTTTGCACATGTTGGAATTAATTTATTATCATTCATCCACTGCAAATATGTTGTTTTTTTTTGTTAACACTTGGATTTCTCATAGTAGTGGTTTATTACTTTACATTACTTTTCAGATTGACTAAATATGTAATTTGGCAAGGGCTACCCAAAATTTTGCATTCAACTGCATATCTAACTTGTGGCCTGCCTGCTTTAGTGTGTGCAATCTGTGGGTTCTGCTATAAGGTGCCATAGAAAGTCACTATTTAGTGGGCTGGTGGGGGCTGTTTGGGCCTCTGTTTGGGCTGATTGGGCCTCTGTGTACCTTTAAAGGACCAGTAACATCAAAAATTTTTTTTAAAAAATTCGTTAGTATACAACAAAAAAAACACACCAAGACGAATTAAACTTTAAATAGCAAAGCCTTTATTAAGAAATAACTTACTGAAATTCCACTTCCGCTCCTCTTCAGAAACGGTGACACGGCGACCATCCATTCTACGGCGTTTGATTTCTCCTCCCTTGCTGTTTCTCCTCCATGACAGCTGTTCTCTGACCCGATCTCCTTCTCTTCTTCATCCTCCGTCCTCCCAGGTGTCCAACAGCAGCAGTAGAAAGGCGATGTGGGTAGCCTCCCAAATGTCTCTACAAAAGGTGCAGTAGGGTAGAGGAGTGCAGACACGAGCGTGCAGCCTGCGGGGGAGCCGAGCTGAACCGGTACTTATACATCCGCTGAGTCCTGCGCCATGGAAACGCTGTGTATCTAGAGCCCAGCAGCAGCGGTATGGGGGTCGCCTTCCTAGGATCTCCATGGACGTGCAGCTTGTGGGGAAGCCGAGGCAGAACCCCTGCCTATACTTCCTGCGCTGCCAACTCCGGCCGGGCAAAAGGGCCAATGCAACTTTAGGAGTCCGACCACAGCTCCTATCTCCGCTTACCGACACCTCCGTTCACGCCCACGGCCGCTTTGAAATTAAATGAGCGGCGGCTTCATTATTTGTGACCTCTTCCCCTCACCCGTGTTTGTCCATTTGTGTGTCACGACCCCGTTTTGTTTTACTGATCGCTCTGCCATTCATCTCGCCCATCGGATCCCATTCATGGACAGCTGCTGCCCGTTTAACAATCGTGCGAATTGTTTATTGATCAGTAAAGGTTATTGTAAGCGGGGACTGTTTAACCCGACCCCCTGCACATAAACCACTCGCTGGGGTCGGCTGGGCTCATTTATTCCTTACAGATCCGCAACCCGAATGAATGGCAGAGCGATCAGTGAAACAAAACGGGGTCGTGACACACAAATGGACAAACACGGGTCAGGGGAAGAGGTCACAAATAATGAAGCCGCCGCTCATTTAATTTCAAAGCGGCCGTGGGCGTGAACGGAGGTGTCGGTAAGCGGAGATAGGAGCTGTGGTCGGACTCCTAAAGTTGCATTGGCCCTTTTGCCCGGCCGAGTTGGCAGCGCAGGAAGTATAGGCAGGGGTTCTGCCTCGGCTTCCCCACAAGCTGCACGTCCATGGAGATCCTAGGAAGGCGACCCCCATACTGCTGCTGCTGGGCTCTAGATACACAGCGTTTCCATGGCGCAGGACTCAGCGGATGTATAAGTACCGGTTCAGCTCGGCTCCCCCGCAGGCTGCACGCTCGTGTCTGCACTCCTCTACCCTACTGCACCTTTTGTAGAGACATTTGGGAGGCTACCCACATCGCCTTCCTACTGCTGCTGTTGGACACCTGGGAGGACGGAGGATGAAGAAGAGAAGGAGATCGGGTCAGAGAACAGCTGTCATGGAGGAGAAACAGCAAGGGAGGAGAAATCAAACGCCGTAGAATGGATGGTCGCCGTGTCGCCGTTTCTGAAGAGGAGCGGAAGTGGAATTTCAGTAAGTTATTTCTTAATAAAGGCTTTGCTATTTAAAGTTTAATTCGTCTTGGTGTGTTTTTTTCGTTGTATACTAACGAATTTTTAAAAAAATTTTTTTGATGTTACTGGTCCTTTAAATGGCAGGGCCTATTTTATTTCTCAGTCCGGAGACTTTTTTTTTAAATCTGACTTTTAAACCGCGAGGATGGAAAAGTCCGAATTAGAAAATCTGACATCTCAGATTTTTTTTTTTTCTCCTTTGTTGCTGCACCAGATGTCTAAAATTCACACCTCCCTTGACACAACCTCCCTTACTCCATGGTGAACTAAAATTAAGCCTGAGGAGGAAAATATAAGAAACCATACTGTGGCCTGCAAAGTTCTTCCCAAAACCATCTGTTGACATATGAATTTACTTCACAGAAGCAACGGGGGACCACAGTACATATGAAGCCTTTCAGGGAAACTACAATTTTGTAGTTCATGATTTACACTGACAGCAATGTTCCGAAGACAGTTACCATGGAAGCATTGATGGGAATGCATGTTTGTTCAAACCAACGAAATCACATCAACAGGGAAAATCACTATTCTCTTGATTCCTTGTTGTGTAGCAATGTCAGTGATTCGTTGTTGCCTGTAGTCTTATTATGAGCTAAGCAGTCTCAAATCTTTGAATAGAAAAATACACACGGGGAGCCATGTAGCTAAGTAGGAAAACTTAAAGAAAAACTATACCCCCAAAATGAATACTTAAGCAACAGATAGTTTATATCAAATTGAATGACATATTAAAGAATCTTACCAAACTGGAATACATATTTACATAAATATTGCCCTTTAACATCTCTTGCCTTGAACCACCATTTCGTGACTCTATCTGTGCTGCCTCAGAGATCACCTGACCAGAAATACTACAACACTAACTGTAACAGGAAGAAGTGAGGAAGCAAAAGGCAGAACTCTGTCTGTTAATTGGCTCATGTGACCTTACATGTGGTTTGTATGTGTGCACAGTGAATCGTACGATCTCAGGGGGTGGCCCTTATTTTCTAAAATGGCAATTTTCTATTTATCATTACCCAATGGCACATACTATTAAAAAAGTATATTATTATGATAATGGTTCATTTACATGAAGCAGGGTTTTACACATGAGCTGTTTTACTCAGTATCTTTAAATAGAGACCTACATTGTTTGGGGGGTATAGTTTTCCTTTAATTTAAAATGTATATTTATTAGCTATTTACCAAACTTTATCTTTCTACTTTACTTTATAGACAAACGCACACAATAAATAATTTAAATGTACATATGATTCAGAGTTCTGAGTAATCATGTGTAAGAAGAATAGGAATACACATAAATGATTCTCCTTCCAGGGCTTCAGTTTAGCCCACTTGGGTTATTGCTCCTTCTGGATCTTTTCTCACTCTGCTTTCAAAGGATATAATGTTAAAGGAGAACTGAAGTTTAACTAAAGAAGTAGGGTAGAAATGCTGTACATTGTTTTGGGCTTCTGTACCAGCCCAAGGCAACCACAGTCCTTTACCAGTAAAGATCTGTGTCTCCAAAGATGCCCCAGTAGCTCCCCATCTTCTCTTCTGCTGATTCACTGCACATGCTCTGTGCTGCTGTCACTTACTGAGCTTAGGGACCCACTCACAATATACAGTACACATAAAATATAAATGTCACAATATATGAGGCTGATTAGTAATTAATACAGATAATTACTACATGGCAGCACAGAAACCATTGCAATTAGCATCAGAATTTAATCTGCCCTGTAGCATCAGCTTATATTACAGACAACCCTCATTTTCTGCTTGATAATTTGTGACGACCCCTAAGCTTAGCTTCTCAACAGCTGCTCAGAGCCCACTGAGCATGTGAGTGTCACAGACACTTTCCAAGATGGTGACCCCCTGTAACAAGTTTGAAGTCCTGGATCATTGCTGCTATTGAGAAGCTGAAACTTTAGGCTGGTGCAATAAATTCAGTATATAAAAAAAATGTAGGGTTAGTTCTCTTTTTAAGGAGAAAGAAAGTAATTTTAACTTGGGGTTGCCAAAAGTTAGGCACCCCAAGTGGTTATATTTACTTACCTGACACCCCGGGCCGGTGCTCCTATCAGCAGAAAACTGCACTGACCCCGGGTCCTGCCAGCAAGCACCACGGAGTGATTGTCTTCTTTGTTCTTCAAATTTCCCAGGGTAGACGCATACGCAATATAATGAAATAGCTGGCTTTTTTGTTATTGTTCGCCTTTTTACACTACTGCCTTGAGAAGAAATAAGAAACAGGAAGAGAATCACGCTGTGGTGCCTGCTAGAGTAACCTTGGACTGGTGCAGTCTTTTTTCTGATAGGAGCACCGGTCCTGGGCGTAAATACAATCACTTGGAGGTGCCTAACGTTTGGCAGCCCCAAGCAAAAAAAAGACTTTCCTTCTCCTTTAAATTTCAAATACAGACTTAAAGGAGTTGTTCTCCTTTAGTATGATGTAAACAATGATATTCTGGGGCTGTTTGCAGTTGGTCTTCATTTTTTATTTTCTGTGGTTTATCAGTTAGCTGGGTGCCATAAGCCATAGCAACCAATCAGATTTTGGCTTTTAAAGGAGAAAAAAAACCCTTATTAAAAAAAACCTCTACCCCACATATAGACCCCCCCAGCCTAGCTGCTACCCGGGCAAATGCCACTAACTTTTTACTTACCCCTGGGTGCAGATTCAGAGATCGGAGTTCACGGCATCCATTTCCTGGACACTCCATGTCATACTTACTTACCGGGATAGCCCCGCCCCAGTGCTCCCATCAGAAGGACCCTCCCCAAAGCTTTAAAAGCCCAACCCCACCCCCAGTCCGGTGTCTTTTTTTCCTTCTGCTTCAGTTTTTTTTTTTGCTCCTGTTAGAAGCAAGTTTTCTTTTTAACCTTGGGGAAGCAGTAGGGCTGCTGTTAGCGTCCTAGGGACTCGGGTTGGTCCTGGTGATCTTTTACCCCTAAGCACATTACCTCAGGTGGAATCTTCAGTGTTTAAACATCTGGATCAGGTAGGCACAGTTTTTACTGTGGCTAATATCATTGCTTTCCTTGATCCATGTGCCCTCCAGCCTGATTACATCCAGGTCTGTGGCAAGTGCTATGTCCCCCCATCCGTATGCCTACCTGGGCATGTCTAAAAAGCGTCCAGCGGCATTGGGGTATATGGCTCATACACCCTTTATGATTTTTACGGATGGGAGAGGGAGGTGGCAGTTAGGTACGTTATTCTGATGACAAATATTTAGTTAGCGGCCTGAACCTTATGGCCTCCTTCTCTTTTTTTCCCCCACATGGGGGTATTATTTTTTTCTTCTGGAGGAATTTAGGTGTCAGAGCCAGCTGCCTCCCTCAAAAGACTTTCCCAAGGTTGAGGTAATTGGCAGCTTCCAGGGTTAAATAAAAGAAAACCCTGAGGTCTTAAATCTACTGGCGGTTAAAGCTAAATTTAAGCTGAGAATGCCACCTTGTTCCAGAGTCTCCTAACTCTTAAAAAAGTATGAGCCATGTTGGCCATTGGAAGAACTGTGCAGCTGCAAGGCTGATATATACGTTCTATGAGCAATGATAATGCAATGCAGTTATAATGCAAAACTGTTTCTACGTGCTGAGAGCAGTTCTATGCAATGATGATCTGCAGGGTCTGAAAGCAGCATTAAGGCAAGACTTGTCTATATGTGATGTGAATGTTGCAAATACAATGTTAGCCTTCTTATTTGAGCGCTGAGAATACTATGTTGATCTGCAGGTTCGGTTAACAGCAGCTGCAGGTAATTGGGTAATTACTCTGTAGGTCAGTGTTCAGGTTCAGTTAATGAACAGGTAGATCCCCTCCCAGCCCCTCCCTTAGCAGCTCAGATTGATTATCTGAAACATCAGGTAAGGTTCTGTGTTACGACTCTTTCCTTAAGGGTAAGGCCACACTAAGCGATAGCGCGGCGATTTGACTCGCCGCGACTATTCGCCGCGACTTTTAATCCTCAATCGCTGGCGAAACTTTGGCGCTGGCGTCTATGGGGAATCGCTGCGTAAAAACACACGCGGCGATCTTTTTTCTATTGTCGCTCGAAATCGCCTCGCTAGGCGATTTCGAGCGACAATAGAAAAAAGATCGCCGCGTGTGTTTTTACGCTGGCGATTTTGCGCGATTTCCCATAGACGCCAGCACCAAAGTTTCGCCAGCGATTGAGGATTAAAAGTCGCGGCGAATAGTCGCGGCGAGTCAAATCGCCGCGCTATCGCTTAGTGTGGCCTTACCCTTATAGTATAGGTTTGTGAACTAAATTAACATGTACTTCTTCTACTCTGCTTCTGATTTAGCTAGCTTAGAAGCTTAGACATTGCTGTATTTAAGGAAGTAAACTGTTTAGCCAGTATATATATGTGTTTATATATGTGTGTATATGCGTGTGTATATGTGTGAGCATGTGGATACTGGCTAGCTGGGATGGGCAGCCAGAGAAAGGGGCCTCTTTACTCTTGGGCCGAGTGCTCTGTCTGCATTATGTAGGAATTCCTAGTCCTGTCACTACTGAATATTGCAACCAAACTGACTGTTTGTTTCAGTGATTCTAGAGCTGGCTTTAATAACCAAATACAAATGCATATGTTATACATTTATGGGCCTGTCGCTGCATAAGGCAGTAACCAAACTGTCTGTATATGTGGAAACAAAATGTGTATGTTATACATTTATGGGCCTATCACTGCATAAGGCAGTAACCAAACTGACTGTATATGTGGAAACATTTCAGTGATTCTAGAGCTGGCTTGAATAATCAAATACAAAGGCATATGTTCTACATTTATGGGTCTATCACTGCATTTTCTAGTAATCAAACTGACTGTATATGTGGAAACATTTCAGTGATTTTAGAACTGACTTTAATAACCAAATACAAATGCATATGTTATACATTTATGGGCCGGTCACTGCATAAGGCAGTAACCAAACTGACTGTATACGTGGAAACATTTCAGTGATTCTAGAGCTGGCTTGAATAACCAAATATAAATGCATATATTATACATTTCTGTGTCTGTCACTGCATAAGGCAGTAACCAAACTGACTGTATATGTGAAACATTTCAGTGATTCTAGAGCTAGCTTGAATAACCAAATACAAATGCATATGTTATACATTTCTGGGCCTGTTGCTGCATTATGTGGTAACCAAACTGACTGTATATGTGGAAACTTTTTAGTGGTTCCAGAGCTGGTTTTAATAACCAAATATGAATGTACATGTTAGACATTTTTGGTATAGGCACTTTTTAATATTACACCAAACTGAATGTAGATGGGGTAACATCAGTGGTTCGGAGCTGGCTATAATAACCACATACTAATGCACATGTCATACATCAATTGGGCCAGCCACTGTTCACTACTATAACCTTACTGTATGTATATGCTTAAACATTTCAGTGGCTTTGGTGCTTACTAAGGTTATAACTAAAGTAAATGAACATGCTATACATCTCTCTGGTTTGGACACCAATCAATAGAACAACCAAACTGAAGGTAAATGTTAAACTGATGAGTAATGGGTGTGGTAAGGTTCTAGGCATTTCCGGAGGGTGCCTATATAACCTTCAGGTTTGTATGTAAGCATAGTAACACAAGTTAAGGCTCCAGTATCCCTGGGTCATGTCTGTTTCAAGTAACTTTGATTTAGGTTATAAGCATGGATTACTCTTGCAAATAAGCCAATAGGGTAACGTATGCTTGCTGATAACAGCAGCCAAGACTGACTTAAAGGCGCTAGCCAAGTCAGATATAGGTATTATGAACTTAATTAAGTACGTCAGCTGTGTTGCAGATAAGTATTATACCCTTATTTACAGCAGTCCATAATGGCTTAGGGGACTGTGTCCCGGTAAGTATTCCACAATCGGTATATGGGTTACAGATACAGTAAAGGTGGTAACTGATGTAGACATGTATCTTGTCTAAATGGATTGGCTAAGGCCAATTCTGATTCATATAAATGCTATGTAATATATAGGATTATGCACCGTTACAAAGATGGTGTGAGAGTAGTGGCCAATTCTGGTTTAAAGGTATACGACTATATTGCATATGGGTGTTATGCAATAGTCAAACAGCAGGTAGGTATTATACAATGGCTGTATTATAACATGAACTTGTAGACCACAACTTTTGAAGTCAACGTGGTCCATATATTTGCTTACATTCAACTATAGGCTGTTGGAATAGTTATCAGTCTTAAGGATCTCACTAATTAGAATCTATGTTCTACGACTGGACTTATTCCTGCTGATTAAGAAAATAAGATAAATACGTATCCTGCTTCTGCGAAAGGATTGGCCTGGGGCTAAATGGACGTAGACATGTATACAGTCATATATACATTTAACAAGGATTCTAATATCGCCACAGCTGGATATCAGGCAAGATAGATGTTCTGTATATTCCAATGATAAATCAAGGTCTATTTATAAAACTGGTATGATATTCATCAGGATCTCTTTCTTGGTTACAGGAGTGCAACTTATCTGGTCTCAGTCTGGAAGACAGTGGGTGCATCAGTCAGTGCAAATGTTTGGTTAAATCACATACTGTATACTGTATTCACTACTGCCACAGGGTTTTAGAGCTTTGCAATGAGGTATTTTATAGTACAGACCTATTTAGTTTGTCTCCAATACAATAGGGGTCAGCTCTTGGACTATATATTCATGGGACATATTATATTAATGGGTACCATATAAAGCTGGCTGTAAAATTAGGTATTCTCCATCAATTCAGTTATAGCTAAAAGTTTTGATCCACAGGTTCGTTATAACAGGCTATTCTGTAATGTTAATCCATATGGTGGACAGGAAGCATGCAATCTTGGCATGCTGGGTTTTCTAAAGGGCTGTGTTACTCTGGGTTTAGCCTTTTACACCACCATAGACTGGCCTGGCTAGTTGAGGTAAGTATCATAGGGCTTAACATCAAGCTATAAAAAGGGTCTTATACACTATCCTTTTAGACCAAGGCTGCAGTATCGGCCTTAGGCAAGGTCCTGGTTATTGCATCTCTTGCCAACAGGCTTGGACATGCATGTATGGTTAGTAGGGGAGTTCCATTGCAGAATAATAGGTAAATAATTATATCTCCATACCTAGATTAATTTTAATCTTGAACACTTAAGGATGGTACTGTCCATGTCCGGGGATTTGAGAATAACCAATCTCTAGCAGTATTGTTGGTTGTAATACTTCCTTGAGTCATTCAAATTTCTTCCTATATGGTAAACTCATGGGAGCAGGCCATACAGATTGTTTATAGGCCCAATCTATGGGGTACAATAACTCCAGCTATGTACAGGTCACATCTGTGAAGGCTCGAGGACTGTATCATAGCAAGGTTATGCATATCTGCAGGCATTTCTTTTACCTGGTCTACTCCACGGCACGCTGATCTTAATACTATCCAGTCTTGTTTGGTGTTGGATCATGAGCTAAAGATAAAAACAATTTCAATCTGTACAGACTGCAGAATGCTTCTAGATACCTCACAGGGCAGGTAAGGTATTCCCACATTGGCAGCACTCCTTCTCCATAAGTCATTCTACGGACCTCTCATTGAGAGGTGTATTGGTTATGGTCTGGAATAAATACAGGTTCCTTAGTATTAAAGAGACTGGGAACTACACTAGGTGATGCCATGTACCGGTAGTGTCATACAGAGCGGGGTCATGTAGAATACTAGTGATGGTATTTTTCCTTCCCCCTACTAAATCCTCTTTTGCAGGTACCATGCTTTTGAGCCATTTCCAAGAGTCCTCTTGTGGATGTTATGCGGTTGGAATAAACGTGCTGGTATGTAGTAGGAGTAAGACTATGTAGAAGTGTTACTCTGGGTTCCTATCCGCTTCTATTTAATAAGAGATAGTTCTCTCTTTTTAAATGTAATTGTCATGCTGGTTTCACACTCGGTATCATTACTTTGGTGTGGGTTCCTTTAAGGAGTACTATTTCCTTTTATTCTCTTCCAGTCCATTTCCTCTGAAAATAGAGTTCACAGATTTCCACAAGGTGATTTTGGTCCACCTTTGGGGGTTTCATTCTTCTGAGTTTTATCTGGTATAGATTATACTCGGCCACTTCCTTATGTGTAACAAATTCCCTCCCATTGGGATATTAGCTTGCTAAGTCCCGGTAAGTATGACATGGAGTGTCCAGGAAAAGGGAAGATTGTATCATACTTACCGTGATCTTCCTTTCCTGGACACTCCATGTCAGGTTTCCCATCCCTTTTTCGGTAGTTTCTAGAAGCTTATTACGAGACACCGGACTGGGGGTGGGGTTGGGCTTTTAAAGCTTTGGGGAGGGTCCTTCTGATGGGAGCACTGGGGCGGGGCTATCCCGGTAAGTAAGTATGACATGGAGTGTCCAGGAAAGGAAGATCACGGTAAGTATGATACAATCTTCCCTTTTTCCGGGTCTTCGTGTCTTCTTCCAGTGCTTTCGGCAATTTCTGTCCATTTCGGCGCATACACAGTTGTTGCAAACCGGGAAAAAGCTTCATCTGCGCATTTGCCGCTCCGCCAGTCTTATTCCCAGATTAAAAAAGACCCGGAAGATGGCTGCTGTGCACTGCGATCGCTGAATCTACTCCGAGGTCTAAGTAAAAATTTAGGGGCATTTGCCCAGGGTAGCATCAGTGAAAAATGATCAATATGACCAATAGGAAACTTTTACTGAATATTAATATTTTGAGGTGTAGTTTTATGGTGTTATTTACTAAATTCCATTTGGGTCAAAATCGAATATTTAATTTTTTTTTCTTAAACTGGAATTTTTCGATATTTATTCAAGCCCGATGCTGCGAAAAGCCGAAATCTGAAAATCCGCCATCTCAGACCTGCGGAGGTTGTGTAGAAGTCAAAGGCAGAGGTCCCTATCCTATTTGGAAGTTTCTGTGGTCTGCTCTGGAATAAGCCTGAAAATTCAAACATTTCTGGCTTCTTGATGAAAAATACGAAAAATTCTGGCTTTTCACACGATTTTATCGGGTTTTTATCAGAACCGATTGAACCAAGCTTTTTTAATAATAAATAAGATAAAATTGGGTATGGAAGTTTGGTTGTGGTCTTTTTATTTCAATAATGAGATAAAATTGGATTTTAGTAAATAACCCCCTTAGTGTCAGTATGTATCACTTTAAGACAGAATGGTTACCTTCTTTTGTATAAAGCTGACAAATTTACTCAGTGGTTTACCTAGATTATTCATGAATTACACATCAATGCCTGCTCCAGTGGAGTTTAAAAATTCATATACCGTATATAATCGAGTATAAGCCGAGTTTTTCAGCCCCCAAAATATGCTGAAAAACTCTACCTCGGCTTATACTCGGGTCAGGCGCAAAAACGGTCGCCAGCGCCTAAGAATAGTCGCCGGCGTCCAAGAATAGTCGCCAGTGTCCAAGAATAGTTTCCAAGAATATTCACCGGCGTCCGAGAATGGTCACCGGCATCCAAAAACGAGACGCCGGGACCTCCAATGGGAGCAGAAAGCCTCAATTTTTTGATTGAAACTTACCAGAAGCTGCTGCATTTCTCACCCTAGGCTTATACTCGAGTCAATAAGCTTTCCCAATTTTTGGAGGTAAAATTAGGTACCTCGGCTTATACTCGAGTATATACGGTAACCCATATAAAAATCATAGGAACGTGTCAAAATCAAGGAGGTGCTGCATGCCGAATATCTAAAAGCCCCCCAAAATCGCCCCCAGCCCTGTGAACCTTCATTAAGCCGACCCTCCGACACTGCTAATGGATCTTCTGCGTTGTTTCAGTGACGGCTAATTACGAATGAAAACAGGACTTCAGCCTATGGAAGGATTGCCCCACCCCTAGCCCAGCGTCACTGAAACAACGCAGAAGATCCGTTGTTTCAGTGGAAACAATTCACCTCCTTGATATGGACATGTTCCTATGATTCTTCTAGGAACGTGTCAGTATCACTTTAAGTCTGGCCCAATGTTTTATTTACTGGGGAGCGATATGTCTACTTTTGATTTAGCAACCATCTGCTATGCTTTTCTCGAATTATCTTTAAACCATTTTTATACTTAACGATGTTCTACAACCCCAGCGGCCAAAGAATGCTGCCAATATTAACAATTCATGCACACCCAGGCAATCTTATGATTCCACTATAAGGAGGATGCAGGATTCAGTTACCAACGCATCCTTTATATCAGTGCTAGCCAACTATTTACAACTAGTTGGGTGAATATGTGACTTAAATTTTGTGGGCTACATTAAATTAAAATAATATCCTACAAGCAACTCTATGGAGCCCTTGAAGTTTTGAAATAGAGAACCATAATAAAGTCCTTGGATGTGTTTATTTACATTCATGTACTAAACTGATTAGGTTACCCATAGTCCTTATATCACACAATATCACATGCTTCACAAAGGTGTGCACTAGCAGTCACATGTCTTTCCACAGTAGATAAAGCAAATATTTCTAATACCCTGTAATGTGTACATGCCAGCTCCCGCCGTAGGCAAGGAATTTGTTGCTCAAACATGAAAGGCAATATGACTCTTAAAGATATCATTGAATGGAATATGATTTGCTTTTATGATGACATTACGTAATTTTAGTGAAAAGACTAGATTGTTAAAACGTGCTTTTCACTATGCTGATCAATTGTCCCAAATATGTGGGCTTTACTCATTTCCAAGGTTAACTGGGCCATATTGGATTTATTAGAATTTAATTTCACACCCTCCTCCCATTCCTAACCTTCTTACTGGCCTATGTCGCTTCCCACTGCAGGTAATGCAATGTATAAACGAACAAAATTAACGAGAGGTTAAAAGAAAAAAACTAAAATTGTATTAATGGTGAACTTTACACTAATATTTTTTGCTGTTATCCACAAAGCTCCGAATTATATAGACCTCATTTTAATCAAATAATTCAGATTAAACGCAATTTCCTTTTTCCCTGTAGTAATAATAAAACAGTACCTTGTACTTGATCCCAAGATATAGTTAGGTTAAATTAAGTTAAAGTAGCTACAGAACGTAGATTCTGCAGCACTTCCTGGCACAAGAGTGGCTTTTAAAGACGCTTGCTCTCTCTTCCCACTGCTCATAAGCCCCTAGGCAACGAGCAGGGGGGGGAATAGTGGCCCCTGGGGCGTGATCGCCCTCAGGCCCCATAGGTGCAGAAGACCTATGCTGCCTCCAGTTCCTGCTCTTTCACCAATGCCCCTGACTCGGATCTCAGAGATGATGCCTTTTTCCAGGGCTTCCACTCCTTTTGCATGCCTGAAGATTATCTGCTACCTGCACAACCCAGGTTAGTGTAACACACACAAAAAACACAATCATACTTTTTACACCAATACATGCATATATTTACACTTGCACACACTCACATACATTTTTGTGGGGGCTTTCACATATTCACACCACTCACTCATACTTGCACACGTGTACACACAAATACAACATGCATTAGAGATTTTTCGAGGAAAAACTCGAATTTTTCGTGGGGAAAAAAACTATATGCCCCCAAACAAAAACTACATTCACCAAAGCTGCTAAAAGTCTGAATCAGAAAATCCGCCATCTCAAACCTGTCGGTCATGTAGAAATCAACGGCATATGTCCATTTTACAATTTGAAGATTTCGAGATCTGCACTGGGTTTCATCCAAAAAATTCAGTATGAATGATTCAAATCCAATTTTCGATCGTTTTTTTCCGTTAAAATTGTGGCTGGTAGTTTGGTTGGTTTTGTTCTAATAAAAAGGTTAAACTCTATTACAGAAAGACCCCTTATTCGAAAAAACCCCAGACCCCGAGAATTCTGGGTAATTGGTCCGTATCTGTATTAACTAGCTACTGAAAGAACAGTCTCAAAGGCTAAAATGGAATGTGTTTCAGTAAACCCATGGGGAGCAAATAAGCTGGCATTGGCAAATAACTGCTATTCTTTGCGTTTTCTGCCTGGAGTAACAATACACCAGTAAAATTCCAAATCCATAGAATATAATATGATATGCATTGTGGCAGAAAAACTTGCTGCATTTCCAGTATGGCAGCAAAATTCTAGCAAGGTGTTGTATTTACATCATGCCTTAATTGTTCTGTGTAATGACTCAAGTACGTGCCTGGAGGTGCTTCGTAGATGGGGTGTAATGTAAGGTATCCCAAACTCAGAAATTACTCCAAGGACCTGGTCACGGCTCACTTTTCTGCCTATAGCAGCCGACTTTGGCTTTTGGAGGAGCCCTCTGCTACTCAGATGCCACCAAGAATTAATATGAGAGGACCAAGGTGAGAGTTCTGAAAAGGCTGGGGAACCGAACGTATGCGGAAAGAATGTGGAAGCAGTCAGCGAGATGTGAAGCAGGCAGGGTCAATACCAGACGGGAAATGCAGTACCAAATCATATAACAGAGACTAGTTGAGGTCACGGGCCAAGGTCAAACCAAACAGCTGCCTGGAACCAGAGAATAGTCAAATACAGGCTGAGGTCAGTACAGGCAACAGAATGGCAAAGTCAGGAACAGACTAGAGTCAGGAACAGACTAGGGTCAGGAACACGAATAGATGAGAATCGAACATTTGCGCCTTTAAATATTTGCAGTTCACGCCACCCGCGATGACATCACACAGCGTGCCGAAGAAAGTTGAGTTTAGCCGAACGATGCGCAAACCCAGAAGCGGCACTTCAGTAGCGACGCAGAGGACCACAAGAGGCACTCTTATATGGGGATTCTGGGAAAAGTAACATTCTGAAAATTCCGTATTCCATATCTAAACAGAAATAAAGCTATGGAGCGACTATATATAGCTTATGACTAAATGCAGTATGCACGAAATGCATCAGGCTTTTTTAAAGATGATTTGTATTGTTAAAAATATATATTATTTTTCAGAATATTTTATTTGTTGGCCCAAGAGGTTCCTTGTATCTACCCCTATTTAGATACAGTCATTTAATAATTCCCACCTATCCAACAGCTCTGTATATGTCTGAACACAGAAGAAACCATAAAGTATGAGGACCAGTGTATCAACATCCTTTCATAAGGCATGACATGTGGTCACATTGTTCACATATATGTGGGTTAAGGTGTTTTCCCAGATGCATAAAACATTGAAGCAATTTGTTGTTATCACAAGTCACTGTTTATTACTTATGCATTTGACCACATTTAAACTATACAGAATCTACAGTGATGCTTGGTACATCTGTGCATAGGAATTGTTTAAATCACAGACAAATGAATGGAATCAGTATTGTGAGCTGTATTCCCATGATCCCTTAGCGACACTTCTTGAGCGCATGCATTGTGATATTTTTAACTGCTAACATGGTTTCAACACAGGTTGGTTTAATGAGACCCTCCGGTAACAGAAATCCATAATATCCAGTGTCGCGAAGCTCAAAGGCATATGAATATGGAATGCCATTATTGTAGGCCCAGTCCATGGAACTGCCTGAGGTCAGATCTGAAAAGCAAAATGCAAAACATTTATTGGGTAATGTAATAATAAAACTTGCGTGGTTTTCAGGGCCGGATTTACATAGCAGGCACCCCTAGGCCCGCTGATGTTTGTCGCCCCTGTCCCCTCCCGTTTATTTGCACAAATTTTCATCATCAAGACCAGAGCAATTGGGATTGGCACAAGGGAAATAAAAAAAAAAAAAAGGATTTCATCTCCTGCACATCCCCAGTGTTTCTGAACCAATGTGGGTATGGTTGGGCAGCATGCCGCCCATAAAATCCTGCCGCCCTAGGCCGTGGCCTTACTACAAATCCGGGCCTGGTGGTTTTCCTTGCAATTAGTTAATAAAACATGCAGGGCTTTGAATGCTCCACCAAGAAGAAACTGTGTGACTACTTCCTTTCTTATGCTGTAATTGACTTTCTTCTTAGAGAGGCTTTTGGGAATGGTGGTGAACACCACAGTGAAAGCAAGAAAGTATTATATTTTAATGTAATACAAGCCACCAAGTTTGAACCAGACATTTTATAGCAAGCACATGTAAAGCTGGTCCTAGATATGCAGATTTTATTCTTTGTGCGACGAATGCTACTTCGTTTCAGTCTAACGATCTACCATTAAACATTAAAATTAGTAGGAAAAAGAACAAATCAGATGATGTTCTGGCAGCAATCATGCAGAAGTTATGTCCAACAAATATCAGTGCAATCTCCCATTGATATCAGATAGGCAATACATGCAGAGATCATATCGCAGCCAATAAAAATCTTTTAACCTGTCCGATCGACTGAACGACCGATTGCCATGGTACGAAAAATGTTGGGACACTCCACAAACGGTCCGAAAATCATAAAAACCTTTGTTTCGTACAACGGTATATTTTTGTCTATGGCCAGCATTACATTCACACTGTGTTGTGCAGAGATTATTTCACAGCACCCATTTTGGAATACCAAGTTAATATCATTGTGCACAATGATAAACAAATACCATCACTTAGATACCATTGTGTATACTATTGTATATTTTAAAGTGATACATTTAAAGCAAACATTTCAAAATAACTTACATAATGTGGAGGACGCTGGGCCATGCCTATACCTTATGCCGTAAGCCGAGCGTATTGCCAGAACAGCATTATGTGCAGCTGATTCCTGTGTCAAAATAAATTATTATAGCAACAATTTAAGAGATACTGGCATCAGAAATGAATTACTTTTTTACATCTAGCATGACATTGTCTTTGCCTGCTGTTTATAATTTTGTAATAAAAGTATTTGCCTGATGCATTTACATTGCCTGTTTGGTTCCCCATGTTCCTGTATGAGGGGGCTGCCATATTGGTGCAGCAGGAGTCCGTTAGCATTAGAAACCAGTGTCGGACTGGCCCACAGGGATACCAGGAAAACTCCTGTTGTGCCCAGGTGTCAGTGGGCCCTCATGCTGCTAAACTTTTGGCCTATTTCATGGCCATTCCCTATTTCTATGAGAACAAAGAGGCTAAATAGATGGAATAATAGATTATAGTATGTAAAGAAAAAAGACTAGGAGAATGAGGTTGATTGAGGAGATAAAGAATATTAGTTCTGAGAGTGGGCCCCTGGTCTAAGGTTTGATGGTGGGCCCCTGGTCTAAGGTTTTTGGGTTGGCCCCTGGTGTCCCAGTCCGACACTGTTAGAAACCCTGACAGATTGTGAAGGGATGGTCAGGTTGGCAAAACAGTCAGGTTTAAAGTTACTTACAAAATCAGACCTATTAGCAAAAAATGATGACAATGACCTATAAGTAACTTAAAGGAAAACTATACCCCCAAAATGAATACTTAAGCAACAGATAGTTTATATCAAATTGAATGACATATTAAAGAATCTTGCCAAACTGGAATATATATTTACATAAATATTGCCCTTTTACATCTCTTGCCTTGAGCCACCATTTCGTGACTCTATCTGTGCTGCCTCAGAGATCACCTGACCAGAAATACTACAACACTAACTGTAACAGGAAGAAGTGAGGAAGCAAAAGGCAGAACTCTGTCTGTTAATTGGCTCATGTGACCTAACATGTAGTTTGTATTTGTGCACATTGAATCTTACGATCTCAGGGGGCAGCCCTTATTTTTTTAAAATGGCAATTTTCTATTTATGATTACCCAATGGCACATACTACTAAAAAAGTATATTATTATGATAATGGTTTATTTACATGAAGCAGGGTTTTACACATGAGCTGTTTTACTCAGTATCTTTTAATAGAGACCTACATTGTTTGGGGGGTATAGTTTTCCTTTAAAATGTACATTCAATTTTTTTTAGTGTCTGTATCAATTGATCACTTTAAAGGGATTCGGTCACAGGAAAACAACTACTACTACTACAGCAGACTTATGATTTTTAAAAAGTGCAAACAGATTTTTTTAATTTGGAAATCTGACATGGGGCTAGACATATTGTCAGTTTCCCAGGTGCCCTCAGTCATGTGACTTGTGTTCTGATAAACCTCAGTCACTCTTTACACGGATCTTTCTGTAATGTAGATCTTCATACCTTAAGTTCACTAGAAAATCTTGTAAACATTAAATAAACCACATAGTCTGGTTTTGCTTCCAATAAGGATTAATTATATCTTAGAATCAAGTACAAGGTACTGATTACAGAGAAAACGGAAATCATTTTTAAAAATATGGATTATTTGGATAAAACAGAGTCTATGGGAGACATACCTTTCCTTAATTCAGAGCTTTCTGGATAATGTTTTTCCGGATAATGGATCCCATACCTGTACAACTAATACACTTTTCTGTAGGGATGCACCAAATCCACCATTTTAGGATTCAGCTAAATCCTTAATCCTTTGTTAAAGATTCACATCTAAAAAACGTTTGACTTCCTTATGTGACGAAGTGTCACGTGATTGTTTATAATTGGATTCAGTTCTTCCAGGCACTTGAATTAGGCCAAAACCTGCTTAAAAAGTCTCAAATTCGAACTGGATCCTGGACTCGGGGCATCCCTACTTTTCTGAGTTATGGCCACAAATCACTTGTCAACATTTTCCATAGCAAAGCTTGTGAAAAGGCACTACCTATATACATATATGGATATATTACAGGTATGGGATATGTTCTCCAAAAAAACTCTGAATTACAGGAAAGCCATTTCTCATAGACTCCGTAAAAATTTTGAGGAATTACCTTTTCATCATTTTCAGCCTGTGTTTCTCTGTGGTGGGATGTTTTACTTCTATATCTTATGGTGCCAACCTTGTACAGGTATGGGATCCGTTATCCAAAAATCTCCGAAATATTGGAGATATATATATATATATATATATATATATATATATATATATATATATATATATATATATATATATATATATATATATATATATATATATTGGAGTTGCCAAGCTGAAACTGCTCAGAAACAAGTTGAATTGATTGAATTGAGGGAAAACTCATGCTAATGTTGGGCTCACAGATGCCTATAATCCAACCAAACACCCACACAATTTCTGGTAAACTGCACCCTCCAGTAATTGGGACTGTCCCACTGAAATCAGGAGAATTGGGAGGTGTGAGATAATGCAGTGATGTTTCAGGGCACCCTTAGGAAGCAAGTGGTTTTTTGTTCCAGTGATAATTTTCCTTTGACCTGGACTGGAATATATTGGTATAATTGTGAGTTCATCTGCTTCTTGTGCCTGTGTGGCTTTGTTAGCTGTCTTAATTGTCTGATATTCTTAGTTTTCAATAGCAATCCGAGAAACAAAATAGAACAAGCAATCATTTTCCCAGAAAGCAATACCTAGTGACAATAATAATAAATGGGCTGTTAGTTTTTTCAGTTTTAAAAGCCAAGTATAAGAAGCAGTTCTCTTATATTCTGTAAAGCATGAATATGTGTGATTAATAATACAGTTTCCACAGGCAGCCTGTCATTAATTATGCCTGTTAGTGTGGCACTGCAATGGAAATTTTATAAGCACAGACCTCACTAACTAAATCAAGGAATCAAGGGACATATTTGTAATAATGCACAAAACTATAACCTAAAGTAGTCAGTCAGCTTGCTGTATTCTTTATTTATTACAAATACAGGCTTGCTACAATAAAATACCACAGGACTGTTACTTACCACACAGCCAAAATTTGGAATAGCACCATACTGATAGGAGTAAGGATAAAGCAGCATCTGGGCGTAAGCATGGAAGGACATGTAGGCCCGAACATGTTTTCTTTGTTTGTAAAGGAACTGAGCGACCGCCTTAACTTCTGGCTCAGACTCAGCATAGGGGCCACAGTAGGTGTTGTCACATGGGTTTAAGGAAGCCCCTTCATCTGTAAAGTCAGGAAAGAGATACAATCTTAAATCAATTTATTAGCATGATGTAAATGGCACTAACCAGGGATGTGTGCAAGCTGAAGTGAACACTGAAGAGGTCAGAGTGCTAAAGGGTGCACAAGAGCGTACCCCTTAGTATTCATCTAACAAGCACTTTCACTATGGGAGAAAGCTGTGCTCTACTTCTCGCTCTGGATTGAAAAAAATGGAGTGCAGAGGCCTGTGTTTGTAAATATCAAAAAATGGCAATATCACCTATTCTGAGGCTAGCCTTTATTATCAGGATAGTAATTTCCTCTGCAGCATCTTGTCAGACAATATCAATATCTTTTATTCATTTAGTTTTACTTCTGGAAATAATTTATACAAGCAGGGGTTACAGAATAAAAAGTAGGTGTGTTGACACAGTTGCATAAAAAACTTTATACTGAGAAACAGAATCTCCTGTAGGCTGCCAGTCCACATATCTATCCTATCTATGTCTATAAAGGCTTTCATTCATCCAGGTCATGATATACAGTATCTAGTCAAGGTTAGTCTAAAGCAACTGAACTTTCTGAGCATTCTTCAAATCGAAGTGTCTTAGTGGTAAAACATTTTAAAGACTACTCACAAAGTCCGGTTGCTTTAGACTTACCTCTACTAGATACTGTTTATCATGACCTGGATGAATGAAATCCTTTATATACATAGGTAGGATGGTTGAGAGTAGTATCTGACAGCAGTGAAAATCAATTTAGGGTACACTGACTGTTCCATTTGGCATATCCTTATAAGACAGAGGATACATTAGATCAGGGGTCCCCAACTTTTTTTACCCATAAGCCACATTCTATTGTAAACGAGTTGGGGAGCAACACAAGCATGAAAAAAGTTACTGGGGGGGGGTTTCTAAACAAGGGCTGTGATTGGCTATTTGGTAACCCCTATATGGACTAGCAGCCTACAGGAGATTCTGTTTGGCAGTATAATTGTTTTTTATGTAACCAAAATTTGCCTCCAAGCCAAGAAATCAAAACTTAGCACCTGCTTTGAAGCCACTGGGAGCAAGGGGTTGGTGAGCAACATGTAACTCACGAGCAACTGGTTTGGGATCACTGCATTTGATCATGTGTTTGCAGACACACAGTACCATCAAAAGTATTAAATATTCTTAATAAGTATTGAATACTTTTTATAGGCACTGTGTATATACTTTTCTACTACTACAGTATATGCTGTATCTTTCACAGGTTTTTGTTTATACAGTTAGGTCCATAAATCTTTGGACAGAGACAACTTTTTTCTAATTTTGGTTCTGTACATTACCACAATGAATTTTAAATGAAACAACTCAGATGCAGTTGAACTGCAGACTTTCAGCTTTAATTCAGTGGGTTGAACAAAAAGATTGCATACAAATGTGAGAAACGAAAGCCTTTTTTTTTACACAATCACTTCATTTCAGGTGCTCAAAAGTAATGGAACCATTGACTCAAATGCTATTTCATGGGCAGGCGTGGGCAATTCCTTCGTTATGTCATTATCAATGAAGCAGATAAAAGCCCTGGAGTTAATTTGAGGGGGTTCTTGTATGTGGAAGATTTTGCTGTGAACAGACAACATGCTGTCAAAGGAGCTCTCCATGCAGGTGAAACAAGCCACACTTAAGCTGCAAAAACAGAAAAAACCCATCTGAGAAATTGTTACAATATTAGGAGTGGCAAAATCTACAGTTTGGTACATCCGGAGAAAGAAAGAAAGCACTGGTGAACTCAGCAACGCAAAAAGACCTGGACGTCCACTGAAGACAACAGTGGTGGATGATGGCAGAATTATTTTCACAACAACCAAACAAGTGAACAACACTCTCCAGGAGGTAGGCATATCAATATCCAAGTCTACCATAAAGAGAAGACTGCATGAAAGTAAATACAGAGGGTGCACTGCAACGTGCAAGCCACTCATAAGCATCAAGAAATATAGAAAGGCTAGATTGAGCTTTGCTAAAAAAAACATCTAAAAAAGCCAGCACAGTTCTGGAAAAACATTCTTTGGACAGATGAAACCAAGATCAACCTCTACCAGAATGATGGCAAGAAAAAAGTATGGAGAAGGCGCGGAACAGCTCATAATCCAAAGCATACCACATCTCTATAAAACAAAGAGGAGGCAGTGTGATGGCTTGGTTGTGCATGGCTGCCAGTGGCACTGAGACACTAGTGTTTATCCATGATGTGACACAGGACAGAAGCAGCTGAATGAATTCTGAGGTGTTCAGAGACACTGCCTGCTCAAAGCCAGCTAAATGCAGTCAAAATTATTGGGAGGAGTTTCGTAATACAGATGGACAATGACCGAAACATACAGCCAAAGCAACCCAAGAGTTTATTAAAGCAAAGAAGTGGAATATTCTTGAATGGCCAAGTCAGTCACCTGATCTGAACCCAATTGAGCTGCATTTCACTTGTTGAAGACTAAACTTCAGACAGACCCACAAACAAACAGCAACTGAAAGGCGTTGCAGTAAAGGTGATTGTGTTATAAAAGGCTTTAGTTCTTCACATTTCTATGCAATCTTTTTGTTCAACCCTCTGAATTAAAGCTGAAAGTCTGCAGTTCAACTGCATATAAGTTGTCATTTAAAATTCATTGTGGTAATGTACCGAACCGAAATTAGACAAAAACTTGTCCAAAGATTTATGGACCTAACTGTATATAATATCTATATAATACACAAAAGCCATGAATATCTTGTAAATTATATCCTTATAAACGGTGAGTAGTGATGTCATCAGTGATGTAATTTCTGTCACATGACTCACTAAAATTTGTGTATTATAATTAATAAAGTACCCCCAGTTGTAAAATATGAGGATATTAGAAGTTACCTTCGGCCTCGTGTTTTAATATGGTCATGAAACTCCTCGGTAACTTATAATATCCTTATATTTTACAAGAGGGGGTACTTTATTCACTATATATTGTATACACACATCTATATAATTCATAAATAATGAACCCTGTTAACTGAATATTGATTCATAAATCCTACAAAATATTATTTCACATACAAAGAAGCATGTAGGTCAAATCTAGTTTTCCTTTGGCACACACACAGTTTTATTGCCATGATTTGTGGATGCAGTTAAATTGGTAATACCCCCTGTGGGTTGGCAGGAAACAACTTGCTAGGGCATTTTAGGTGGTTTACATTTAACTCCCAAGTTAATGGGAATAACCTGTGCCATTCTGCAGCATTTTGATCACCACAAGTTGTTGCAGAAATCATTTGCCCAGTGATAGTCATTTACAAACATCTGGCAAATTTGCCTCAGTGCAGTGACACATTGTGACCAATCAGAAATTTAATTTTATTATTCTACCTAATATAGAGTGATAAAGGCTAACTGGTTGCTATAGGTTACTGCTCTAGGGCAAGTTTGCCTGCTGTTAATTAGGGATGCACCGAATCCACTATTTTGGATTCGGCCGAACCCCAGAATCCTTTGTGAAAGATTCGGCTGAATACCGAACCGAATTCTAATTTGCATATGCTAATAAGGGGAATGGGAAATTTTTTTTACTTCCTTGTTTTGTGGCCGAATCCGAATCCTGCTGAAAAAGGCAGAATCCTGGCCGAATCCCGAACCGAATCCTGGATTCGGTGCATCCCTACTGTTAATATTAAACACAGTGTACCAAACACTGTATATTTTGCAGTTTACAATGCAGAAAATAACAGCTCAAACTGTTTCTAGATACTTTCTATGGAGTATGAGCTCCTAATGTAATTGCCTTTTTAACTGTATGTAATTCATTTGTACGCATTAGCAGAAAGAGTCTCAAGCCACAATAGTACATCTATTCATAAGATCAGATAGCTGTCATGGGTAGGAGAGATTCTAATTGTATTAGTTTTTAAGTACTCTGGATACCTGTGTAGTTACTGACTGCCTTTCATAAAGTCAAACCTTCAAGACCCCTGCTGAAATCCCTGCAATTTATTCTGTATGCTTTGCATACCTTTAACTGCCACAGAGTAAGAGATACCAGGGATTCCCAAGGTTGAATAATATTACAGGAAGAGGGCAATAAAAAAGCTGCCATTAAGAATTTATGATATTTCCTGAAAATACTATCACTTCACTGTCTTGGCTTAACTGCTTTGCCCTGAAGTCTAGGTTGGGTGTGCTCATTTTGCCTCTTGCAGTCCTTTGAATGAACAGAAATGTTCTACCCCCATACTAAAAATGGTACATGCTGCTTCCAATTTTACAGAGACAAAGACGATTTCCTAATTTCCTAACGCATCAGTTAATAGTGCTACTCCAGCAGACTTCTGCACTGAAATCCATTTCTCAAAAGAGCAAACAGATTTTGTCAATTCTGGTCATGTGACTTGTGCCTGCTTTCTGGCAGGCTGCTCTTTTTCCTTCTCAATGTAACTGAAGGAGTCTCAGTGGGACATGGGTTTTTACTATTGAGTGTTGTTCTTAGATCTACCAGGCAACTGTTATCTTGTGTTAGGGAGCTGCTATCTGGTTACCTTCCCATTGTTCTTTTGTTTGGCTGCTGGGGGTGGTGGGGAAGGGAGGGGGTGATATCACTCCAACTTGCAGTACAGCAGTAAAGAGTGATTGAAGTTTATCAGAGCACAAGTCACATGACTTGGGGTAGCTGGGAAATTGACAATATGTCTAGCCCCGTGTCAGATTTCAAAATTGAATATAAAAAAATCTGTTTTCTCTTTTGAGAAATGGATTTCAGTGCAGAATTCTGCTGGAGCAGCACTATTAACTGATTCATTTTCCCCCCATGACAGTATCCCTTTAAGTACGTTAAAGGACACGTTGAGATTTGGGGAGATTAGTCGCCCGGTGACAAATCGCCTCTTCTTCAGACGACTTATCTCCCTAACTGCCTTCCCGCTGGCTAGAATCGAAATCACCGGCGGGTGGCACTCAGAGCGCTTCGTTTTCCGAAGTCACCTGAAGCTTCCTTGTGAGGCAAGCGGAAAACGAAGCGCTCCGAGTGCCATCCCGCCGGTGATTCAGATTCTAGCCAGCGGGAAGGCAGTTCAGGGAGATAAGTCGCCCGAAGAAGAGGAAATTTGTCGCCGGGCAACTAAATCTCCCCGAATCTCCACGTGTCTCTGCCCTATGAGTGGCTTGGATGATTTCTTGGACAAACATGACATCAAAGGCTTTTGTGATACTAAACTCTATAGTTAGTGTATATATGGGTATACAGTATATAATTTATGTGAAGCTATGGAGGGGTCAGTGTGTGTATGAATTCTGGGATTCATTTGGAGGGGTTAAACTTGATGGACTTTGGTCTTTTTTCAACCCGATGTAACTATGTAAAATTTAGCAGATTTTGAGTTTGGCCACAGGCTTGCAATAACTATTGTTTTGTGCAACAGAATGCTCCAGTTTATTGCATTACAGTATGGGCTTGGTTGTAAGTGGACATATTCCTGGGCAAGTTACAGATGTAACCTCTTCGAATTTCTGGCCAGTACAGTAGTTGAGGCATAACCAATGGAGAAAGCAAATTAATTGCCTCTCTCAGCAAATACCTGCTGCATGAAACAATGAGGATATTAGTAGAGCCTGGGTGCAGTTATTTTGTAATACATGGGTCCCTACATTCCTTTATTTGGGGTGCAAATTGGTACCCTCAGTTATTTCATACTATACCAGTGGCTATGGGGAAACGGGAAGGGGTCTACCAGATCACATACTCCCCTTTCACAGCTCTCGTTACTCGAAGCTGATACAGGTATAGGAGCAGTTATCTGGAAACCCATTATCCGGAAAACTCTCAATTATGGGAAGGTCATCTCCAATAGACTCCATTTTAATCAAATAATTACTTTTTTTTAAAATGATTTCCTTTTTCTCTGTAATAACAAAACAGTACATTGTACATGATCCCAATTATGATATAATGAATCCTTATTGGTGGGAACATAGTCCTATTGGGGTTATTTAATGTTTAAATGATTTTTTAGTAGACTTAAGGCATGGAAATCCAAATTATGGACCCCTTATCCCAGGTCCCAACCATTTTGGATAACCAGCCCCATACCATACCTGTAGCTATTAGTCTCTCTGAGTTACTGTAGGTGGTGTGAGGTTAAAAGCCACCAAGCTGTGTCTTGATAGATTAAAGGGGGTTCTACAGAGACAATTTGTAGTGCTCCCTTAAGTCTAACAGAGGTATGTCTTGCACTTACCACTCCAGTGTACCTTCCAGTTACGATTAGCATCAACCCCATAGCATTGATATCTTGTGTTTTTAGACCTAGTTTTCCTCCAAAAGCGGTCCTGGTTACAAAAGAAAAATGTACAACAATACATCTATAGAACAACAGACACAATGTGGTCAGTCACTTTAGCATTATATTCTATAACTACTCTATATATTCTATTATATTTTATATCTATTCTGTAATATATAACATACCACATGAAGCACACAGGAAATGACAATTTAATTAAATCAAGGTACTTATTGAACTACTGTCCCACCACAAATCAGTATATTTATATTTTGGTTGTCAAGCTAAACATGCACAAAAACTGTACTTATTTGAAAAGGTTACAAAGCCCATCATTGTAGGTTTCATGCTAGAAGGGCCATTGGCATATGCATACATGACTCTCAGTTACATGCAGGTTTCATGACCCTCAGTTGTGCCCAAGTGTGGTGCAATTGCATGTGCAAAGTATGGGGTTCCATGGCACTAGGTGCAAGAAAACAAAGGCATACATTCTTTATTAGTGATTAGTATGCTTTTATCCAGAATGGCTTGGACCTGGGGTTTTCTGGATAAGGGATCTTTCTGTAATTTATAATTCCATATATTAAGTCTGCTAATAAAATAATTTAAACATTAAATAAACTCTATAGGCTGATCTTGCTTCCAATATGAATGGATTATATCTTATTTTGGATGAAGTACAAGGTGCTGCAAGGAATTATTTGGATAAAAGGGTGTCTATGGAAGACTGCTTTTTGGATAATGGGTTTCTGGATAATGGATCCCATACCTGTATGTTCCTAGTGCACCCTTTCCTCTGCTCTGAGTGGCACACCTTGAAAACTTTAGTTCATTGTAGTTCGAGGAAATAGACTTGAACCTGGGCCAAAGGGCAATCCTGCACTGATAAGAAATAGCTTCTCCCCACATATCGTATGCATCATGTCGGAGACAGATAGAGGGGCATATCAGCAGTTAAGCCACTATGATGTAATATAATATATATATGATATATATGATGTGACACTGTAAAAGGGCTAAGCCCAACAGGTTATACCTATTAAGTACTGCAGTGTAGTCTTCACTCGTGGGTGTTGCCCAGCTGCCTCTTAGCAGTCTGTAATTGACAGTTATCTTGTATATTCAATATCTGGTAAACATTGTTACTTTACATTTACAGCATCTTAATGTGACAACTTTATAAAAATGTGTAATTTTTCAAACAATAGAGTTATATCAAATTTGCAAATCTGTCAGTTTAGCAGGTTTTAAAATGAATGAGGCATGGAGGCAGTGGTTCCAGGTGTATGTACTTGCGATTGTCAATGCCAATTAAATTAATAGGAGATTATTTAGTTGCACACAATACATATGCAACATTGCAGCCATTAATTAATACAAATGGCTTCCCTGGCTATAAACACGCCGTGTATATTCTCAGTAGCAGCATGGGGTGATTAAAGGCAGACAGCACCGTTCGCTGTCAATTAAGTTTGAGGTAAACAGAAATTTGTTGAGAGAGCACTTTTAAAAAAAGTATATATTGTGGTCTGGGGAAATAATTAAGAAATTTTTTACAAATATAGATTAAAAGATAAACCTGCGGTGGGATATGATTATGAAATATATGGTTGACAGGCTTGGGAGCACCTCAGGGATCACAGGTATCAAAGGGAGGACACCAATTTAAGATATTTTATGACATCAGAGGTGTTCATTTTGCAGTGTAGAGACCTGTGTACTGAGCTCAAAATTGAGCGCTGCCTGCATTAGGCAGTACTTATTTCAAATGAGCCGGTGGAGAATGCAAGCATCCCCCTCCCACCCCAGTAATTCAGATGTGCATAGTAATGAGCAGTCCATAGTAAAGAGCGGCAGGAGACACAGGCAAGTGGTAAGGGCTGAGTTGCATCTCCTGGTTCAGCTCTTTACATGGATTAAAAATTCTTCCAACTAGCCCTGTGGAGCAAGTGCTTATGAAAATGAGTACTAAGGGGCACGCTCACAATCATGCACCCAAGAGTCATGAATGATCTCTACTATCTGACCGTCTAAAATATAAATAAATAAAAATATAAATATATTTTTTTCACAAACATAACTGATTTCACAGATGTAAAGCAACCGTTCCCTTCCCTTGTTCCATTGTGGATTCTGGAACTGGAAATCCCTCTGATTTCCATAGTGGGTGGTTCACAGATTTTTTGGAAAACAGAAGGATTTCACATCCCAGAATCCATCACTTCTCAATGGAACACGGTAAAGGGAAGGTGTTTGATCTCCCTGTGAGCCTAAGGGGGATGGGGACAGACAAGGCTATTGTGATTTCCTTTTAATCTGTGGAATTTGTATGGTATGCCTGTGTACTGAATACATTTATGTTTATTTCTTAAAGTTTTGATAGCGTTTTATATACTTTTTCTATATAAGCCCAACTGAATGAGTTCATGTAAAAAAAGGGTGGTATATTTTCTCTTTAAAGCAAAGGTAAAACACACTAGTACTGCTACTTAAAGACTAAGAATTGCCTGCTTAGCAATTAATTTCAGATGAGTCATTTAAAAATTCGGTATGGATCCAAAATCCTCTTTACTGCAGCTTAGCTGGTAAAGGTTGTGTCCTGTGCAAAGCAGGTTTAAGAAGGAATTTGATTTTATAGGACCCAAAACAATAAAGTGCTATGAGAATCAGTCTTCTTCCCTGTGCCAAATGTGGCAGTGAAGTATTCCCTTCCCACATACTTTAGACATACAGTAGATGCTCAGGATAGGTAGTATGTGGGATATCATCTGAGTCATATTTCAAACTGATGTACCCTAGGCTGGCCTACAATGCATTCTAACCCATCCCCTGCACACAAAAAACACTTGGGAGCTGTATCCACCTCCTCCTCCCCTCAACCTGTGCGTTCGTCCCTAGCCGAAGCCACACTGGGAACAGGAAATTTGAAAGCTGGTGCAGTTCCTGATGCAACTCCCTATTAAAGGAAAACTATACCCCCAAAATGAACACTTAAGCAGCAGATAGTTCATATCATATTAAGTGGCATGTTAAAGAATCTTACCAAACTGGAATATATATTTAAGTAAATATTGCCCTTTTACATCTCTTGCCTTGAGCCACCATTTCGTGATGGTCTATGTGCTGTCTCAGAGATCACCTGACCAGAAATACTTCAACTCTAACTGTAACAGGAAAAAGTGTGGAAGCAAAAGACACAACTCTGTCTGTTAATTGGCTCATGTGACCTAACATGTATGGTTTATTGGTATGTTTGTGAGTACAGTGAATCCTACGATCCCATGGGGCGGCCCTTATTTTTTAAAATGGCAATTTTCTATTTATGATTATCCAATGGCACATACTACTAGAAAAGTATATTATTATGAAAATGGTTTATTTACATGAAGCAGGGTTTTAAATATGAGCTGTTTTATGCAATATCTTTTTATAGAGACCTACATTGTTTGGGGGGTATAGTTTTCCTTTAATGTGGCAAGTGGAGCATTGATAGGGATCTACTGTGTCTAAAACTTTGTACTGATTTTTTGGCCCACATATCCTGCCTGGATGTCATGTGTTGGACCCCAAAACTCCTGGCCCGTGGGTTGATAATAATCTATATGTAGACCATCAATTACAAAGTAATTTGTAATTGATTTAAATAAATATAAATAAAGCAAATTGCTTACACTATGCCAACTGTAATGGTATCCATCCACGTTGAACACAGGCATCACATAAATGTAAAGGAGATTGAGGATTTTTTTCATAGCTGGGTCAGTGTTGTATGAATTAATTGCCTGCAAAATAAAGACAATTATAAGATAAACAATCTGCTTTTCAGCCTAGACTATACATAGATGATAGATAGATAATAAATAGATCTATAGATTAGATAGATAGATAGATAGACTTATATATGAACCTTCGGTTTGTTTCCCATAATGTAATCTACATAAACATATACAGTCCCTATCCAAGTGCTAAGTTATAGGCAAAATGTGAAAGATGACAACCAGTGTTAGAATGTATGTATAAGTGTTTTATTTATTTTACATTTAAACATTGTATGTGTAGAGGGAAAACTGATTTCCACTAAATATCAGTAAATTATGGTTGCCAATATTGAACAGTCAGTCAAGAAGCTGAAGCTAAAAAGGGAAAGCTGCTCCTACTCAAAGATGATGATCCTAAGCATACCTCCAAAGCCACCATGAGCTCCTTGAGATAAGCAGGCTTTTGAAACAACCCTCAGAGTCCCCTGACTTTATTGATAGTCTATGGGCTGATCTTAAATGTGCAAGATGGCCTAAGAAGATCTTGAGTTAGAAGTGATCTGCAAGTAGGAGTGGGCAATAATCCAAACAACAAGAACTGAAATAACTGAATGCAAAAGGATTTTATGTGATTTGTGCCAGAGGGGATTTTTCTAATAATTTACAAGTAACAGCATAAAAAAAATCGAATAAGGGGGCCCGACGCAGAATGTCCCTCACCCCCTGATTCCCCTCCTGACCTGCTTGTGCCGCACCTACTGGGCCGCACTGCTATATTAAAGGTTGGAAAGTAGCTCGGGAGCAGCACAGGTCCCACCACAACTGTGTGTTCTGCTGTATAGCTAGTTATTGCAGTGTCCAAACTTTTGCATATGCCACAATTACTATTTTCTTTGCACCTATGTTTTAAAGTTTGTAAAAAAAAGTGTATCTGTGCATTAACATCTGGCAATACACTGTTTTTTAAACACTGATTTCTGCAGTAGTTATGCTCTACTTTTCACTTCCAACTCCCAAGGAGAAACTTAATCTAAAGGCCAGTCAATTCAAACCTTGCACTTGATGCTAGTATTGATTTCCTCCCAGTCTCTGACCTGTAGTAATCGGCAAGGCTGAAGTCAGAGGCTCAAGAAAAAAGAGAAAAGAAATACCTGCCCTATTTGGGTCGAGCTTTCAAGTGACAAACTGGAGGGTAAAAACACAATCAAACTTTAATTATTGGTAAATACTTTGGATAAAAATAACTATTAGTACAAAATAAGCATGATTGTTGCTTACATTTTCATTTGCTCATTGAAGTATAAAAATACATTGGTCAAGGGAGATCTAGGGAGTTGCAATAGAAAAGGATGCAGCTGATGGTAGGCCTTGGTGCTAGTATATTTTCAGACCCCCCACCACACATATATGGAGTAAGATATGGTCTATGTGGAAATACAGGGATATAAATATTAAAATATCACAAGGAATTTGTAGGTAATTGGGTAACATTGAGAAAGAGACATTGAAGAAGGATGTCCAAGTTTGGAGATTATGCTGGGGGAAGGGAATATGCAGAATGGAATAACTTTCACACAATTCTATTATAAAACAAAATACTTTAACACAATACCTCTTTAACAAACCACTGACAAAATGCTGGCCCAATCCATTCTCGTGCGTGCATACCACAGTCT
Organism: Xenopus laevis; assembly: GCF_017654675.1. Taxonomy (NCBI): domain Eukaryota; kingdom Metazoa; phylum Chordata; class Amphibia; order Anura; family Pipidae; genus Xenopus; species Xenopus laevis. Next base: position 127,583,727 of record NC_054381.1, read on the forward strand.
ATCCAGATAGCTTTCTTATATGATTTTGTATCTTTTCCCAACTGCAAAATAAAAAGTACAAATAAAATAAATCCCAACACTCTGGCTCAGCTAGTTTATATGCAACAGCAAAATCCTAAAAAATCCAATTCATTATTCTGCAGAATGGATAACAAGCCTAAAGCTCTGGGGAAGACAAAATCTAATATTCATATGTCAGGATAGATCAGTTCACCTTCTACAAAATAATTGTGGATAATAAGGGAGAATCCACAGCCGTTCTTTTGAGATTGCAGATAACACTGTGTATAGCTAAGGGGCACAAATGCTTTAAAGGGAAAATTCACCTTCATTCCAAGTAGTTGCTTCAACCACCTTATTTAACCTTGTAGGTTGGGTGCAAAGCAGTCAGGAAACCCTTGCCAGGGGTTTGCATAGACATAAGAAATAAAATACCGCTGCAGCACCTCTTTGTTGCAAAAAGCAAAAACTTAAATTTATTAGGTCAAACAACCAACCAGGTGACGTTTTGAGCTTACTCTTACCCTTTATCAAGGCTTGAGCGGTATTTACTGCGGTATGTTTTCCTGTAAATCACCTTTAGCTAACATTGCATTAAACAATGTTGTGGAACCCTGATTTTACACTTCTCAAGGAACCATAGTAAAGATGTTGTGAAAGTTTTCATATTTTGAAAAGAAGATTTTTAGTGTCAGTATCACTTTAAAACTAATTCCACATGGTGCAAAAGTCAGCTCTGCGTTTCTTTGCCAAAATCCGCAGAGTGTGTTTGTGCTCAAGCCAAAACAATGGTTCCTAATGTGAAAGAAGAAGGAAGCTACTGCCCGTGGTATGGAGCTAAAATCTGTATGCGGATTTCAACAGGCTGATTTTGCCCTAGCCTAAGAAAATGTTGCAATTTGTAAAAAAAAAATAAAAAAATTCACATCCTACTGATAACACAGTGTGGCCTGCATTGACATGATTATCATGGATACATGGACATAGCTGTAGGAGTTGCCACTGGAAACAGTGTCGGACTGGGGGCCCAGCCACAAAGTCTTCTCTGCCACCAAGCGCCCCCCCCCCCCATGCCAGCGGGACTGGGGTCACGGAGGGAAATAAGGAGATGGAGCACAGGGAGTCTTAGCCTGCGGGGCCCAAAAGAGCCGGGGACCACTGGGTTTTTTCCCGGTGTCCTGCCGGCCCAGTCTGACCCTGACTGGAACCAGATTTTGTCCATGAAGTTGTCCCCCCTGCAAAATAGCAGTGGATTTGTCAGCACAGTAGAAAAAAACATTGTGAAGGTGCTGATTATACTTCTATGCAATGAGGTATATAGGTTATAGGAAGGTATGTTATATACAAATCTTATTAATTTAGACCAGCCATCCGTTTGGTGCAATCACAAAATCCTATCCAGCCACAATGAAAACATAGCTGCTAAATACATTCAGTGCACATTTAGAGAACAGACCAATTATGCTTATTAAATTAGTCACTGACTTACATATTAATTATTCATTTGCTAAAGAAACATACTGAACAATAGAATTCTGGCATTTGGAAATAGGGCACATATTTGTCTGGTTACTTGGAATGACCCCTGCTTGAAATAATAAATTATACTTTTAGGCCATTGCAAATTTGCCTGTAGTATTTTTCCCATCAAGATGGATTATTTGTTTGCAAGTTTTTGTATAACAAAATCCAAAACGTGTAAAACCGAAATTGTTTTCCTAGTCCTTTAGTTGTCCTTCAGTTATTAGCAATAATTGGTTAACACTATCTCGGAGCAACCTTTCAAACAGCTTCCCACTATGGATGTTAGACTTGCGGGTCGATAATTTCCTGGTTGAAATCTATTAAGGCATCTAAAAAGGAGAGACATCTTAACTTTGAAAATATTTATTTCTTCTTTCCGAAAAGAGCAATAACACATTTTATCTTTCACCAATGCCAACTTGAAAGTCCATGTTTCATAACTGGAAAAAAAGCTGTAGTTGATCTAAATTGCACATGGAAATTCCTTAATAAGATGATCAAATGTGCTACTGAGCATTTCAAAATATTCAAACAAAAAGAAGGTAATATATTTCAGATAAAGGGACTTTATGGTGTATTACTTGAAAACTTCCCTTAAAGTCTATGGGAACATTTAGAACCATCTTTCTCATAGAATTGAATCTTGCATAAAGTATTTATGGTCACTATTGCTTGTGTCATTCTTATTTAATCAACTATGGAGTCCACTGTGTACTGTCAGATAGTTAATAACAATGTGAATTTGTAGTTTTGGGGGAACTATTGGAGGTATTAATTGTTGAAGATCTAGGATTTCTCATGGCATGTTCCTAAGCTATGCCTGGAACTGATAAACTTTAAATTATTTAACTTTCTCAGCTTGCGGTGTCTTGTACTATTAATGTCGATATTGTAAGATTTCTTAATATATTTCCTTACCACCTACAACTGAGGAGTAACAGGAGGTGAAGGCAAGTTTTTACAGTTTTGAAAAATCACAGCACCGGCAACTTTGTTAGTTATGATTCCATATCTACTCGGGATGATTCAATTACCTTAAGCACATATAATGATCTGCCTTCATAAGACTTTCCAATGGTAAATAGGGAAACAAGATCATGATGGGTTTTGTTCATATAAAACATCCATGACTCAATCTAAGAGACAGAAAAAGTTGATTAGTGGTAGTAGTTACTATACATTAATTATATATTAAAAAACAGCAGATTGTGTGTGTGTGTATGTATGTGTGTGTGTATATATCTATATATATATATATATATATATATATATATATATATATATCTATATCTATCTATATCTATATATTTCTATATATATCTATATCTATCTATATCTATATATATATATATATATCTATATCTATATATCTATATATTGGGGAAATAACCCCTCTTTTTATAAACACTATAACACTTTACGATTTTTTTCTATCCATGAGAAAGGTCCTCAACTAGTCTTTTGCAAGATATATTAAAATACATTTTCAGAATTTTTTTCACCCAAATCAGGGTGCTGGTCCGATTTCATTTTAATACATAAATATATACTGTATATGTTGTAGAGATGCACCGAATCCATTATTTGAGATTTGGCCAAATCCCACTAATCCTTAGTGAAACATTCTGCCGAATACCGAACTGAATCCAAATCCTAATTTGCATATGCAAATTAGAGAAGGGAAAAAGTGGGAACATTTATTTTTACTTTGTTTTGTGTCAAAAAGTTGTAATTTCCCTTCCTGTCCTTAATTTGCATATGCAAATTAGGATTTGAATTCTGTTCAGCCAGGCACGAGTATTCAGTCGAATCCAGCTGAAAAAGGCCGAATCCTGAACCAAATCCTGGATTCAGTGCTTTCAGGGTTGGACTGGGCCGGTGGGACACCAGGAAAAAACCCAGGGGGCCCCCCCGTCTCTTGTGGCCCAGATCCGCACCACTTTTCTCTTCCTGACGCAAACAACTACATCTCGCGCATGTGCACACGCACGGCAGGGGGGGGCGCCTAAAACACTGTGCATATGCACGCTCCTGCACTCGCGTGGCAGGGGCGGAGGGGGGCCCTGAGGAAGCAGCCCCCCAGTCCGACCCGAGTGCAACCTAATATGTTGTGTATATATATTACAGCACTTTGTAACAAAACAATACATGCATAGTAAATTGGTTTTGTATAATCATTCTAATAATCTGTTGTGCCTGGCACTTCTTACCTCATGCAAAGGATGATATTCATTGTAATTATATCTGGACAATGACCTACGTTTTCTTCTTGGTCTGAATGCCTGTTGTGCCTCAAGCATCGATTGCACATTATTTACTAGGATCCTAAAGAATAAAAATCAGATTACCATGAGCTACAAATAACAAAAAGGAAAAGTATTTAAGTCCCAAACCGATTGTGCTCTCCAGTTCAGTAACAGCAAAGTTTATCTCCAACAATTTTATTGGAGTTGGAGAGAAACTTTGCTGTTACTGAACTGGAGAGCACAAACTATAAAAAATAAATAATGAAGACCAATTGAAAATTTGGCCATACTTAAAGTTAATTTAAAGGTGAATTGCCCCTTTAATGGAAGGTGGCAGGGGCAGTTTCTGGCTGTAACACACCTGTGGATAAAATACTCTGTGCCTTAAGCAAGCTTTGCGTGGATATCTCTGATTGTTCATTACACATGGATTTGCTCAAATTTGCTAGAAATCTCTGTATGTGTAATCAAAATGACAGAGGGCAGGAAACTGGGATCGGCAAATGTATGGAAAGACAAAATGTTATTGCTAAAATTAAACATGTGCAGTATACTTCCTAACTGTCAGCAATTTGTCTACTATTTGAATTCTGAAAAGTTGTGTTTACAAATAACTAGAAAATCTCCTTCTGTGACTTTCAGTAAAGCTGAGCTGGTAATCCAGAAGAATCAATGCAATGTGAATGCCAAGGAGGGGAATTCAGGGATTGTTTAGTGAAAGAGATGGAGTACAGAAATTCACATATGACTCCTTTAAGATTTAGAATTGCTAATTAAAACAACCCACAAATCAACTGCATCTGAATTTTAATTCATACCAGACATCATTATTCCATGTTTTATGAGTGTTTTCAACTAAAGGAATTTGGCTTTGTGCTTTTGTTGCTCAAGATAAAGCAGAGATTCTGAACTGTTGTTTTTCATCTGTCTACACAAATTAATCCAACAAAGTTATGAGGGTTTCCTTCTAAAGAGTCCCAAATTCTGTTAATTCAACAAATGCTGCATAGTTCACACAAGGGGAAATTCAAAAGAGACTAGAACACGTAAAGATAAAGGTCCAGGACCAGATGGTATTCATCCCAGGGTACTAAATAAGCTTAACTCTGTGATTGCCAAACCTCTTTTCTTAATTTTTCAGGATTCATTGTATGGTGCAGATAGACGGGAGAATTGCAAATGTAGTGACACTATTCAAAAAGGATCCCGTTCTCAGCCTCAAAACTATAGGCCGGTTAGTCTGACATCAGTGATAGGAAAGCTTTTCGAAGGGGTATTAAGGGATAAAATGGTTGACTTAATTGCAAATCATGAGGCGACTTCGGAAAACAAAGCGATCTGAGTGCCATCCTGCCGGCGATTCACATTCTAACCAGCAGGAAGGCATTTTTGGGGGAGCCGACCGAAGAGCTTGTTTTCTCTGGATAAAAGCTGCTTGCAAGGCGACATGATAACTCTTTATATGTACATTAGAGGACATTATAGACCACTAGCGGGAAATCTATTTTTCTATAAAATGGATCATCGGGCCAGAGGCCAGCTCTTCAGACTAGAGGAAAATAACTTTCATTTGAAGCAACGTAGGTGGTTCTTCATAGTGAGGTTGGGGAATGCAGAGCCGGGTGATGTTGTGAAGGTTGATTCTGTTAACACCTTTAAGAGAGGCTTGGATGATTTCTTGGACAAACATAATATCCAAGGCTATAGTGATACTAAAATCTACAATTAATATGGATTTTGGTGTATATAGTCTCAGTGGGTATGTGTAGGTATGTGCACTGGAATTCATTTGGAGGGGTTGAACTTGATGGATTTTGGTCTTTTTTCAACCCAAATTAACTATATAACTGTAAAGGTATACAAAAACAAATGGCATGCCTTAGAAAAAAAAAATATATATATATATATATATATATATTTTTTTTTTTTTTCTAAGGCATGCCATTTGTTTTTGTATACCTTTACAGTTATATAGTTAATTAATTTATATTTATATATATATATATTATATATATATATATTATATATATATATATATATATATATATATATATATATATATATATATATATATATATATATATATGGAGTGGATGGGAGAATTTCATCGGTCACTTCTAAAGAGGCAACAGGCAGAATACTGGTGTGAATCCAAAGCAGTAGAAGGAATGAACAGTATAATAGAGCTCATATATAACCTTTGTCTCCCAAAATGTTATATCTTGCTATCTTACTTGTGCTGGATTTTCGCTTTTGTTAAGTAGGTTAGAAGGACTTCTGAGCTGTTTCCTGAAGTGTGCACATCAGTTACTGTGTCTTTTCCTATGTGGCTGATGCTGCTGGGCTGCCAGAGGTCCACCTGTAGAATCAGACATAATAATACATTCTCTAGAGACAGTAGAAGATGCACATTTTGCAGTAGGGGATGTGTTCACACACATCTCTAAAATACCATTGAGATGTGTTCATTTAGGTTGGGTCCAAAGGATGGCATCCAAATATCTTTGTATATTGCAAAGGTAGCGTTAACTAATTGTAGGACAACGAATATCCTGCAATGTTGTACAGAGGAGCATTATATCTACGCCTGGTAACCAATTTTTATGATTAGTAGCTCAATGTTTGGTTAACTATGAATACAGCTTGAAGATCATTTGGTGGCATTTCTAATGACCTAATTATATAACTGCAGCCATTGTTTAAATTATAAAAAGGTTTAGTATATTGGAAAGATTATGTGTAGACCATATTAAAAACATATTTATATTAAGTTAAAAGAGAAGGAAAGGCAACAATGACTGGTGGGTGCCAAAAGTTATGCATGCACCAGAAAACTGCCCCTGACTGGGGTTCTTATAGTGAGCACCATAAAGTGATCCTCTTCCTGCTTCTTCTTTCTTTGCTCCGGTGAGCAGCAGAGTGAAAAGCCAAGCTGGATTTTTCGCTGAGACACGTGTCGACACAGGGATTTTAAAGAATTTTGAGCCTTTGCCCTTTATTTGACTCTGCACATTTTCTGTCTGCCCTGACCATTAGCCTGTCTCAAGGACTGTGTTTTGACTGCTGCGTGCCCAGACCTAAGCCTGAACTTGTATTGTTGTCTGCTCCATATACCTGATGCAGTGGTTTGTCTTTTCAGTGTCTATATTAAATCTTGTCCTTGAACCTCACTTTATTGCAAGTGGGTTATTCAGCAATTGGCTCTTTCTTTACAAACCAGCAATTTCTATTACTCAGACATATCAGAATCTTGAAGAAAGGTTAAATAAGGAATAGGGCATTCTATAACATGCTAAAGGTTAACTTAAAGGTAAACCACCTCTAAAGTCAAATTCACAGGAGAAAACAGGTGTACTTAAGGAAAATCGGAAAAATGTGGGAAAACATACATACAGAAAATGTAAAATCAAGGTTTGACCGTAGCTTCGTTTTGTATGATTTATATATAATATATAATATATAATGCATATATATAATTTCTTTGGATGTTATATATAATGCAGGTCCTGATATTGTGCTGCCTCTGCAGACTGTCACCATATAGTTGCACTCCTACATTTATGTGCTGCACCTTAGCTCAAGCAGGCTTACAACCCCCCAGTGTGGCCATAGACTTTATCTATTTTCTTAATTGCCAGAAACTGTTGGAGTATTGTATTTTAGACTTCATTGCTGCTAAGCTAGAAGGGAAATTGCTTGTCACTGGTGCTTCAAAGATGAATATCGCAAAATCCTCTTCTTTCAACTTAATGATGTGTTGAGAAGACCTCAGCAGAGCGTAGAGATCTAGGATAGAGGCAGGGGGTAATTAAGGCCAATAGGTAGCTCACTACATGTGAGTGATGGACAGGAGAAACATTTTGTATTGAGAGTAGAATTAATTAGAAGCCCAAAGAAGACAGATTTTATCAACAGGAAGCAGTTACTGAACAAGGGAATAAAATTATGATCTTTGCACTAAACATAAGTACCAGCTGAAAGTATGGGGATTTGAGTTGTGGAAACCTGACATGAAATACATTGTGGCAGTAATGAGACAAGGGTATGTGTTTGATTTTGTTTCCTGTGGAGAGACAAAAATTGGGCAAAAACACTTGTTCCGGTAGAATTCTCTTAAAATCCTACAGAAGTACCCCTTCTGTCAGGTCTGGACTGGGAGTCAAAATAGACCCTGGCATTCCAAGTACTCAGAGGCCCAAATAGTCCTCCACCAGCCCACTAAAGAGTGACTGTTTATAGGACCTTACAGCAGGCCCTCTGGCATTTGCCAGAACCCACAGATTGCCAGTCCAGGCCTGCCTTCTGTATTGCTCAACTGAGGGATTTGAGAACACCATGAAAATGAAAATCATCTAACCAATGCAAAGTCCAGATTGTGGAAGTAAGTAGAGGTTGGCTTACATAAGAACTCCATAAAAATAACATCAACCAACCAATGCAAATTTTATATTGTTGAAAGAATTAGAGGTTGGCATCTACACACACTTCCACATATGTTAAGCCATAACCATCAACAGTAAATCACTTTTCTACTTGACCCAGCAGAAAGGATGATATCTACCACTGTGTCTGGCCTTCAACCAGACATATGGTCTTGGTTACATAATTTTTCTTGATTATGCTTTTTACTAGTAATTTCATAATTCCTTGCAGTGCTGGGGTCCTGAGCTCAATTTCAGCTTGGGCACTATCTCCAATCAATGTGTATGTTCTCCTGATAGGGTTGCCACCCGGCCGGTATTTTACCGGCCTAGCCGGTAAAACACCTGCCAAGGCCAGGGCCGGTATTACAAATTTACCGGCAAAGTAGCTGTCGGTAAATTTGTAATACCCTTAAAAAGACCCCATCGGCCAGCCCCCCAATCCCCTGTAAATTTACCTTGTCCTTCGGTTCTTGTCCTGGCTGTGCCATGGCCCCGCCCCTTTGCTGCATAACCCCGCCCCCTTTGACGTCTCGCCATGTCCCCTTTTTGTACCCGCCCCCACCAACCCGGAAATTTTTTTTGGGAAAAGGTGGCAACCCTATCTCCTGAGTGTGCATGAGTTTTCACCAGGTTCCCTTGGTTTCCTCCCACACTCCAAAACTATACTGACAGGTTCATTGGCTCCTAATAAATCTAACCCCAATGTGATAGAGACCTTGGGCTGAGACAGATGGGAATGCAGTTCTAAACATATGTAATTTTAAGCAGCTTTCCGAAATTCTCTGTGCTACTAGCCCAGACTGTTGAAACAATAAAGCCAAAGCAAACAAAATAGAAATAATTAAGAGTCAGTACCAGAGAACAGCAGTATACAAACACAACTGCTTTCAAGTGCAATTACAAATAACTTTACAACCACTGAAAATGCATAATTAATGCAGATTGGAAAGTTGCTTAGAATTACATTTTCTTTCATTATGCTTGAGTGGTGATCCCTTTTGGGGGCTGGCTTAAGGGCTAATTCTTCCTTTTAACTTTATTATGATTAAACAAAAACCTTATTTATTTGAGTTTGATTTTACTAGGAACACACACATTTTAAATACACATTGTTTGTCTTTTTCAGTAATAACATTCTTATTTTTTAAAAGATCTGAGCAAGATCTCCACCATGAGAATGAAATTAATTCTTGTAATTTTTGTTAAAAAATTCAAGAAGGTAAGGTCTGTAATATTGAGGATAGCTCTTAATAACCAAAAGTGGCTATAGGGTATTGTTGCAGATTTTAAATAAAAGGCAAGTGAGTCTTCTTTCTTATGATCAGAGAGAAGTTGCCTCTCTTCAAGGAGGTTATTGATCAGCTATAATGGTGCTTTCCACCAACAGAAGCAGCTTAAAAACAACTTCCCAACAAAGCGTGTGATGGTTCTGTTCCTATGAAGGCATCCTACTGAGAAGGACTTGGCCAAGGGGCACAAAGATAAAAATGTAAATTTATACTTTGGTAATGATGTAAAAACTGAGAAACCATGCTGTGATACTGAGGTGAAACATTTGGAGTAGACTTTTCTTGCCAGAAACTTGTAGCATTAAATGATCTCAGAAGAAAAGCTTTTGTGGAAACATCTCTTTCCAAAGTATTCATTACACCTCTGTATTATTAAATCTTTGTTGGTTTCATTGACATGTCTTTATTCTCATAATGAATAATTGACACCATAATGAATCTTAACAATTCACCGTAATAATTAACTTCAGTAGGGACTCAGTATTTCAATTTATGTGCAAAATACTGGTTTATATGATGTTTATTTTACTTACTTTACTAACACATAAAGTATGAAATTAAGTTGATGCTATTGGCAGACCCAACCAAGCTCTTACCACTTCCAACGCCAGATGCTGGGCTGCAGAAAACACTTTGACAGAGCACGAGGAGGAAACCTATGCTGCCTGTTGAAAACTACTCAGATAAACTAGCTCACATCTCTAGAATAACAGGTCCAATTTTTGCATCAAAAAGTATCAGTTTAAAACCTAATGAGGGTCAAAACTGGAAACCTAAACAGAGCAAATACAATTATTATATAATATAAATGTACCTGTACATCAAAGGAAATAGTAATTTCTGAATTGAGCACAAAGCACCCAATAAAACAAATATACCAGCATGGTGCATAGAATTACCAGGCAGTTTAACCAAAGGCAGTACAGAAACAACACCGGGTATAACCAAATCCAACAAGTACTGGCTGGTTAATATCATTAAATGTTTACCCCTTGCATGGTCTGACTGGCCCACCAGAATACCCAAATAAACTCCCAGTGGGACCAATCATTTGGCTTTATATGCCTATAATACACAAAAGCCATGAATATCTTGTAAATTATATCCTTATAAACGGTGAGTTCTGATGTCATCAGTTATAAACAGTGAGTTTTGATGTCATTTCTGTCACATGACTCCCTAAAACTTGTGTATTATAATAAATAAAGTACCCCCAGTTGCAAAATAAGAGGATATTAGAAGTTACCTCGGAGTTCCATGACCTGTATAATATATATATAATATATAATATATATTATATGGTCATGAAACTCCTCGGTAACTTATAATATCCTTATATTTTACAAGAGGGGGTACTTTATTCACTATATAATACACAAAAGCCATGAATATCCTGTAAATGATATCCTTATAAACGGTGAGTTCTGATGTCATTTCTGTCATATGACTCACTGAAACGCGTGTATTATAATAAATAAAGTACCCCCAGTTGCAAAATATGAGGATATTCGGCCTCGTGCTTTTATATGGTCGTGAAACTCCTCGGTAACTTATAATATCCTTATATTTTACAAGAGGGGGTACTTTATTCACTAAATAACATGGAGATAGCCCATTGCTGTATCAGAACAAAGAGGAAAAATGGAAGGAATGATGGATGATAGTAGTACTGAGTGGTCTAAGGCTTTCCTGTGAGCCCCTGGCATCCCAGTCTGACACAACACTTGCAGTGCTGAATGTGTTTTCGAAGGTAAGTAGCCAAGTGTCTTACATAAGCTAAGCTTTTGGTAAGTTACCTGCAAAGGAATGTGGTACCTAGAGTACAGGGCCATGAGCCACATTGAAATGTAAAAAGAATGTGGGAACAACACAAGCATTAAAGGCCCCTGGGGATGTCAAATAAAGGCTCTGATTGGCTATTTGGTAGCCTCTGTGTGAATGGCCAGCTTACAGGAGGCTCTGAATTCCACACTCAAATGTTGCGTCCAAATTCAAAAATAAGCACCTGCTTTGAGGACACTTGGGGGAATGTAATAAAAGTCGGTAATGGAAAAAATATTCGCAATGCAAAACGTAATGCCTCTGTGCGAACAAATTTGCTTTTGTGCGAATTTAATATAGCTTTTGCGAACCCGGAAACTGTTTAGCGACCACTTCCGACAGTGGAAGAATGTTTGCAAATTTTATTGTTAGTACCAGTGCGCAGTGAATGTAATAAAACTTCTTACTGAAAAAGTTGTTATTACGATTACGACACTTTCAAGCACTTTTGGGCAATGCACAATTAACATTCGCAATGTAATAACTGTTTAAGGAAAAATATTACTTGCAAAATTAGACTTTTTATTCTTATTTGTGCTAATTGTTTTGCTCTTTGTGACTTATATTATATATATTCCCCCAACCGAGAGCAACATCCGAGTGGTTTGTGAGCAACACGTTGTTCAGGAACCATTGATTGGGGGATCACTGATATAGAGGGTGCTGCAAGGCCTACTGTGTAACTAGGGAGGCACAGTCCTTCATTGGGGAAAATCTAATGGAAATATAAGGGTCCCAAGTGCTAGGGTACTAAGGGGTGCAAGAGCTTTCACCCCACCCACCTCTGAGATAGAGTGCTAATGCAGGCAGAGCTCTATTCACAGGACTAGGCTTAGTTCTCTGTGTTTCAAAACAAAGCACAGGGGCCTACAAAGATTTAGCAAGAGCAGAATGCAGTGTGAAAAGTGCGGGGGGAAAAAAAAAATCTGATAATGGCATTTTTTTGCCTACTGCTAGACCCCTGTAATCTCAGCAGGGGCTATCAGACTCTACTGACAATACAATTTCAATAAGAATGGTGCAAGGTGTTGCTTTCGGTTCAGCAAGCTGCTATTTGAATTATGGGCTTCTATTAAATCACAGAAGGTATAAATGGAGAGAGTCTAGGCTGAAGGCAGTATCATGTACTACTTATTTAAATTGCACAGATTGCTACAGGGAGGAACATACAGCAAATAAATAAAAACAAAATTAGGAATTAATACATAAACCTCTTATATTTCATAATAAACAAAGATCAAATGGCCCACTATAAATGTCATTTCCATTACAGCTACAGCATCAAAAGCCAGAAAAACTGCAGGCACTTAATATTCAATACTATACAAAACAGGGGGAAAATGCACAACTAACACACTGTTTATAAGAGACATTTACAATTACCTGGGATAATGTACTCACACGAGGCAAAGTTGAACTAACAAAGCAGCCTATTTTCTTTAATAAAATAGCTTTCAGCAAATGTGGGTTTATTCATATGAATGAGGCTGTCATACTGGTTGCTCCAGTGTCTATATATGAAAATCCACTCAAAGCTTTAAAGTAAACTGTACTTTCCAGAGACCCTGTTGTCATGGAAACCTGATAGACCATTTGCTAAGCTTTAGTAAAAAAGGAGTAATATCATACCAGCGCTGCAGAGTATGTTGGCACTTTATAAACATGAGATAATAATAGTTTGGAAATATTTTTTTACATTTAAAGGGATCTTGTCATGATTTGTCATGATTTTTATGGTGTAATTTAATTTATTTCCAAATTACACTGCAAACAATTCACTCTAATATGTAAAATATAATTCCTGAACAAACAAGTATATATTTTTTTAGTAATATTGGTGTGCAGGCAGAACATTTCTGGTCATTTTGCCTGATAATGTGCTTTCAGAAAGAGCCAGTGCTGCACTATGGAACTACTTTCTGGCAGGCTGTTATTTCTCCTATTCAGTGTAACTGAATGGGGTTTTTACTATTGAGGGTTCTTATATCTACCAGGGAGCTGTTATCTGGATACCTTCCCATTTTTCTGTTGTTAGGCTGCTGGGGGAGGGGGTGATATCACTCCAACTTGCAGTACAGCAGTAAAGAGTGACTGAAGTTTATCAGAGCACAAGTCACATGACTGGGGGCAGCTGGGAAACTGACAATATGTCTAGCCCCATGTCAGATTTCAAAATTAAATACAAAACAAATATGTTTTCTCTTTTTAAAAACCTATTTCAGTGCAGAATTCTGCAGCACTATTAACTAATGTGTTTTGAAAAACCGTGACAGTACCCCTTTAAATTTGGTTTTATTTATCCAGCACTAACAAATAAAAATTTAATTTTATTTGAGAAAGGTTTCCTTTTAAAGTTCTCTGGAAAACCGTGAATGACATCTGACTCCTGTTTTTCTTCTTTTGTAAGAATTGTATTCTACAGAGCCTGTCTGTTATTGATATGTTAGCTGCTGGGGAAGCAATTGTTGGAGTCTTGTCACCGGCGCTAGAGGAGATGAGTTGGGGGGAGGGGTGACTAGTCGCCTCACGTATCTTTTTTGCCCTATTTAACCTAAATGGCTGCCCCATGGCTACACAACCACTTATTTATATAAACAGCAGTAATGCTTTGAAGCAAACTCAGTTTTTATCAGTGCAGTATTTAAATACATAACCAGAATAGAAGAGAGAATCCATCAACATGAAGTAACTCACCAAGTGATGGAAGAGGCCCAGGTACACTGCCCTGAGCCTTCAGCAAGGGGAGCAGTCACAACCAGGAATTTAGAGAATGTAGAGCAGGCACTCGGATAAAGGCAATCTTCTCCCAGGCAGTAAAGTTGAGTAAAATTATTTTATTATGTTAATATTAGCCTTATGCTTTTTGTGTTATACACACTTAGGGGCAGATTTATTAAGTTTTCTTTTAAAGCTATATACAGTAGGGACTGTTCAGAGAATACAGTATGTATAGCGTATACAAACTCCTGCATATACTAGATTCTACCTTGCTTTATTCAGACACTTTTGTGTAAGTAAATATAGTCTATAGTTGACTGTTTTTAAACTACTGCAATTATCATTACAGGTGTGGGATCCATTATCCAGAAATCCATTATCCAGAAAGCTCCAAATTACAGAAAGACTGTCTCCCATAGACTCCATTTTATCCAATTTATCTAAATGTTAAAAATTATAAAAATGCTTTTCTTTTGGAGTTGTTTGTATTAATAAAACAGTATCCGAACTAATATATAATTAATCCTTATTGGCAGCAAAATGAAAGACACTTGAAAGTCACCGGTACAGTCGCAGGGTATGTTTCACAAGGATATATGGTTAAAATCCACGTTTATTAGATAAGGTTAAAAGCTTGCAACACTTCAAAAGTAGTAGATGGGGCAGGGGAGTCCATGGCTCAACGCGTTTCGTGACTGTGCTAGTCAGGCTATAAAGTGTCCCTGCTAATGCCTCTTGTAATAATATAAATCCCCAACAGCCGATATTCTAATATTTATGTAAACTCTATACTCCGCACTGATGCCCCAAAGACAGAAGGTTGAGAAGGTATATGGCAAGTATGGTCCCAGCTGCTCAGAGAAAGTACTTTCTGTGAGATTAACATATTATAAAACAATGAAGTAGTAACCAGTCATAGCATACAGATAAAAGTCCTACGTGATAAGATTGGTGACTTCCCTGTTGTAGGGCATACTGTAGTTATAAGTCCTTCACCTTTCCTCTTTACTGCAAAGCCAAAAATAAAAGAAGATGACACACAATGCAAATGACAAAGAGTTATTTCGCTTTTTATTCAGCTGCTCTCTGGTTTCCAATTTCAGCAGTATGGATCAATGGTCCAAGTTACCCTAGCACCCATGCATTGATTTGAATAAGAGACTGGTATATGAATAGGTGAGGGCCTAACCAGAAAGATGAGTAATCAAAAGTGGCAATAACAATACATTTGTAGTCAGTGACCCCCATTTGAAAGCTGGAAAGAGTCATAAGTAGGCAATTAATTAAAAAACAATAAAAAGGAACAAATGAAGGCCGATTGAAAAGTTGCTTTCTAAAAGTTAATCTAAAGGTGAACCACCTCTTTAAAAAATATATATATTTCTAAACTATTCGGAGTATTATCATACGTACTGAGATATTTCTGGCAACTGTTATCATTGCCCCCTTTAGACTTGCTCCAGGTTGTAACTCTGCAGAATGAAGAAAGATAGAGATAATCCTCACCAAGGCTGTTACAATCTGCTTCTGTATAAATGACGAGTAAGTTGTGATTCAACAGTAAAATGTTTAACCATAATTGTTGAGCTGTTTAGTCACTTTCTGTCACAACACCATTTAAAAAAACAACTGCTACATCGGTCATCCAAGGCTCATCTCGTTAGGACTCATTATCAATCTGTGAACAGGCTGGGCAGAGTGTCCCCTCGAGCAATACCATCATTCATTAGTGCAGTGTAACCTTTAAACAGGGAACACAGTCATACATTAGGCTGCAGTGCACTTTTTGTTATCTGCCTGATGCTTTCCATGCTATTTTAATTCAGGTTTCCTTGGAAATGGCAATGTAGGAGGTGATGTGGAAGATAGTGTTAATAACCAGATGCCTTATTCTGAAGAAACCCCATGGTTTCTGTGGGGTTTTTTGGGCAAAAACTAGAATTTTTTCGAGATTTAAGCTGGCCATAGACGCAAAGATCCGAAAAAAAGTCGGGACTATCCACACCCTGTCCGAAAATCGTATGAATCCTCGAGAGTCCCGTCATTTTTCGTCCCACAAAGATCGGTCATTTGGTCGATCGGACAGGTTAAAAGATTTCTGTCAGCTACCGATAATATTGCTGCATGTATTTCCGATCGTACGATTTTCAGTGGAAGACTGTCACTAGCTTTTGTCAGACATATCTTTCGTACGATTGCTGTCGGGCAGAACATCGACTGATCTGTTCTTTTACTACTTTTATTTGGTCGGAATGGTTAGTGGCAGGTCTGGAGTTGGGGGAAGTCCTTGAACGATCAGATCTTTGCATCTATGGCCAGCTTTATTATATACCCCAAAGCTGCAAAAAGTCTGAATCTGAAAATCCACCACCTCAAACCTGCCGAGGTCATGTAGAATTCAATTGGATATGTCCCATTTACATTTTGAAGATTTTGTGGTTTGCTCTGTGTTTCGTCCGATAATCTGAAAAATTCTGGGTTTTCGGCTGATTCTGGCATCAAATCTGGAAAATTTGTATGATTCAGGTTTTTGCTCAATTTTATCGAGTTTTTTTCCCCAACTTCTTCGAGTTATTTTATTGATAAATAAGGTAAAATTGTGGATGGGAGTTTGGTTGAGCTTGGTTTCATAAAAAGATGTGATAAATTTGAGTATTTAACCCCCTTAGTGTTCAGCCCAGTAAGATACAAGTCCCAGATGAAATAAATACCACCAGAAGCTTTCAATTTTTGAACTTCCTTCCTCAAAACATGATGCAGAAAGGAAAACGTTTTGAAAGCATTTTACCTCTCAGAGCTGCTGTGAGAGGTCAGAAGCTAGGCTGAAAAGTGGGAGTGTCTGTTCAATCTCCCACAGGAAGTGGTCACAGCATTGACTGACAGGCTGAACTCTGCAGGGAAACCCCTCCCACCCTTTGTGTGTGTTCACAGCCTGCACATTAACTGTCTTATGCTGCTGCTTGATCATTCACTTATAACAATATACCTTAAATGTTCAACATAATAGATGTGAAGTTTAATACAAACTGTAATAGTAATGCAATAGTAATATTTATTACTTTTATTTAAAGTACAACAGTATGCTCCTGTGTTCATTCCCGGATTTGTGGCGAGGCTACATAGGCCCGGGCCTAGGGTTGCCACTTTTTCTGGAAAAAAATACCGGCCTTCCTATATATTTATCTATTTTCCCTATTAATAACATTGGGATCATACCGGGCCGGTAAAATACCAGCCAGGTGGCAACCCTACCCGGGCCTAGGGCGGAGAAAGTTTAGGGGCGACAGGCCGCCCAGCCTCATTGGGAACACAGCGTTCCCCATCGCTCCCCAGCGCAATAGCGCATGTACTTATGTGCGCTCGCGGGAGGGGGTGTGTGCGGACCGTGGCGCTAGGACCCAGAGGTCATCGCATGGCGGGCGCTAGGACCACGGGGCGCCGGGGACGCAAATCCAGCCTTGTCTGTGTTCATAATGCATTGTTATACACTGTGCAACTCTCTGTCTCTATTACATTATAAAAGTTATACAGTGGACATTAGTATTTACTGTTATGATATTTCAGAACAGCAGGTTTGTTTTCCTGAATATTGATATATGATCAGGTGCAGGGAGTTGCAATGGAATAAATGCAGCACTTCTGAAACCATTTATGATCAGGTACAGGAAGTTGCAAGGGAATAAATTCAGCTGTTGTTGTGGAACAGTTTATGGTCAGTCACAGGGAGTTGCAAGGGAATACATGCAGCTGTTCTGGAACAATTTATGATCAGGTGCAGGGAGTTTTGCAAGGGAGAAATGCAGCTGTTATGGGAGAATTTATGTTTAGGTGCAGGGAGTTGCATGGGAATAAATACAGCGGTTCTGGAACAATTTATGATCAGGTGCAGGGAGTTGCAAAGGAAAACCCAAAAGATGTTGATAGCTTTTTGCATACAACATAATACTGTGTAGAAAATGACTATGGTATTTACACTAACTCCTGAAACTCATTGCCCCCAGAAAAGAATAAAACACTCAAGAGTCTAAAACTGGAGAGAGACTGCTGAGCAGGAAGTTGAAAAGGGGGAGGAGGGCGTTTCTGATGTTTTTGACCCAAAAGGTATTTATATAAAAACTATTTCTTCTATTTTACATGGTTTGATGCATTATGAAAATGTATGCTATATCTTACCTGTAGCTGCTGATACATATCTTTTAACTCGTTAGCTTCTCTTTCATTCTTTGGAAAAACTCGTATTACTTTATCCCTGTTTAAAAGATTGGGGACACAATAATAAACTTCATTAACCATCAATAGATCCATTTCCCATTTTTTCAGTCTTGTACATTAGGACAATACATTCAACAGTGCATATTAGATATCCCCATATATTAAAGGACCAGTAACATAAAAAAAAAATTGTTTGTATATAACGAAAAAAAAGACACCAAGACATATTTAACTTTAAAACCGCAAAGTCTTTATTAAGAAATAACTTACCGATACTCCGCTTGTGCTCCTCTTCAGGAAAGGAGACAGGGCGACGATCCATCGTGTGGTGCTCGATTTCTCCTCCCTGCCTTCTACTGGAGTTAGCCAGGGAGAATTAATCGAGCACCGCATGATGGATCGCGGCCTTTTCTTAAGAGGAGTGCAAATGGAGTTTCGGTAAGTTATTTATTAATAAAGCTATTTTAAAATTAAAAATGTCTGGTTTTTTTTCATTATATACAAACAAATTTTGTTTTAAAAAAAAATGTGATGTTACTGGTCCTTTAAAGAAACTGCTTTTAGTAAAGCTATAAAAAAATAGCAACCAGCAAACAGAACCTTTGTACTGGTTACTAAAATCTATTCTTTACTTGTCTGTAAGTTTAAAAATAAGACATGGCCTTTGTGTGGTTGTAAAGAACACTGGTGCAGGTAAGGGATCCGTTACCTGGAAAACCTATTATACAGAAAACTCCAAATTACTCCCATAGACTCCATTTTATCCAAATAATCCAATTTTTTAAAAAAATGTTTTATTTTTTCTCTGTGATAATAAAACAGTAGCTTGTACTTGATCCAAACTAAGATATAATTCATCCTTATTGAAAGCAAAACCAGCCTATTGGTTTTTTTTTTTTACTTACATGATTTTCTAGTAGACTTAAGGTATGAAGAGCCAAATTACAGAAAGATCCATTATCCTGAAAACCCCTGGTTTCCAAGCATTCTGGATAACAGGTCCCATAACTGTATTGCATTATTGCAAATAAGCTATTGTCGACCCAACTTTATGTAAGTTTTTGATGTTTTTCTTACTGGGAAAAATAATTGGTTTCCAGAGTTTATTTTTATCTACATTAATTTGTTTTGGGAAATCAGCTTACAGATCAGAAATTCTGACGTACATCAGTGATTGAATTTATGATTGTGTTGCCACAATTAGCCTCAAATTGTTTCAGATGAACTGAAATTCTAATATGATATTAGTTGATAGGAAGCTAAAAACATGATTGATTGTGATCAGATCATCTCAAAATAGGTGCAGATTGATTTGCGTGTTACATAGCTAAGGTTTAGGGAGGAACTCCAGGGGCAATTTCGCAGTATATATACTGCAGAATTTTTTTTTTTTTTTTTTACAATTTTTCTTTTTACAATTTTTTATTTGCCTTTTTTTTTTATATACCTTGTGCTGCTGGTGTGTCTGGGCTGGCTCCCTCCCCCATCTGAATTTGCAATTCCCCCACCCAGTGAAATGGAAGAGGCCAGAGAAAAATATATAAATAGGCGGAGAGAAAGCACCTCCTGCCGCAGTCTAGAGAGGGAGTGTGGAGGAGGAGACGCCCATCGGAACAGTGCGTCGGAGCAGCGCGTTGGTTTTCATTTTGTTTTATTTGTGGCTTTTGAGTTATTTAGCTTTTTATGCAGCAGCTCTCCAGCTTGCAAATTACAATTGCAGCAATCTGGTTGCTAGGTTCCAAATTACCATAGCAACCATGCACCGATTTAAATAAAACACATGAATATGAAGCAGAGGCCCTAAACAGAAAGAGACGTAATAAAATGTAGAAATAACAATAAATGTGTAGCCTTACAGAGAAATTCCTCTGACCCCCATTTGAAAGCTGGAAAGAGTCAGAAGAAGAAGAAGAAGGCAAATAATTAAATTATTAGAATAAAAGAAGGCCAATTGAAAAGTTGCTTAAAATTAGCCATTTTATAATATACTAAGGGGCACATTTACTAAGCTCAAGTGAATGATTAGAATAAAAAATACTTTGAATTTCGAAGTATTTTTTTGGCTACTTCGATCATCGAATTGGCTACTTCAACTTCGAAACGAACGATTTGAACTAAAAATCGTTCGACTATTCGACCATTCGATAGTCGAAGTACTGTCTCTTTAAAAAAAACTTTGACTACCTACTTTGCCACTTAAAACCTACCGAGCACCAATTTTAGCCTATGGGGAAGGTCCCCATAAGCTTTCTATGTTTTTTTTGATCAAAGGAAAATCCTTCGAATCGTTTGATCAGAAGAATTTAATCGTTCGATCGAAGCATTTGCGGTAAATCCTTCGACTTCGAAGTCAAAGGATTTTACTTCTAGGGTAGAATATCGAGGGTTAATTAACCCTCGATATTCGACCAATAGTAAATGTGCCCCCAAAAGTTAACTTAAAGAATTCTCTCATCTGGCACACAAACCTTTGTATAGGTACAGAGTACTAAAATCAATTTTTGATGGTAAGTTTAAAAATGAGAAGCAATGGACATTGCTTTGTGTGATTTGTCAAGCACATTAATGCAAATAAGCTATTGCCCATCAAATATTGTATACGTTTATTGGTACGTGTATGGCCACCTCGCAGCTGTCCCAGAATATGTTGCATATTGTTGCTTCCTAGGGGAGCATAATACTCTACTTAACTCACAGAAAGCACTAAACCTATTTCTAGTAAACTGCACGTAGCAACTACTAATCTCTTAATGCTGGCCAGCTGCTTCTTTATTACAATTATTAGTAGTAGGAGTAATATTTATAGAGCATGCATGTATACAGAATGCATGCCAATTCTGACAGAGACAGGAGACAAAGAAGGTCCTGCTCATTAGAGCTTAATTAGCAATTAATTAAGTAAAGTATTTCTGTATATAGTTAGCTGGAAGCCTGTAAATGGCTTTAATAAAAATTAAGACGGGTTTGTGCAGTCATGGAAAGTTAAGGCCAATACCAGTATATAAGAAAAGGTTGGGCACATTACGTGTAGATATTCATTAATGGCAGATTTTGATTTGTGTGCAATTTATAGTTGCTATAAATTTGTATTCAAAATGGTTTTGCAAGTTTGGTTTTTAAATAATCTAATATAGTTGTTTAATAATGTAACAAAACTTGTAAAATAGCTCAGCATTCTTATATATATATATATATATATATATATATATATATATATATATATATATATATATATATATATATATATATATATATATATATATATATATATATATATAGAAATGTAAAGTACAGTTCTGCGGCCCATTAGGAATTATAGTGTATTTTGTTAATATTTATCTGTGGTGGGATGTTTTACTTCGCCGATATCTAATGATGCCAACCTTGTACAGGTATGGGATCTGTTATCCAGAAATCTCCAAATCTCTGGAATGCGTATCCCATAGACTTCATTTCAATCAAATAATTCCAACTTTGAAAACTGTTTCCACCTGTAACTATGAAACAGTACCTTGTTCTTTATTCCAGCTAAGATATAACTGATCCTTATTGAAGACAAAACAAGCCTATTGGGTTTATTTAATATTTACATAATTTTCTAGTAGACTTAAGGTATGAAGAGCCAAATTTCGGAAAGATCCATTATCCAGAAAAACCCAGGTTCCGAGCATTCTGGATAACAGGCCCCATACCTGTATTGCATTATTGCAAATAAGCTATTGTCGACCCAACTTTATGTAAGTTTGTTGATATTTTTCTTACTGGGGAATACTAGAGGCTGAATAATTTTGAAAAATGTTTTACTTTTTCCCTGTAATAATAAAACAGTACCTTGTTCTTCATTCCAGCTAAGATATATCTTGATCCTTATTGAAGGCAAAACCAGCCTATTGGGTTTATTTAATATTTACATGATTTTTTAGTAGACAAATATGGAGATACAAATTATTTTCTTATCTGTAAACCGCCTGGCCCTTAGCATTCTGGATAACAGGTCTCATTCCTCTAGTGCTTAATTGAATCAGTATATTCCAGTACAGGTTACTGTACATACTTCAGTCTGGATTGGTAGTACAAGTATTGGACCTGTTATCCAGAATGCTTGGGTCCTAGGGTTTTCTGGATAACAGATCCGTAACTTGATATGAAAATTCTACTAGAAAATAATTTAAACATTAAATAAACCCATTAACCTGGTTTTGCTTCCAATAAGGATTAATTATATCTTAGTTGGGATCAAGTACAAAGGTGCTGTTTTATTATATTTATATTATATTACAGAGAAGAAGGAAATATTTTTTAAAAATTTGGATTATTTCGATAAAATATCTATGGGAGACAGCTTTTCTGTAAATTTGGAGCTTTCTGGATGACGGGATTCCGTATTACGCATCCTATACCTGTAATTTAATAAGAAGCTACAATAAAATTGTTTAATATGTCAATGTAATTTTGTAAATGGTCCAGTACTGTATAATAATATCACATTGAGTGCAAGTTGGCAAGTCAGAATATGTTTAAGTATTCAAACAAAGAGCGTGTCAGGAGTGAGGAATGGATTATCTAACGTGATTTTTTTTATCAGAGACTCTAAATGAATTCTCTCTCCCTACATATTATCTCTGCCCGAGCGTTGACGTTGCTGCCATCTTCAATATGAGAAGTGAAAACTTGTCCCACTTCTTTAAAGCCTGTGTACTGCCTCCCTAATCAGTGACCCTGAGTAAGGTCAGGCGATTTAGAAAGAAAACTTACATTATCTGTACCAGCCAGAGCCGAAAAAACCTATACCAGGGAATCTGAAGGTTATAAATTATCTCAAAGCAAGCAGTAATATGACAAGAATGCTGCAAGAGATGACAATTAAAATAGAATATTTAACTGAAGGAAATGAAAAGCATATTTTACTGAGTTAGAGATACTGCAGTGCAGCTTTGCATTAAAGGCCACATCCACCCCTCATGCTTCTCTGGATTCAAAGTTGTGTATGAACTAAAAACGATGTGTAATATCAGGGTTGCTCATTCCGAGACAGCAAATATTTGAGTGACAAAACATGCAGAATTGAAAACCCTCCCCCCCTCCCGTGTGTTGCCCACCCTCCCTCCTCCCCTCTGGCCTACCCGTCCCGCTGGGCAAATGCCCCTAACTTGTTACCCTTCTGCGCAGGTCCAGTCCAGGGAGTTCACAGACGACATCTTCTTCCACGCGATCTTCTTCCTGCTTTGAACGGCGTTTTGGCGCATGCGCAGTAGGAGCATTTCGCCGGTACGGATCTACTGCGCATGCGACAAAAGTCACAATGTACTTTTGGCGCATGCGCAGTAGATCGTACTGGCGAAATGCTCCTACTGCGCATGCGCCGGTCAAAGCAGGAAGAAGATCGTGTGGAAGAAGATGTCGTCTGTGAACTCCCTGGACTGGACCTGCGCAGAAGGGTAAGTAACAAGTTAGGGGCATTTACCCAGCGGGACGGGTAGGCCAGGGGGGAGGAGGGAGGGTGGGCAACACACGGGAGGGGGGGAGGGTTTTTGCGCCAACTAGGTTTCCTTCCCCTTTAACGGCACATAGTTATTTAAAGGGATAGATCAATTTTAAATTACCTTTTAGTATGATGCAAACAGCTATATTTTGAGACAATTGGTCTTCATTTTTTTTATTGTTGTAAGTAATAAAAAGTAACAATAACAATATATTTGTAGCCTCACAGAGCAATAGGTGTTAGGGCCCCCTTTTTGAAAGCTGGTAAAATGGAGAACAGGAATTAGATTAATAATAATGAAAAAAACTATAAAAGAATAAAAAATGAAGACCAATGTAAAAGTTGCAAGAAATAGACCATTATATAACATAATAAAAGGTTACTTATAGGGGAAGGAACCACCTCTTTAAGGCTGCGTGATAAGTGGTACCTCTTTAGTTCATTTGTTGTATAGGCCCCCCACATGATCCATTTGTTGGCTCAAGGGCTTGTATAAGCCCAGTCTGGCCAACTAATTTGGTAGTCAAATGCATGGATCTAGACCAGGGGTCAGCAACCTTTACAATCAAAAGAGACATTTTGCCCCATCTTCCACTAAAGAAAATTAGTTTGGAGCCGCAAACCATAACCCAGCTTGTAAACTTTTAAAAGTTTTAACCTTTTTTTAATTTTAACTGTTACAACAACAGAATACAACAAACAGAAGTGCAGTGTGTGTGTGTGTGTGTAGGCCTACTTTGAAATAAATTAAACACTGAATAGTCCTATTAAATGCTAGTGTTTCTGAAGCTCCATGCTGATCTTCCTTCTCTTGTCTTGAGTGTGTGACCACAATAAGGACCATGATGAATCATCTTGCTGCTGCTTGGTCTTGCCTGTCACTCCTGAGACATCTATACAGCCCTCACAACTGCTGGCGGCTTCCTGAGTGTGCAATCGCTGTATAGACGACAGGACAGGCAAAGCCGTAAAACCGAGCCACAGCAAGCAGGATGAAGAGCCGCATGAGGCTCCGGAGCCGCGGGTTGCCTACCCCTGATCTAGACATATATATATATCCTTATTAAAGGGGTGGGCATTTTTAGTAGCACAAAATGTTTTAATGTTCTAAAAATATTGATAATAGATTGCATTTGTATGTATGAATTGTGTGGTCAATTTAGAAGTGAGAACCAATGTCGGACTGGGACTCCAGGGGCCCACCCAAAAACCTTAGACCAGGGGCCCACCATAAAACCTTAGAAAAGGAGCCCACTCTCAGTACTAATATTTTTAATCTCCTCAATCAACCTCTATTCTCCTAGTCTGCTCTCTTTATACTATAATCAATTATTCCATCTATTTAGCCTCTTTGTTCTCATAGAAATAGGGAATGGCCATGAAATAGGCCAAAAGTTTAGCAGCATGAGGGCCCACTGACACCTGGGCCCACCGGGAGTTTTCCTGGTATCCCGGTGGGCCAGTCCGACACTGGTGAGAACAATGTTCCCTTGTTTATTATAGTTTATACAGGAGTGGTGGCCACTTCCATGTTGTAGCTCCCACCCTTTCCAGCTATAGTCAAGTGATCCTAGTGGTGGCCAATAAAAGGGCAACCATGTTTGGGTTTTTTAACCTTGAAAGCAGCAAGTAAGTTTAAGGTAAAACGTAGTCCCTGTGTAAAATGTATAATGAATCAATAGAATTCTTAATAAATCAGATGAAAGTTGAGTGTAAGACTGGCCATCTGGTGATGATTTTGATGTAGTTGGCCATCTTAAATATATTGCAATATATGGACAAACAATCCCTGTTTGTTTAAAAATGCTGGATTTTTTTAGTACCTTAATACTCAAGCCCCCATATGTCATAAAAGGCACTAAGTTTGCCTAGGAGCAGTAACCCATAGCAACCAATACAAAGTTTGCTTTTAAACAGGTGACCAGGAAATCCTACTTGCTGATTGGTTGCTAAGGGTTACTGCTCCTGGGCAAACTTAGTGCCTTTAATTACATTACCCCGTTAATGTCCTATATATATTGATAATGGGTGCAGAGGTCTTGTATTTGTCTAGAGACATGTATGGCCAGCTATAAGTGACATTCTGCTGACCCCCTCCTATCATATTATCCATTATTGGTTCAAGGGCTGACTTGGTCTACTAGTTAGGTATCGAGATTAGGTCACCAAAGGGTGACATTAAACCAGCTTAAAGGAACAGTAACATCAAAAAATTAACGTAACGTAAACCTAAAAAACTCAATAGGACTTAATCCCCAAAAAGCCATATCATACTGTACTTAATCGATAATGAATATTGTTAAATAGCAATATTTATTGATCAACCATGACAACAAATGCAATTAAAACACATTAAAGGGGTTGTTCACCTTTGAGATAACTTTTAGTATGATGTAGAGAGTAATATTCTGAGACAATTTGCAATTTGAAAGTTTTTGAGTTATTTATCTTTTTATTCAGCAGCTCTTCAATTTGCATCTTAACCAATCTGGTAACTATAGTCCAAATTACCCTAGCAACCATGCATTGATTTGAATAAGAGACTGGAACATGAATAGGAGAGGCCTGAATAGAAGGATCAGTAATAAAAAGTAACAATAACAATATATTTGTAGCCTTACAGAGCATTTGTTTTTTTTAGCGATGCCCGTTTGAAAGCTGCAAGCTGAGTCAGACTAAAAAAGCCAAATAACTATAAAACTATAAAAAAATAAATAATGAAAACCAATTGAAAAGTTGTTTAGAATTGGCCGTTCTATAACATAATAAAGTTACCTTAAAGGTAAACCACCACTTTAAAAACCCTGACTCCTTTAAAAGGATGGGCCCCTCCCATCTGTGACACAATTGTATTAAAAAATAATAACAATAATAATGATCTCACATGCCCCTATTTGTTACTTTAGCAAAACAAAATTAACAATACCTGATATTTTCATTAATATTTGGTGTTACTGTTAAGAATTATTTTCCTGTGCTAAGCTCTATGTAGTTATTTGGCCATTACTATATGAGTTGGAAAGGCATAGTGTAGTTATCTGCAGTGTTATGGGCAAGACAAATGTGTACTGCTAGCTTAATGGCTTTGCCACTTACTTCATCTACTTTAAGGTTCGTAGCCTAATATCTAACATTTCATTAAAGCACTCACGCAGGACAAATAGCCTTTTAAACTGTGACTCCACTGCCCGAAGTATAATCCAATATACAAAATGTCTCTAACTCCTCACACATGCATAAGCAATGCTGACTTCATCAAAGTTGCAAGTGAACCTCCCATTTGCATGTTTCATTTTTTTCCTCTCCTTATAGTGTGTCCACATTGGGACTTAGTGTGGAAAGTAAAAGTGAAATGTAAAGGGCTATAAACTCCAAAATAAACTTTTGCCTAATTAAAGAAAATAGAATTCTGCAAAATATGCCATTATAAATTCAAACATATGTTCAATGGGTGTAAATGAATTAACAATACAATTGCTACTAAAAGCAGAATCTGTTTGTGCTACACTGCTTCTTGAAGCAATGTTGCAGAAGCCGCCGACTAACAGATCTATGAAGATGCACGCAAAGCACTGTGGGAAATGGAGTCTTGGCTAGAGAAGAGCTGACACCTGTTTTGTTGTTTTAATTGTCAGAACTGGCAGCACAGAGAGGCACACAAAAATGCAGCCTTTAGTTGCAATTACAAATGTAAACACTGAAAATTCAGTATTAAAAGGATAGTTCACCTTTACGTTAACTTTAAGGGTTGGGGCAGACTTCGGGGAGATTTAGTCGCCTGGCGACTAATCGACTCTTCTGCATGGTGACAATCTCCCCGAACTGCCTTCATCGTGAGGCAACTTCGGGCGACTTCGGAAATTGAAGCGAGCGCATTAGTGCAGCCCCGGGCGATTCTTCATTCAAGCAGATGGAAGGCAGTTCGGGCAGATTGTCGCTACGCAGAAGAGGCAATTAGTCGCCAGGTGACAAATCTCTTTATCGGGGCTACAAATCTTCCTGAACTGCCTTCCCGCCCGTCACTTCGGGCGACTTCGAAGCACTCCAAGTGCCATCCCACCAGCAATTTACATTCTAGCCGGCAGGAAGGCAGGGGAACACAGTTCGGGGAGAATGGTCGCCCAGAAGAAGAGGGGATTTGTGGCCGGGCGACTAATCTCCCCGAATCTGAGTGTGTGTCTCTGCCCTTAAGATGGCCACAGACGCAAAGATCCAATCGTACAAATCAACGTACGATCGGACTTTCCCATCTCCCGACACTAACCTTAAAGATCAAAGTCTTACCATTCAGAAGTAGCAAGAACAGATCAGCCAATGTTCTGCCCCTGACAGCAATCGTAC
The DNA here is from genome assembly GCF_017654675.1 of Xenopus laevis. Classification (NCBI taxonomy): domain Eukaryota; kingdom Metazoa; phylum Chordata; class Amphibia; order Anura; family Pipidae; genus Xenopus; species Xenopus laevis. Next base: position 127,611,784 of record NC_054381.1, read on the forward strand.
GATAGTTATGTCTGACAAAGCTAGTGACAGTCTCCCGCTGAATATTGTACGATCGGCAATACACGCAGAGATATTAGCCGCAGCAGACAGAAATTTTCTAACTTGTCCGATCGACCAACCGACTGATCTCCGCCGGACGAAAAATATCGGGACTCTCCACACACGGTCCGAATATCATACGAATCCTCGATTCATACAATCGGATTATTGCGTCTGTGGCCAGCTTTAGTATGTTCTAGAATGGTCAATTCTAAGCAACTTTTCAACTCGTTTTCATATAGTTTTTTTTTTATTTGCCTTCTTCTTCTGACTCTTTCCAGCTTTCAAATGGTGGTCGCTGACCCCATCTAAAATGCTCTGTAAACCTACAAATGTATTGTTATTGCTAATTTTTATTACTCCTCTTTCTATTCAGGCCTCTCCTATTTATATTATTCCATTCAATGCATGGTTGCTAAGGTAATTTGGACCCTAGCAATCAGATTTGCTGAAATTGCAACCTGAAGAGCTGCTGAATAAAAAGTTAAATCAAAAAACACAAATAATAAAAAATGAAAACCTATTGCAAATTGTCCCAGAATATCACTCTACATCATGCTAAAAGTTAGCTCAAAGGTGCAAAACCCCTTTAATATAGATTGTTGGATTGTTTAAAATGAATTATTTTTTGCAACATTAGGCAAAATTGTATTTCACCTTTAAGTAATACACACTCTGACATGCTGCCAGAATAATAGTAAAATATAAGGCACTTTCCAGTTATCATCTAGTATAACAATTAGAGTGTTATGAATACAATCATTCCTTTATAAAGGATTCTGTGTTGCTAAGAAACAGAATCCTGCATTACATTAACCCCATTTGTCCCTCTGAGTTCCTCTTGACTACTCAAATTCCATCAGCCTTGGTTCCAGGAACAATATCAGTCAGTGGCAAAATCCCTGTTTGATCCAATAGCACATACTGTAGTATAGGTATGGGATCTGTTATCAAGAATGCTCAGGATAAGCGTTTTCCGGATAAGAGATCTTCCATAATTTGGATATCCATATTTAAGGTCTATTAAAATAACTTTTAAACATGAATTTAACCCAATAGACTGGTTTTGCTTCCAATAAGGAGTAACTATATCTTAGTTTGGATAAAGTACAAGGTATTGGTATTAAAATGGAGTCTATGCAAGATGGCCTTTCTGTATTTCAGAGCTTTCTGGATTACGGGTTTCCAGGTAATGGATCCCATACCTCTATTTTTGTGTTATAATAACTCTAAACGTATCTCCTGAGTCTGCTCTCAGGATGTAAGCCAATGAAAGGTATGCTTAAGATATTCTAATACAGATATGGGACCTGTTATCCAGAATGCTCGGGTCCCGGGGTTTTCCAGATGACGGATATTTCCGTTATTTGGTTCTTCATACCTTAAGTCTACTAGAAAATCATGTAAACATTAAATAAACTAGGGATGCACCGAATCCACTATTTTGGATTCGGCCAAACCCCCGAATCCTTTGAGAGAGATTCGGCCAAATACCGAACAGAATCCGAACCCTAATTTGCATATGCAAATTAGGGGTGGGAAGGGGAAAACATTTTTTACTTCCTTGTTTTGAGACAAATAGTCACATGATTTTCCTCCCTGCCTCTAATTTATATATGCATATTAGGATTTGGATTTGGTTCGGCCGGGCAGAAGGATTCGGCCGAATCCGAATCCTGCTGAAAAAGGCTGAATCCTGGCCAAATCCCGAACCGAATCCAGGATTCCGTGCATCCCTAAAATAAACCCAATGGGCTGATGATTTTGCTTCCAATAAAGATTAATTATATCTTAGTTGGAATCAAGTACAAGCTACTGTTTAATTATTACAGAGAAAAAGGAAATTTGATTATCTGGATAAAATTGAGTCTGGGAAAGGGCCTTTCAAGCTTCCTGGATAATGGGTTTCTGGATAAGGGGTCCCATGCATGTACTGTAACAATAAAACCCATTTTTCCCACTATGTATGATTGGTATGGTACTATATGCCCAGTTGACATGTGACCAGACAACACTCCAATAATAAAACACCTTCACTCCAATGTCAGTAACAATGCAATGTAGTAAGTAATGTGCCAGTATTAGCCCAAGTATTGCATATTCTATCCAGAGGTAGCACCTTGGACCTCTAGCAGTAAAATAATTCCACGAAAAATATTTTGTTCAAAAAAACCATTTTAGAATTTTATTACAATTATTTTTAGTTACGCATAGATTCTGTTGCTAATACATAAGGGCCTCAGATTCTTTCCAGTTGATCAATAGAATAATCTGTACAACTGTTGCTCCGGCCGTTACTTGGCATAAGAATAAATGCAGAGTAATGAGCTGGGCGTCCCAGATGCGGTGCCAATGCTGACGATCAGCAGGTTTTTGTGCCAGTAACAGTAAGCACACAGTATACTGAGATTTGTTTTTCCTTTATTGGATTTACACTGCATTCATCCAGTTTGCTGCTGAGGTTTGGATTCAGCACTGAGGCAGCTGTTAGATACAGAAAGGAATAGAGTGTACCTGGTGCATAGTCTCCCCTGCTGCTGCTGCTGCTGGATCTCACAGCCCTAAATGAATTGCTGCCTCTATCCTTATTTCACCCTTTCTTTCTGGGGACTATTAACCCCCAGAAATAAATGTGCAAGTCCCAGATCATGAATGTATGTGTCATGTATCTATGAATCAGGGACCAAGCATAGATTCCTCGTGCTATACACTGAATACTAACACACTTGCACAGCAACAGCTATAGAAACTGCAGTTTTCAAAGCAAAATTGTCAGAACAAAAATGCCATCTGGTGGTAGAATATATTACAACAGTGATTTTTGACCAATTTAGATGTAAATACAGGAATGATATACCATTCCTCTCCTGGTGGTTCCTACTGTATTCACATACATTATGGTCAATTTCATAAGGAGCCAGTTACCCTGTCTGTATATTTTGATGTATGGGAGAGAGCCTACACAAGAATCAATAGAACAAAGTCACTGGTTGGAATCGAATCTTGGACCCCAGCACTGCAAGCTAAGTCCTTTGGTGTAAAGGGGTGAAAAAAATATCAAAAGCATTGCTACGGGTCATTAGGGATCCCTCTACTGGATCTCGTAGGCAGGTGGTGAGTCCAAGATTTCCTCAGTGGCATGTGTCCCCTGCACTCCCTAGCAGGTACATATAACTGAGGAGCAAGCTAAGGGAAGCCTAACTGCCAACCATTTGCATACCTCCTAACTGTCCCATTTTTAGTGGGAAAGTCCTGATTTTGACAGCTCAGCCCGCAGTCCCTGTTTCTCACTGAAATGTCCCAAGTTTGTATTGGAGCCCCTGCACTGACGCCAGAAAAAATATTTGTAAAACATAATTAAATAAGAAGCTTTTGGCCCAGAGAGCCCAGAATACCTATCGCCTGCACTTAGATACCATAGTAACTAATTAATATAAGCAGGTCTCTTGGGAGAACGGTGACTTGGGCAGTATCAAAACTGTTATAGCATATAAAACATGTACCTAAAAAACACAGAAATGTGTTCAAACTTTCCATAACCTGCAAGGTTTTGTAAAATTAACATGGTACTTTACTTTAAAGCTAATGGTTTATACCACTTTTTATCTAGAATCTTTTTAACTGTGGTACTGAAGGGATTTAATGCTAAGTGGTGATTTTCTAATACGCTCAGAAACTCCAGTTCTCTATCTTGCTTCTTTTCATATTTTTGCTCTGGGATTTGTGGGAAGATAGCTCCTCTCATTAGTCAGGGAAGGTAAATACCGAGACCACAGTCCCAGATGCTCTGACTTCTCCACCTTTGTGGGGTCCTGAAGGTAGCCAAAGATAAGATAGTTTCTACGGAACTTCTCCACCCTCTCTTATTTCCATTTATTACCTTTACATACGGAACCTGAGCTCAAGCATTAACCAATATGGATGAATTGATACTCATTTATTCATTGCACTTAGTCACTTTATTATTGTGCATTGATTTTTACTTAATCTGATAAGCACTTTATTTACAGCTATAGCAATCAGTTGTGAATAATCAGTAATAATTAACACATTTTACTAGAAATCATCAAGTCACTTTAGTCATTGGAACTTCAATCCAATGAAATTAGTGGAGTCATTTTCAATCCGCACTTTAATCGATTTGAAGCAATTATATGGATTCATTTATTTATGGTTTAGAATTGGTAATTTATTAAACTTTTTTAAGGAATTATTAATTCTGTATTTAATTCATATCACCATCACTGGTGGAAAAATATTAATTATTTATTCATTGGAACATAATTATTCAGTCCAGCTCACACATTGGAGAAATTGATTATTAAGGGGTATCTTTTCTTAAAAAAACCTTTTATTTAGGGGATGCATGCAACACTCCACTTCTAAGGAGGGGCAACTACATTTTAGGGTGCTACATGTTTGCACCTGCTCTTTCATCTTGCCCCAGACTTGACAAAAGACTTTCATAAAAAGGGGGAGGCAATAAATAGATAAAGATGGCTGAATATAGAGCAAACAAATAGGGAGAAAAAAATCAACTGCCAATAACCCACACTGTGCTACAGACAACATTCATCATGATATCATCATTTTGTCCATATCATTTTCATGAATGAATGATACATACATAAAGGCATATTACCTCTGTTTAAGGGTAGGACGACACAGGCGTTTTCGGCACGATCCGTTGTGCTGTGACAAAATGCATGCAACGAAAATAAGGTAAAAGATAGAAATGTCGAATGAAGTCGCAGCATTGATCCGACGCGACACGACTGTCGGATGCAGACGCAGCATCTGCATCCAACAGTCATGCCGCATCGGATCAACGCTGTAACTGTCGGATGCAGACGCAGTGTGCAGCATCTGCATCCGACAGTCGTGTCACGTCGGATCAACGCTGCGACTTCATCCGACATTTCTATCTTTTACCTTATTTTTGTCGCAGCACGTCAGATCGCGCCGAAAACGTCCGTTTAGTCCGACCCTTCTACTTTTGGCATGTGGCATTTTTGCTTTATTTAATGAGTGAGCCTGATTTGCCAACTGTGTGATTAGGGGCGACACTGATATTTGTGGGGGGTGTGGGTAATGCAAAGTGAATGTCCCACAATGCAACATTTGCAGTAAATGCCTTTTTGGCCTTACAGAGCATTTGTTTTTTAGGTGGGATCAGTGACCCCCCCCCATTTGAAAGCTGGAAAGTGTCAGAAGAAAAGGGCAAATAATTCAAACACTATAAAAAAGAAAACATGAAGGCCAATTGAAAAGAGGCTTAGAATTAGAAATTCTATAACCGATTATAGTTAACCTGAAGGCCAACTACCTCTTTAAGTTAGGGGAGATGCAGACTGTTTGGTCTTATGCAGGAGAGCAGAATTTATTTTGTTTATCCCCATATATGTGTGTGTGCTGTTGTTACCAGAGATTTTTAGCTATAATTTCCCTTAAACAATTCCTAACTTCAAAATCTGTTATCGATTGTCTTCACCGACAGCAATTGTGCGAATTCTTGGAAAGCAGTTGCTCCCTGCACTCTGGCCAAAGTTCTTACAAACACGTTCAAATATGCAGAAAATTTTCCTTGAAGTTGACAGGAACCCAAATCCAATGCTATTTCATTTTTAAAATGTTTTAAGTTCTTCCCGAAGAACATATTTTTGTGCAATGAAATCTGGGCTCCCCTTAAAACTGAGACTGGGACTGAATATCAACTTAAAGCAATATCTGTTGTTTTTTTTCTCAGCACAGAAAAGCACTGCTAAAATAATTAATTAGAAAACTGTATTACTGCGAACTCCAGACTTGACTTAAAGCAGTCATCTCTGTGTTTTAATCTTGTCTTTTTTTTTAATTCAAATTAGTGTAACGCTAACTTGGGCTATACAGGCCAAACTGGGTTAATGTCCAGCTAGTGCTTAGAGCATGGGTTACATGTGACTCTAACACTTAAGGAAGGGCCTTCGCTAAGTGGAAGATTCAAAGGTGTGGTGTAGTGTAACTACAACTCCCACAGGCTATTGTGCAATACAAATAGAAAGAATGGATGCCAGGATGTTCTTGCAGTGAAAACAGGTGAAACAGTTTATTTGTTCAAGACAAATGAGCCCAGGGTTGTTTACAATAATATGAGGCACAGGCAAAATATAACCAGCAGACTAGGACAGGTGGATGAAACAGCTGAGGAATGTGCCTCCCCTGAGGATTGTAGTCAAGTTGTAAGCAGACCTCCAGGCAGATGTACCTTGAAGTGGTCCGGATCCCACCCAGCAGAGTAGTCAGGGAGAAGAATCTAAGCCTGACTCCCTATCCAATGTGGTCCCTTCACTGAAGGCAATCTAGGTGCCTTGGGAAGCTACTCCCTGCTACAGATCCTTGATGGAGCACAAAGCTGCTCTTGCTATCTGTACGCTCTATCTTACTCTTCTAGAGAGTCTATAACAAAGATTATCCTGTCTCTAGCTGGCCTCGTCCACAGGGTCCCTGCTCCCTGACTCAATATAGGTACTGGTCCCTCTAGAGCTAAAAGCTTTAAGATTAAGGGAGTTGCTCCTGAAACGCGTCAGGTGATGTTGGTTTGTGACCTGTTTCAATAAACCACCTTCTTCTTTCTACCGGAGTGCCACCTTTCCATCTTTTTGCACAAAGATGGAAAAAATCGTTTTTAAAAACGATTTCCTTTTTCTCTGTATTTATAAAACAGTAGCTTGTACTTGATCCCAACTAAGATATAAATGATCCTTATTTGAAGTAAAAGCAGCCTATTGGGTTTATTTAATGTTTACATGATTTTCTAGTGGTCTTAAGGTATGAAGATCCAAATTACAAAAATATCCGTTATCTGGAAAGCCCCAGGTCCCAAGCATTCTGTATAATAGGTCCCAAACCTGTATTGTATTTTTATAGAGACCTACATTGTTCAGGGATATAGTTTTCCTTTAAACATTTCATCTGTCAGTGTACTATATCAGCAGGTGCATGGAGCTGCAGGGGGAGGGGAAGAGGCATGCTTTTGTACCCCCTTAGTGCTCCAGCATTTAAGCCCTGGGGATCTGTAAATGACCCCTTATGACTTCCTGCAGTTACAGCTGTTCTGTGCCAATAGATAACATATAGATAACCACCAACTGCCATGAGACTCTTCCCTTGGTCCATATGCTGACTGTCTCAAGCCATCTTGCTCCTGTTAATGATCCTCACCAGTTGGTGCTGAGGAGCTTTACTGGTTGATCAAATTGTGTTTTTATTCTAAAGGTTAACGTTAAAGACATTAAAGTTTAATCATTCCCTATCTGGCAATACCTGTGAACTCCAAAACCTGCCAGACCTCACTTCATGGTGGAATAAGTACTGGCAGACACTCTTCAGCTTCTGCTCCTAAGATCTTATTGTGATAACATTCATTCTCCTTTACTGGCCTTTTTGTAGCTTGTCATATCTTGTAATTTTTCTAAGCATGGTGATTTCGAAACTTTCTGTAATGAATTGTAAGCATTCATAGCTGGAATGATTTAACATAAGATATTAAAGGGGAACTATTGTGAAAATGTATTTTTTATGAGCTTCAGCACACTAAAAAAAGGAACTTTCTAAATACAATCAAAATAAAATTTCTGCATCATTTCTGAAATAATCAAGTTTATCTTCACTGTCCTTCTCTCTGCATCTGTTTCTCTTTCTATCTTCATGCAGGAGTTGGGAGTCAGATATTCTTAGACAGTCTTATGGGGGGGGCTTCCTTTCCTAGCAGATGAATTAGAGCTCACTCAAATAACTGATTCCAGTACAAACAAAATCACTGGCTTTTGCACAAATCCTGCATGTAGAGAGACAGGATTTCTGGTGATGTTAATAGAGTGAGCTCTAATACATCTTATAGGCAAAAGGAGCGCCCCTATAAGATATATTGGATCTAACTGTGAATGATTATCTGACACCCAACTCCTGCATGAAGACAGAATGAAGAGAAACAGATGCTAAGAGAGGGATATTGAAGATAAACTTGATTATTTCAGAAATGGTACAGAATTTTTAATTGATTACATTTAGAAAACTTCTTATTTCTTTATGCTGAAGCTAATATTGCTGGAAAAAATGCTGAAGCTAATTTTCACGATAAAAGCTCCCCTTTAAGAAATTAAAAGCATTTTTCATCACAAAAAGAGAATTTTCTTTTGGAATGAGAGTGGCTATATAGCACCTTCTTGATACAATCTGTTCAGTTTAACACTGATGCTGCAACTGTCTCACAGGGCTTTTTCACAAAGCTGCAACTTCATCTATAAAAACTGTTGGGCTACATAGATTGGATTCAGAGGGAGATACAAGAATACTGCTGTTACTGATGCTGAACCTATTGGGTTTATTTAATGTTTAAACAATTTTTTAGTAGACTTAAACTGGACCTGTCATTCAGACACAAAGTTGTTTAATAAAAGTAATTTCCAAATTAAACATGAAATCCAATTTCTATTTTTTATTAAAGCATTCATAGCTGTTGTAAGCGCATTTAAAAATCTCAGTTGTCAATCAATTATTGTCTGCCCCTCCTTTATGCCTTAGGCATAGAGACCTGGCAGACAATTACTTTTACTTCCATTCAGCACTTCCTAGATGTCACTGCTCTCTGGTGCACAAACAAGATTCTGAGATGATGCAAGATTTGCCTTAATAACAATGTCCACAAAATGGCTCCTGCCTGCTTGCTAAAATTATGAATTCCCATACTGAAGGAAACAAGATTCAAATAATTTATATAGTGAAATTAAAGTTTATTTTGCTTGACTAACGTGATAAAATAGGATTTTGAATAATTTTTTTGGGTGATGGTTCCTCTTTAAGGCATTAAGATCCAAATTACATTCGTTATAAAGAAAACCCCAGGTCCTGAGCATTCTGGTTAACAGGGCCTATGCCTGTATTTTTAAGATGAGCAATGCATTCAAACAAAATGGCAGATACTTATTAAGGTGTAACATAACCTATGTTTTAGCAGAGGAAGATTTTTTATTCTTTCTTACTGGAGGCATTTTGCAATACTCTTGCACTCTAATTAACCTGTTTTAATAGGATATGTGATATAAAATGTACTAATAGGATACCTGAATAAATATGATCCTTATGAAATAAGCCCAACAGATTTCATGCATTACACCCCTGCTTTCGAGCAGCTGTAGGGTTACCACCTGCCTGGTTTTTTACCGGCCTGACCGGTAAAAATTAAGCTTGATCCCAATGTTATTAATAGGGGAAATGAATAAAGATATAGGAAGGCCGGTATTTTTTCAAGAAAAGGTGGCAGCCCTAAGCAGCGGAGCACTGGGGAGCTTTGAGTCCCCAGTGCTCCTTAGGATGTGACTGGGCAGCATTCCGCCCCTAAAATTTTGCCACCCTAGGCCCGGGCCTTTGTGACCTCGCCACAAATCAGTGCCTGCCTGCCTGCCCACCAGTCTCAAAGCCAATCAAACTGCAGATTTTGGTTTCAATTACAGGTATGGGAGCTGGAAACCTGTTATTCAGAAAACTCTGAATTGCGAAGAGGTTACCGTATATACTCGAGTATAAGCCGACCCGAGTATAAGCCGAGGTACCTAATTTTACCTATGAAAACTGGGAAAACTTATTGACTCTAGTATAAGCCTAGACACAACTACAGCCCTGTCTCCCAGCAGCGCACATTCTGCCAAAGCGACCCCCCCAGCGATCAACCGGACTTCTTTGCAAAGTTGATGGTGACAGAGGATTGCCAAACGGATTACTGTGTGCATTGTCCCACTGTCCCACTACCATGTGCAGAGGGTGCTGTTTGATATTGCCATCACTGTTAATCTTTCGTATAACCAACAGAGGGCGCTGTGTGATATTGCAGTCACTGTTATTCTTTCATATAACCAACAGAGGGCGCTGTGTGATATTGCAGTCACTGTTAATCTTTCATATAACCAATAGAGGGCACTGTGTGATATTGCAGTCACTGTTATTCTTTCATATAACCAACAGAGGGTGCTGTGTGATATTGCAGTCACTGTTATTCTTTAATATAACCAACAGAGGGCGCTGTGTGATATTGCAGTCACTGTTAATCTTTCGTATAACCAACAGAGGGCGCTGTGTGATATTGCAGTCACTGTTATTCTTTCATATAACCAACAGAGGGCGCTGTGTGATATTGCAGTCACTGTTAATCTTTCATATAACCAATAGAGGGCACTGTGTGATATTGCAGTCACTGTTATTCTTTCATATAACCAACAGAGGGTGCTGTGTGATTTTGCAGCCACTGTTATTCTTTCATATAACCAACAGATGGCGCTGTGTGATATTGCAGTCAATGTTATTCTTTCATATAACCAACAGAGGGCGCACTGTTATTCTTTCATATAACCAACAAAGGGCATTGTGGGATATTGCAGTCTCTCTCCAAGTGAACTGTTGGTAAAGGAATGATTAAAAGTGACTGCAATATCAGCTACTCGGGTCGGGTACCGCTGACCCGAGGTAGGCTTTTTAAGCACATTTTTGAAGCTGAAAAACTCGGCTTATACTCGGGTATATACGGTATCTCCCATAGACTCCATTTTATCCAAATAATCCAATTTTTTTTTTCTCAATAAAACATTACCTTGTACTTCGAAACTAATATAAAATGAATCCTTATTAGAGGTAAAACCAGCATATTGAGTTTATTTAGGGGGGTTATTTAACAAAGGTTGGATTTCAAAACAATGTGAATTTTTTTAGACCTCGAATGAACTCACAACTCGAATGGTTTCCAGTTTAAGAAAAAACTAGAATGGAAAAAAACTCTAATCAGGGAGTTCGGGGTTAACAACCCAAAAACTCAAATTGATCGGGTTTTTTGGTGAAAAAAGACTTGAATTGATTTAGTTTTTTGATCGAAACCCACTGGAGAAAACTCAAACACCGTGAAGGCTATTAACATGTTCGAAAGTTTCATGGGACCTCTGACACGGACTTTTACATGACCTCAACTTAGATTAGTGTTTTATTGAATTTTTGGATTCACGCTATTTCCAGGGTTTGGGTATAATAAATCTCCAAAAGTTCAAGTGTTTTTTTTAAAATAAAAATAGATTTTTGACTGAAAATATACCCTTGAAAACTCAGATTTTTGTGGAAAACACAACTCAGCCTTTGATAAATAACCCCCTTAATTTTTACATGATTTTCTAGTAGTAATATGATCTGTGATATAATATGTACTAATAGGATACCTGAATAAATATGATCCTTATGAAATAAGCCCAACAGATTTCATTCAAGTGGTGCTTGTTAAATAAAATATATAATTTATTAAAAAATAAACCATGACTGGGTGCCTCCTTACCATATACATCTGCTGGCTAAATTCATGCGTGCCTGAGGAATTCAGCTACAAGTATTTAATAGTTATTACTAGAATTCATTTGGGTACAGGGACACGCTGAATTCTTCATGTCCCTTATTAAAGGGATTAATCAGTTGGCTGTCTGTTCCACTTGCCACTGCACAAGTACAAGGGAGCTCTGCAGATCAGTGCAGACAAGTGATAAGTCTAATAATGGAAAGCAGTTCAGCACGTGATCACAACACAGCAGCTGTAATACAGGGTAACAAGTTCAGAAGCATTCTTAGGACACAGATTAGACACTAAACAGAGCCTGGAGGTCTTGGAACATCTGTAATTTATCTTTGGCTGAACTAGTGTTTCTCCTCTTGGGCTACTATACATTAGGCAATCACTTATTATCCCACTTGTGTAATTAAAGAGGCCATAACGCAGGTATTCCCTGTCTACAGCTGTCGCTGTCTACAGGATTCAACAAAGTACTCAGTTCTATGAATAGGAGGTCCTGACCCACATTATCTATGGAGACTGGCTCAGTCTAGACAAGCAACAAGACAAGCTTACAGCATGTTTATTTGCACATAATAAGTGGCCTCTATATTAAAGATCATTGTGTTTTTAGTGACAATTTAAGAGATTTTTGTCTATTTTGAGTTCTATGAAAAGATTTATCACATTGATTTTAAACATTATAATTTTTAAAGATACATTTTTAAAAGTAAATGGAAGAATATGATTTCCATTGCAACTGAGTTTTTTTCTTCAAAGTATCTATTTATCTATCAATCTATCAAAGTATCAATCTAATTTTTCCCGTTTCAGGTTTTTTTTATAAATATGAAAGCAGTTGAGACAAAAAAATTAATGATAAAAGCTTGGTCGAGTTTATTTCCAATTTTTTCACAAGTGAATTAAAAAAAACCTATAAAAATACCTGCCTCCCCATTATGGGCCTTATGTTATAACTGTTAGGGCATAAATACAATTAATGCAGCCTTTTTTTACACAGCACCTCTTTGTATAAAGGCCAGCAAAGTCTTAAAACCATAAGGTCACTTTGAAATCATATTTAGATGTTGTGTAGAAGCTAGCATTAGTTTAGTAAAGTTGTATAAATGCACAGTAATTGTAGAAAAAGTATTTTGGCTAAACACTACACATGCATAAGAAAATAGTTTCAGTGACCCAGCTGCTATACAGACTTCAGGAAATGCCTATTCCCAAAACACTTCTATTTGGTGAGATAAAACCATCAAAGCTATTTTCAGGTATTAATAAAATGTCCTGTGCATAATAAATAAATCTGTGGCCCCACTGTTGTGAATCCACCCTTTGTTTGAATGGTTACAGGTTTGGGTTGAATACAATAATGGGCAGATTTATAAAGCTGGGGGAAATGTTTTTCAACTAAAAACATGGTGCAGAATAAGTGGTATTTATAAAGCTCTGCTGAGGTTTATGTGCAATTATAATAACCCTGCCAATGCACCTTGATTGCAGAAATAATCCATTGCACAGAGCTCATATCAATGCAGAAAATTGCACCATTGCCTCAGTCACCATTTGAAGTCAACGGAGCAAGTTCAGAATTTATGGGGTAAAAAGATAAGACTTCTTTTTACTCCAGAATTTTACACACATACTCCAAAATTCACTAAATATCTATATTGCTACCTGTAATTTTACATTGCACGCAATGGCTTTAAATGGCATAGTGGTGTGTATTTCAACACTTTTTTTTGTATGGCCCTATATGATGCCCTACTCATGCGCTTATGGATCCTACACTTATTATTCCATGTTGATGTTAGTTGGAGTTTATATTATCAATTGACCTTTCCTTTCAGTATATTTTAATGACTTCATTCATTGGGGCTGGGCAGCTGGAGGTCCATTTAGGATTTTAATGGTTCCTTATTTGTAAAAGAGCATTGGGATTCTTTTACCCTTATAGTTACATAATCGGGTTGAAAAAAGACAAAGTACATCAAGTGTAACCCTTCCAAATGAAACCCAGCATCCATACACACACCCCTCCATACCCTCACATAAATAATATATATCCATACATATACTAACTATAGAGTTTAGTATCACAATAGCCTTTGATATTTTGTCTGTCCAACAAATCATCCAAGCTACTCTTAAAGGCATGAACTGAATCAGCCATCACATCATCACCCAGCAGTGCATTCCACAACCTCACTGTCCTGACTGTGAAGAACCACCTACGTTGCTTCAAATGAAAGTTCTTTTCCTCTAAAGGGGTGGCCTCTGGTACGGTGATTCTTATTATGGGTCCCCTGCTATTTGTCTATAATGTCCTCTAATGTACTTGTAAAGTGTAATCATGTCCCCTCGCAAGCGCCTTTTTTGCAGAGAAAACAACCCCAACCTTGACGATCTATTCTCATAATTTAAGTCTTCCATCCCTCTAACCAGTTTAGTTGCACTTAGTCTCTGCACTCTCTCCAGCTCATTTATATCCCTCTTAAGGACTGGAGTCCAAAACTACACTGCATACTCCAGGTGAGGCCTTATCACCACTTTGTTACCATCTGGCTCATGTCCATGTGGTACATTGGATAATTTGGACCACACTGCCTTACACTAAACTATGGAAAGTGAAAGTTAATGACTGTGGTCTCCTAGGCCTCAATATACTGTGTGGACTGTTGGACCCTACTACTCATTCCCATTCAAATCATAAATCATCATTGTGATGGTGAAGGATACATTTAACAAGACAGATAGCCTGTTAGACAAATGTATTGTGTTACTAAGATGGGTTAAAGTACCATTCCTTTTCACCTTGTTTTGTACATGACGACTACGTTCCTACCAGATTATCTCATCTGTCCTTGGCTCCATACTTTCCCATCCAGCTCCAAACTGCTTCTCCTGCAGCAAGCCTTCTCTAACATCTCTTCCAGTGGGCACTAGTTGCTCTAATGGCATTACATCTTGAATTCCTGCCATGGAAACTATGCGTAGCAAGTTAGCATTTCTAATACAGACTCACATATTTATTTGGTGGGGAAGGCTGACAATGTGCATCTTCAATCCTTAAAATACATTTTAATTATTGCACAGCAATGTCTTTGTGTTCAGAGCCAATAGAATTATTTTTTTCCTATGGCTGATTATATACAAATTGAAACTTTGGAAAATAAGCTTGGCTGAAGCTACTGACAGATTTTAAGGGGCCATACAAATATACTTATATATGCACTAAACACATAAGTTAAATATGAATAGTTGTGTAGAAAATATTGTATGAACACATAATATAGAACTCTTCCACATCTATGTTGCACAAGGCATATGGCCTACAATAAATCAAAGGTAACATTTATTCCAAGAACTATGCCACGAATATTTGATTTCTGCCCACTAGACTGGTGCCAAACTAGTGGCGTCCCCATTATCTATGATAGGAATTTGTGTCAATCTTTGAATGACCAAAATATTATTGTAAATATATCTAGCTGCTCCTTTTGTAATAGTGGCACTATCCGCACAGACCCCCCCCCCCACTGCTCACTCCTCCCATGCTGCTCTCTGTTTGACCTTTCCTCGCTGATTGGTTCCCCTCTTATTCCATCCCCCCAACTGCACCCACAGTTCCAGTCCTGCTTTTATTACATATGCGATATAAGTGTGAAATATGCCTTGTGACCTGCCATCCTTTAATGAGCACAGTTAAAGCTATTACTCTGGGTACTCCAATCTCAAGTGAAGCCCAAAATGTATATTAATCATGAATCCACTATATAATATTCATTAGATATAATACAATTTCAGATATTTACTCTATGCCATGGAGGTCAGGAGTGTCTAAAGTTGCTCACACAAGGGCATATATTGACAGTCCTAATATCCTGACATAATTGATGTCCTATCAGTGCATATATGAATCCTAAAAGTTTCAATTTTCTAATCAATGTCTGAATGAGAAATCTCTTCAGATATTGATATTAACCGGTCTTAACTATGGTTGACAACCAACAAATGTAGGTGTTTCTGACCAACCACAGAGCACAGATGACCGGACTTATCTGATCAATGGCTCTAGGGGTGGATGCCAATGTCAGCCAGATTTGGTCACTCACATGGGTGAATCATTCTTTGGCTAGATCTTTACATCTGGGTACATATTAATGTGCTTTGCTCTAGCTGTTGTTTAAGTAAAATCTCAACGGATGTGTTGGCGCTGCTCAGAATTGCAAAGAGATGAGACAGAGAGGGTGCCAGTTTGAAAATTAATAATTTATGTAATTTTTCTCCCTCATTTGAGGATCCAAGCCTGAGTGTTCTTGGGAAATCCCATGTTAAGAACCCAGTGCCTGCCAATAAAGAATCATTAGCAATTCATTTAAATAAAAAGTGACTGCAGCCTGGAATGGGTGTTTGGATCAGGCCTTAGTCAATCATTTTTCATCTCTCTTTTCTCTTGACTCTTGAGATGTTTGTTTTCCCTTGTTTTGGCCAAAAAACACAATTTCCAAGAGAGTTGTTTACAAATGTATTTAATGAAATTATACAGCATTCCTTCCTTACCTAATTCCATATGCTTCATATCCCAGTGAAACCTCCAAAGGCTAAAAGCAATAATAGAAATTCATTGCAGACATACATCTGAGGATGAGCCCTTTAATTATAGTTAATTAATCTTTCTTTTTTCATATTATATTTCAGTTGCTGTAGTCTGTTTGAATTTGCCAAAATGTTGGTATATATATTTTCCTGGAGGTACAGTCCTGTTATGCTGCTATTAAAGGAATACTGTCATGGGAAAAAAAAAATTCAAAATGAATCGGTTAATAGTGCTGCTCCAGCAGAATTCTGCACTGAAATCCATTTCTCAAAAGAGCAAACTGATTTTTTAAATTATTCAATTTTGAAATCTGACATGGGGCTAGACATATTGTCAATTTCCCAGCTGCCCAAGTCATGTGACTTGTGCTTTGATAAACTTCAATCACTCTTTACTGCTGTACTGCAAGTTGGAGTGATATCACCCCCTCCCTTTTTCCCCCAGCAGCCAAACAAAAGAACAATGGGAAGGTAACCAGATGACAGCTCCCTAACACAAGATAACAGCTGCCTGGTAGATCTAAGAACAACACTCAATAGTAAAACCCATGTCCCACTGAGACACATTTAGTTACATTGAGAAGGAAAAACAGCAGCCTGCCAGAAAGCATTTCTCTCCTAAAGTGCAGGCACAAGTCACATGACCAGGGGCAGATGGGAAATTGACAAAATGTCTAGCCCCATGTCAGATTTGAAAATTGAATATAAAAAAATCTGTTTGCTCTTTTGAGAAATGGATTTCAGTGCAGAATTCTGCCGGAGTAGCACTATTAACTGGTGCGTTTTGAAATAAACATGTTTTCCGATGACAGGATCCCTTTAAATACAGCAGAGATGACTGACATGTGGCCCTCCAGCTGCTCAGTATCCCATGACAAGGTGCATCAAAAACAGCTGGGGGCCAGAGACAGCCCTCGAATACTAAATATACTTAGAGAGACATCATACTTTAATGCACTGGTTAATCTAGACCCACCAGAAATCATCACAGCTGAACCCTATTATGTCTTTGTCCCCTACAAACCAAACGGCTACAACTCCCAGTTTAGAAGATCAAAACAACCAGTCACTCACTATACTGAAAGAACGGTCACTGTATCTCGAGCTGAAAAGCCTGTGACACCATGAACTCCTAACATGTTTCAGGCATATTTACCTAACCCAGCTGTCCTCTTCCAAAAAAGATTCCCCTGTAATTCCCAGGCAACTTAGATCCTTATTTACTGGAATAACAACCTCCTCTTTCAGCCTGAATAGCCAGGAATGAAAATTGTGTCTGCACTGGAAATGTAAAGTATGCCTCAAGGTAAATAACTGCACTAGTAAATATATATATACATATATATATATATCTATATCTATATATCTATATATCTATATCTATATATATATATATCTATCTATATATATATATATATCTATCTATCTATATATATATATATATATATCTATCTATATATCTATCTATATATATATATATATATATATATCTATCTATATATATATATATATATCTCAGTCCAGTGAGTATCCGCACTCCAAGGCCAAAGTGTGTAAATGGGGTGCTCGGTTAAATTATGTATATATCCACGAATATCAAATAAACCTCTACACAAATGAATAACGGAATTTCATTGATTCAATCTGCTTTTAGAATGAATGACAACAGCTAAAAATCCCCCTCAATTAGTTTCTTGTAGCCTTTATTCACTTTTCAGCCATGCATGTAACTTTTCACATAAGCGAGAGATAACTTGAGCGCATATACAAAATAAAAATGGAATTCAACTTGTAGGAATCCCACAATACCCTAATGCACTGCAGATCTACCCTCTGCAAATGTTACACTGTTCAGTTCATTACAGAAGTCGCCTTTAAATTTCATGGTGTTCAGTTCACTGCAATAATAATATCAATTAATCAATGGCACTATGTTTATTTCACAGTGGATCTAACCTATTGGAATGGCACAGCATTCAGTTCGGTGCATAATGCACTACTATAAGGAATAAGGGCTGTCACTGAGAATTTATTATTAATTTGGCAGAAAAGGTGTCACCCCCCACCTAACAGAACAGTGAAAGAGCTATTGGGGCAAATTTACTAACCTCTGAAAACTCGCCAGCGACGGCTTCAGTCACAGTGCAAAACTTCGCCAGGCTTAGATTCACCAGATCAACTCTTAATTCACTAAAATCCGAAGTTACGTCCAGGACGCCAAACGCTGGCGAAGTTGCACTAGCGTTACTGCGCCAAGCAAAGCGAAGTTGCGCTAGCGTTGCCTAATTTGCTTACTTTAGTCTGAGTAGGCTAAAGTCATTGCCAGGGGAAACACTCGAATGTAAAAGATCTAATGCAGCAGCACAAAATATAATGAAAAACAATGATTTACTATCCTAAGGACAAGCATTTGCCCCATCCAATCAACATTATAAATCTGAACAATTGTGAGTGGGGGGGGGGGTAACAAGCCCTCTGTTGACATCCTGTAGTGTGGTTCTCATATCACATTTTACTTGGTATTTTGGGACATTTTACTGGCCATTAATGGATTCTGAGTAATGCAAATTGCACTATTTAGTTTGTGGATGAAATATGTTCCCTGATCAAAGCAAATAATGTTAAATAATCTCAGATTATCATTATTTGCATTACTGGATAATAATGTGAAGGCAAGCGTTGTTTATACCTAGGATCAATATATTCCCCCTTTCAACATTAGTTCAATGAATTGGGCCTCTGCTGAATACACCCTTTGTCTGTTGTTTTATTTAGGAAATGTTTGTATTATTTTGCATTAAAGGGGTTGTTCACCTTTAAATTATTAACTTTTAGTGTGATGCAGAGAGTGATATTCTGACAATTGCAATTGGTTTTCATTTTTTATTATTTGTAGTTTGAGTTATTTTCGTTTTTTATCCAGCAGCATTCTAGTTTGCATTTTCAGCAGTCTGGTTGCTAGGGTCCAAATGATCCTAGCAACCATGCATTGCTTTGAATAAGAGACTGGACTATGAATAGGAGAGGGCCTAAATAAAATATGATTAATACAAACTAGAAATACCAATAAATTTGTAGCCTTACAGAGCATTTGTTTTTAGATAAGTTGTCGGTACCCCCATTTGAAAGCTGGAAAGAGTCAGAAGAAGAAAGCAAATGAGAACCAATTGAAAGTTGCTTAGAATTGGCCATTCTATAACATACTAAAAGTTAACTTCTAACCCCTTTTAACAGGACAACTACTGAAACTGAAAAGTAAAGTCACATTCTACTTCCTGATCCCTGATTACTTCAGCATAATCAATAAATAAAGGGGACCTGTCACCCAGACATTAAAAGCTACTTTACAACATTCCTTTTCAAATTAAAGGAGAAGAAAAGGTCCAGTTGATACTGGGTCCCAAATGTTAGGGCTCTCTGAAGGATTTTTATCACTAACCTGATACAGTGGGCCAGTGTACATCTTAGCAGAAACTGCAACGGTCTGTGCACATGTGAGAAAGCAATCCTCTTCTTTCTTTGTGTGGGTGCACATTTGCAGTACAACTTAAAGGAGAAACAAACCCCTTATTAAAAACAACCCTTACCCCCTATAGATACCCTCTCCTCCCCCCCCAGCCTGCTACCCCAGTCAAATGCCACTAACTTTTTATTTACCCCTTGGTGCAGATTCAGGGATTGGAGTTCACGGCAGCCATCTTCCTGGTGTCTTCTTCCGGCACTTCAGCAATTTCTGTCAATTTCGGCGCATGTGCAGTTGTCGCAAATCGGGAAATTGTTCCAACTGCCATGCACCGCTTTGCCAGTCTCATTCTCAGATTACCGAAGAGAACAAGATGGCTGCTGTGAACTCCGATCCCTGAATCTGCACCGAGGGATGAGTAATAAGTGGCATTTGCCCGGGGTAGCAGCTAGGCTAGGGGAGAGGGGGGGTCTATGTTGGGTAGGGTTTTTTTTAATAAGGGATTTGTTTCTCCTTTAAATCCAGACATAAACCTGTCTTTTTTTGCTCTACTGAGCATGCAGTGGCCCACAGGATCTGAAGAAAGAAGGGAGGAAGAGGATTGCTTGCAGCCCAGGGTATTAGGTAAGTGATTACAATTCCAAATGTTAGGGCACCTCCATGGATTTAAAGCTCTTCAAAACTGAAGGCACTTTTTTTTCAGTTTTATTTTGTTTCTTCAAACTTGAATATGCAAAGTAGGATGGAATGTTTATCCTTTCTAATTTATACCTGAGATTTCATCCTGGAGGCTGTAGTTTTAGCCCCATACATGGACCAATAAAGCTGCCAACTTGTTTAGGAGTGGCAAGTCAGCAGTCAGTGTTGGCAAAATAACAGACCACAGACAGGCAACATTGCTCCACTTGTTTTAGTTTCTTCAAAAAAGGCTTTTTAAACATTTGTATTACTGCATGGTGCTGAGTCATAAATTGGCCTTCCCCAAACTGGAACAGGTGTGCTTGTGAGCTTTTGAATTCACATCAATTCAGAAGGAGAAAATCACAGACCAACGCGTGCTAGGGAAGAAGCCAGAATTTAACACAGAATTTTAGGGCTCCTGTTTTAAGTCAAGTTTGAAGAAGATATATTGAAAAACGGGGACAGGAACTCCAATACGTTGTATGTTTCCGCTATTCTAAAATGTAAAAAAAAAGGTTCCTTTCCTATACTTCCACAGAACCAATTGCCCTTTGGCTTCTTTTTTCTGAACTATACAACAACTAGGATCCCCTATAAACTGTAGTTGTGAAACAGCTGGGTTACTTGTGCCAAACCCAAATTAGCTGCATGCTATTGACACCAGACCAAGTAACCATTGTTTGTTTAAAATCTTAGGACCCCATTCCCCACCCCACAACCCACATACATGTACTGATCAACTCCAGATGAAATGCTGAGCGCAGATGTCAGAATATGTCTAGTGTCACATACGGTGTAAATGCTACATGGAACTGGTTAGAAGTAGTTTTAGTTAAATCCTATGAAAATCCATTACTATACTTGCCCCCTATAAAAATTAAACCAGTTTTTAGGCAGCTAACACTGAATAAAGCTGCATATATCCATAAGTACAGAAATAACAGATAATGATAAAATTATCATGTTTGAGCAGAATTCTGCACAATGTATTTTATTACAAAGACTGGAGAGACAAAAGACATCTTAGTGCAGAAGAGACTGTAAGAGACTGTTGGAGACAAAAGCAAAGGAAGACAAAGGTGACTGTAGGGAGCAATACAACATCTTACCAGGAATAGCGGTTATTGTACAAGTGGCACTGTCCTGCCGACAAAGCACAGGAGAGGAGGAGGAAGAGCAGGACGAGGTGCTGAGCCCCCCATGTGCAGAACATGATCTCACACTCACACAGCAGCACCTAAGAGTTCCCAGATATGAATGAGACCACCACAGCTAAGCATCCATAAGTTCAGTTCTCTGGGGAGAAGTGGAGGGAGTGGGCTCTCTGCTGGGAGAAATTCAGCAGCAGAAACTCTGTGGAAGTGAAGCTGTGACTTGCTCCTATGGACGGATGTGTGACAGTGGGAAGACCTTGCACTCATTTGAGGATTTTGGTGTTCCTGACACTCAGCCAGGATTAGTTCAGATGAGACGGAGGGGGTAGGAGACACGTGACTGCAGTGGGGAGGCACATATATTAACTCCACAGAAGACCTCTGTATGTTGGTTAATCACCTAGTGACTTACTTTGCCTTGGAATTTGGAATGTGGTTCATTTCTTCCGCCCCACCACATACTGTACTGTACATTCTCTGATCTTGCTTTCATTAGTCGTTACAAATGTTCTTTGGCAAGGGAGAAAGTTGGACACTATGAAACAAGCCGAATAAAGAAAACCTTTAAAAAACAGTACAGTCTGCTATGTGTGTTGTTAGTTTCATCAGGAATTCTCACCTCCGACTGTATGACGATTACCTGAATTTATGTCATTTATGTCAAACTTTTCATTAATGTTTACGTTCAGCTCCTTATACACCTTGCCAGTAAAATTACTCCTTGTACCTATAGATCAGAAACGCTTCTGCACCCCTCCTGCAAGGTCCTAATCTTACAAAAAAAAATCATACAAAAAATGTGTTTTGATTCCCTTACATTATGAATTTGCTCACAAGAGAGAGAGATACAATATTAGGAGAGGAAGTTGCAAAGAACGGGGTGTAGGGGATAAAAGTAGGGCCACCATCAGTTATCATAGGGCCACATACTAATAATGTAGTAGGGACCACACCCTACAGTGCCCCAATTATTAGCCCACTAGTCTCCTAGGCCCCCTGGATGATTGGAATTTCCAATATATAAATGCAAAATTCTGCCTCAATGAAACATAGGATTCCCCTCATATCTATGGCCATGCCTAGATCTACTTTGGTCACCCCTGAAGTATGATAAAACTCCACCCTGCACCACCCAAACCCTTCCCAATGTGCTTTTTACCTTTGAGCCTCTGTTTGACTGACCCCTGACTGCAGTATCTCCTGTACTCCCCTGATGGTGGCCCGGGGTAGAAGAAAGTTTGTTTTTTTAAAGGCACAAAAGCACTTTTCACCTTTGTGCTCAGACATAAACAGGACAGGACAGGCCAGCAAACAAGAACTAATTGAGCCTTCTGGCAAGTTGTAGGGGAGTTGGCAGAAGGGGCACTGAAGGAGCACAGGAGTAGGCATGGTACAGTGATGTCAACAGTGGGATTTCATGGGGGAGAGGACACTAGTCTTTTAGGCCCAAGGAAGGAAAGGCATTCACTCTTAAGCCATAAGCCAAAAACTTCCTGTGGATTTGGTCTGCTGGCTTGTTACTGAAATGTCCTACATTTCCGTTTAAGCTCCTGCATTGAACAGCCAGAAATATTTACACTGTCTGAAACATAATTAAATAAGAAGCTTTTGGTAGAGAGCCCAGAATAAGCAGCACCTGCATTTAGATACAATTGTAACTATTTAAGATAAGCAAGTCTTTTGGGAGAACAGTGACTTGCAGCCTTTAAGGGGACTCTCACTTTCATTAACTGTTATAACACATAAAACATGTACCTAAAATCCAGGGAAATTTGTTCAAACTTTGTATAACCTGACACATTTTATAAAATGGCCATGGTATTTAGGGGGTGTGGCCACAGATCTTTTTGTCCCTCTTTCCATTTTTCAAATGTTGGGAGGTATGTGCTGGATTTGGAAAGTATTATTCATTATTTTTTACAGAACTGAGACAACAATGCTCTGGGTTAAAGTCGACCTGTCACCCAGACACAAAAATCTATATTATAAAAGTCCTTTTCAAATTAAACATGAAATCCAATTTCTATTTTTTATTAAAGCATTCATAGCTGTTGTAAGCTCATTTAAACATCTAAGCTGTCAATCAAATATTGTCTGCCACTCTTCTATGCCTTAGGCATAGAGGCGGGGCAGACAATTGCTTTCAATTTCCATTCAGCACTTCCTAGATGTCACTGCTCTTGCCACATTCCCCCGTTCTCTTCACCGTTTAATTGTGTAGGGCATGGGGATGGACATCAGCTCCCCCATTCTGGTGCACAAACAAGATTCTGAGATGATACAAGACTTGTCTTAATAACAGTGTCCACAAAATTGCTGCTGCCTGCTTGCTATAAATCCCAGACTGAAGGAAACAAGATTCAAATAATTTATATAGTGTAATTAAAGTTCATTTTGCTTGACTAATGTGATAAAATAGGATTTTGAATAATTTTTTTGGGTGAAGGGTCCCCTTTAAGGACGGGAGTACAAGTTAGCAACAACTGGCATATCCAAGAAACGGTAGTGAGTAGTCATGACGACATGTAGGTAAGAGGGACCCCTTAGAAGGTCAAGATGAAGCCGCTAGCAGCCATTAATATTAAGCAGTGAGTGTAGGATTGGTACTTGTTTGGTTTTGACCTGGACAATCTGGTTTTTATCAAGGCTGTCTGGATTAAACAGGACTCTGCAAAGAATAATGTGGTAAAATGCCAATCGCTGATGTCACCTGCCCAGCCCCCTTATCTATCTGCTGTGTAACCTGAGACTTTTCTCCTTTGAATGGCTGCCCCCATTGCTACACAGCAGCTTATTTATATAAACAATAGTAGTGTTTCTGAAGCAAACACGGCAGTTTTACCAGTGCAGGGCAACACTACATAATTTTATATTTTAATTTAAAACACTATAATTTTTTGATGTTATTGTTCCTTTAAAGCAGCCCATGTGGAATATGCAGCTGACATTTTCCATTGCAGACACATATGCGCAGTTACAACATCTCAAATAAGATATAAAGGAGGTCTGACTGTGCAATTCTGGCTGCTAAATAACTTCTCTTTCATGATATCATCTGGATCTCCCACTGAAATACAGAACATCTGAAAACATGGATCAGTAGTAATGCAGTTATATACATTATCATTGGGGCTGAGCATAAACGGTACAACTTGTCTTGAATGATGAATAATCTCTGAAAAGTGCTGCTATATAGATAAAGGAAAGAAAATAATTAAATTTATATAGTATTTTAAGAACAAAGAATATGTTCCATCTGGAAAGATTGCATCACTCCCTCCCCCATCCCTATTACTGTACAAGATACATTCATGTATTTCTTACACTAGGACCCCTGACGTCTGACAAGGCCAGCACCTAGTATGGTCACCGGGAAATATGCAGCTCTTCTTAGTGACAATGATTTGGGAAAGGCAGGGAGGCAGAGGTTATGCCAGTTCAACAAAGCCCTTGGCATGATCAAAATTCAGCAACTATTGCAATATAAGGTAATTTAGGGTGAAGCTACATGCAGGGCCTTCATTTAGTTCTACTATGGTTGGTACAGAGGACAATGCCTTTAGCTCCCTTTTGCCTATAGGAGCACAGGGCTGAGGCTTGGCTTTTTCTCTGTCTGCATTTTCTTCATAGGCAGAGAAAAGCTGATGTACTCCCAACTGCTCCTTCTGTTCCTGTGTATTTTTCTGTCCCAGGCATACGTCCTGTTAGAGCAAATAAAACACAAGCAGAGAAAAGCCAGGCCTGTGTGCCATTAGCTTCACTTGGCTCCTCCAGTAGTCTAACCCTTCCTGCTCTCCTTATTGGAGCCTTTGGTTGCTACTGACAGGCCTGGACTGGCAATCTGAGGGTTCTGGCAAATGCCAGAGGGGCTGCTGTAATATGCCTTATAAAGTGACTATTAAGTGGGCTGGTGGGGGTAGTTTGGGCCTGTGTACTAGGAATGCCAGGGCCTATTTTGAATCCCAGTCCAGTCCTGGCTACTGACTACCTTAAGTCTGACTCTCCCATCTTGGACTGGTGTGTCTGGGGCCCACCAGGGCTGCAACATCAAGGGCCCCCATTGTGACCTAAAGGGCCCCCCTCCTGGCTTCTGCCCCCCCGGCATGCCCTGTACCTCTCTTCTACTGCAGCTATGCACGGTTGGGGGAGCAACATCCTTGTGGAATATGTGCCAGCGGGGGTCAATGAAGGTCGAGACCCACAGGTTTTTTTTCCCAGTGACCCATCAGTCAGACCCTTCTCACGTAGAGTTGACACCTTTCCCTATATTTGTTACCGGCTGGTGGGGGGCGGGAACAAAAGAGGTGGAGCCGTGACAAAAAAGGGGCAGGGCCACAACGCGAAGTTACAGAGGATTGGGGGCAGGCCGAGGGGTCTTTTTGAAGGGTATTACAAATTTACCGGCAGTTACATTGCCGGTAAATTTGTAATACCGGCCCCGGCTATGGCAGGTGTTTTACCGGCTAGGCAGGTAAAATACTGGCCGGGTGGCAACCCTATTCTCACACCTACAGTGAGTTATAACACAGTGATGTTATGCTGTGTTAATGTCAGGAGAGCACAAAGCTTGTAGCTTTTCTTTCTAGCAAACATTTGTAAATT
This sequence comes from Xenopus laevis, assembly GCF_017654675.1. Classification (NCBI taxonomy): domain Eukaryota; kingdom Metazoa; phylum Chordata; class Amphibia; order Anura; family Pipidae; genus Xenopus; species Xenopus laevis. The sequence continues at coordinate 127,637,666 of NC_054381.1, forward strand.
ACCATCTGTAAACAGCCATCCATCCTAATGTTTCCTGCTAATTTCATCCACCCTCTCTGAACGGAGTTGCCGAATGCTTTAAAAAGATTTCCAGGCCAGCTCAGATCCTAGAGGGGATTAGGCTACATTGGCTTATGCTACTGTCATTTTATGCTTTCATATCGTGTTATGGAACATGCTGCTGCCATGTAAGCATATGGGAGAATAATCATGAGCATCATATTTTGACAAATATTAAAATTGGTTGGTCAAAAGAATGCTAGCTCATGCAGTGATATACGTGTACAGTCACATTTAACTGTGACAGCCATTTCTTTATTTACTGGTAAAGGAGACTGCGTGGTGAGATTCTAGTTGTGGCTGGTGAAACCATACTAAATGCACCAGCTGATATAGTTTGCTCATCCCTCATTTTGAGTCAAGCATAGTACTGCCAGTGCTATCATGCTTCATCATCACCCTGTTATATGAGGCAGGGGTTTGCAATCAATTTACTAATAAGGACTGAACAGTATATAGGGGGCATATATATATATGTGTGTGTGTGTGTGTGTTTATGCATTCTAAGAATATTTGAAAGCACTGTACAGTACAAGAAATGTATATGTTTTTCCTTTCAAGAATGTTTTCGCCAGTGTTTTATTTTAATAATGCTTAAATAATGAGCTATACAATCTTCTTGCTTCCAAGTAACCCTTGTAGGGGCGTTATTTTACTTATTTTACCTTTGTATAAATCTCAGGCATTGTCACTATTAGCTTCAACAAGGCACCTGGATGTCAAATGCAGTACCATGTTGTGAAGCTACATGGTTCTCCTATCAGCAGAGGATAGGCTAGGAACCCAATAGGATTCTAGCCAGTAGAGAAGATGCATTTATTTTATGATTGAGCCCCAAGCACTATGCTCTGAGGGAAATGATTCATCGTTTCTTTCCATCAGTAAACTGGCTGCCTTGCAGCAGAACTGCTATCATCCTTCTACTCACCTTTGAGCGATGCCTTCTTAATATATTAGATCTATTGTTTATATCTTAAAGGAAAGTTCATCATGATCATTAAATTAATTTTCAGTGTGTAATAGTTGGACCTGTTCTATTTCAAGGGGGTTTCTTTTTTTATTATTTGTGTTTTTTAATCCTTCCTATACTGCTTCTTTCTGGCATCCAAGTAAAATGCTATCTGGTTGATGGGAGTTACTGACCCTGAAAACCCATCAAAGCAGAATGGTGGCCATACAAGCACAGAAATTCGTTTTGTGATATTCGGTGTGTATATGGGGGGAGATGAGGCAACCGATATCAGAAAAAGATATCAGTCGCCTTGTTGTTTAACCAAGATGAAAATTCTTGATTCAAAAGCACCCTTCAAAGCCGGCTAAAAATTGGCAAGGGGATGCTGCTGAATCATAAGATAAAGATAGAATTCTATTATTTCTACCTGTTCAGCTCCTAACGTTTGTAGTAAAAGCGAACAATCTTGGGAAAGATTGTAATTGTAAAGTGTATGGCCACATTTAGGCTTTACTGTTATTGTGTTATTGCTATTCTTGCTTATCTCTGTAGTCGATCTCAGTCCCTCTACTATTTAGGGCAGAGACACGCCAATATTTCGGGATATTAGTCACCCAGCGACAAATTGCTTCTTCGTCGGGCAACTAATCTCCCCAAACTGCCTTCCTGCCGGCTAGAATGTAAATCGCTGACGGGATGGCACTAGGAATGATTTGTTTTCCGAAGTCACCCGAAATTGCCTCACGAGGAAACTTTGGGCGACCTCAGAAAGCGGAAGCAATCAGAGTGCCACCCTGCCATCGATTTATATTCTAACCGGCGTGAAGAAGAAGCGATGTGTCTCTGCCCTTATATTTCCCAGTGATTATCAAAGTGTTATCTTTTGAGATACTGAAAAGTAAATATTGGTTTTCACAGCCATGGCCATGATGGACAGCCCATATAATTTACCCCCAGTGTTCCCCTCATGGCTGCATTGCCGATTAAAATAAGAACTACTATATTTATATATATATATATATATATATATATATATATATATATATATATATATATATATATATATATATATATATATATATATATATATATATATATTGTATTCCCTGGTTCTAGGCCTGGGTAGATTATAGCCAAGCCTTATATTGGAGGCTTGGGAGTCTATATTGTCAGCCACCAATATGGCACAGAAATTTACTTGATATTTTACCTTAAAGTTTAAGACAAATTAAGAATCAGAAGAGAAACAATTGTATGATGCCTGAGTACCTTTAATATGTAATTGTAATTATACATATTTCATTTTTAATGCTTCATAAACATTTTATTGAACTTTATTTAGTTATTCGCCAAGCTCCTGCTTTCTGGACCATAATTTTTCCATTCAAACATCATTTATGTTTTCTGTAGCTCAGGGATTATGCTATGCCTCTCTGACTGGCTTAAATATTGTATAAGACAAAAAAGCTTCAACCACGGCTTTGGAAATGTGGATAATGTAAGGGGCAGTGTGATTCGTTCAAAAAATAAACGGTTAAAAATGCAACTGTTGGAAACAAAATCAAATGTCATCAAAGAAGGAGCTTTTCCCCAATCCGCGGTGGGTTCCCTTTTGCTTTGTGTCAGAAGTCTGCCAATGGACCCCCTAATGTCATTGAAGAAAATAAGAACTAGCTCAAAATTCAACCACTAGTCGTCCCTGAATATTTAGTAGCATTTCCTGTGGTCCATAAACCACTGATCTTTAGGTTCAGGTTATAAGGACAATGTCCACTTAGATAGATTAGGAAACCTTTCCTCCATAACTTCTTTGCTTAGGCTAAGGCCACACTAGGCGATAGCGCCGCGATTTGACTCGCGGCGACTTTTCGCCGCGACTTTTAAGCCGCAATCGCTGGGGAAACTTTTGCGCTGGCGTCTATGGGGAATCGCGAAAAATCGCTAGTGAGGCAATTTCGAGCGACAGTAGAGAAAAGATCGCCGCGTGTGTTTTTACGCTGGCGATTTTTCGCGATTCCCCATAGACGCCAGCGCAAAAGTTTCCCCAGCGATTGCGGCTTAAAAGTCGCCGCGAGTCAAATCGCGGCGCTATCGCCTAGTGTGGCCTTAGCCTAATATGCTAGTGCGTTATTTTTCCAGATGTCAGGTAAATGTGCATCTAGTGGGAAAGAATATTATCAGTTTAATCACTTTGTATGGAAAGAATGTGAGACTCCCCTTCCCATTGGGAAAGAGGCCACTGTGAGAGTTGTGCATCAAAGGATGCCGCAGCTTTTCAATCTAATATAAATTGGTTCAATAATCCACTTCAGCAATCTTTTTCTGATTTTTGGATAGCCTAAAAGAAAATGTTTCACTGTCACAGATAATTCACCTCAATTGAGGGATAGGTTTTTGTACTTTGTATATTGTAAAATGTACATTGTATTGTAAAGAGCGAGGCACAATGTGCTCCGGCTCATGAAAATCTTACACCTAATACCTGCCTTGTCCATCTGCCTCATTAAATACAGGGCAGGGTCTCGTTGCTCTCATTACTGTAGGGGGGTAGATATGTTCAAGCCTGGTATAGGGCAGGCTACAGTGAACATAGAACCCTGGGGTAAAACCAGACCTAAGTGAAAGCCATGGAAATCAGAACCCGCTGAATGAGGACTAGCTCATGGTAGGATATAATAAGCAAAAGATCACCAGACATATTAGTTACAAGTTAGAGCCCAACTATAGCGGCTTAAGTGTGTCCAATGACTGTACCATGTCTGTTTTAGTCAAATAAACTTGCAAGGAAAGTTTGGGCTACTTTGGAAATCCTAATACAGCATATGTTTTCTCATCAGCAATTTACTTTATTTCAAGTAGCATTCAAGGAAATGTTTCAGGTTGAAACACCCTTCACGTCAGTCCCTTCCCCAATAATCTAAGGCCCCTTCACATTCACACACAATAGGGACAAGTTTATCAGGAGTCAATTAACCTGTATGGGGGGACTAATTTACATGTTTTGCGCATTACTGCAGTTTGGTCTTTAGAGCTTCAAGTGTAGCAACTAAGTCTGTTATGAGAAAACATAAATTAAGTTTATGTTTTTTACTTGTTTTTTGCTTGCTGCCTCCAGAGCCGCTCCTGCAATGAGGCAAGGTGAGAAACTTGCCTGAGGCTGCATGGAATGGCCAAATACCAGGGGCGGCAAAAAGCCACCTCTGGTAAATTTAAGAGCCAAATTTCTTTTTTTTAACACAGACATTTGGCTCTGCTAGTTCAGGGGGTGGTGGCATCTCAGCCCCTGAAATGCTGCTGGCTGCCTCCCAGTGTGGGAAGTGAGACCCGGTATATACAAGTAATTATGCCAATAAAATCTTATTTTTATTTTTCCATGATAAATTATGCCATCCTGTATGGTTTCAGTCATTGTATTAAGAGGAGCTGCCACTTTGCACATAAAAGTGTTGTATCAACACTTTATCTACCTATTTGTCATCTACCTATTTTGCCTGTATACCAGTGCCATCAACATGTGTTTCTTTCATTCATTCATTGGGTACTTTTATAACATTTATTTGTCTGACTGATTCTTTAAAATTATACTGACAATAAAAAAAATACATTTCACAATATTAATTAAAATAAAAGTCATGTTGCTTGTTTTTTTTGCTGATGGGTCTGACAACCTTACTGTCCCTTCTCAATCTGTCAGTTAGAGTTTCTAATGCTAATGGACCACTGCAGCACAAACATGGCAGCCCCCTCATCAGGGTCCATTTTGTTAATCCCTTGCCTGAGCAGGCAGGAAAGGAGAAGTGGAACCTAGAAAGGTCAGATCTAGTAAGGAAAGGCTACTCACCTTAAGAGGTCACTCTATGAGTGACAGATAGTTAGGCTATTTAGCTGAGCAGCCTGAGGCTCAGACGAGGAGTGTAAGTGGGATTAAGATCCCGGGTACCAATTGCCCAGTGTAAGTACTGAGTGCAGTGCCGGACTGGGCCGGCAGGACACCAGGAAAAAACTCCAGTGGGCTCTAGCTCTCGTGGGCCCTGCTGGTCCAGACTCGATCCTTGGAGGAAGGCAGAAGCGGCTTCTGTCTTCCTTGATTCTCAGCATGGCTATACTAAAAAGACGGTATGCGCGAGGGGGCAGGTTGCGGCTCAAGGAGGGGAGCCAGAGGGTGCTTTACACCTGGGGTGGGGGACCAGAGGCGTGGTGGGGTGCCCCTTGCCCCCTAGTCCAACACTAACTAAGTGTACAGACTTAGGGATGTAGTGATTCCCCTGGGTTCCACTTAGAGAAAAGTCTGAAAGCTAGGTGTACCTTCATTGCTACTGTGTATGTTCTCTTCCCTGCAGAGACTAATACTGACCATTGGTGTTGTGAGTATATGCTTACCAACTGTTGCTCTATGTTCCTGCTTGGTTATGTACACTTCTTTGTGGACTATCCTGTTCAATAAATATGTTCTCTGGTTAAGTTGCAAAAACCACTGGTGCCCAATTATTGTGCACTGCACCTATTTACAGTTTTACTACACCCTGACTCCACACTGTTGTGAGGTCTTAACTCCTGAGAATTGAGGTCTCATCCAGAGCAAAGTATTGGGGTAAAGCTCATAGTTAGAGAATCGTGACACCTAATTTACTATATTGTTACATGTGTATACATTAATGTTAGAATTTTTTGGCTCAGTGAGTTACACCCAAAGAGCTATCATTCTTACCCCATCAATTATAAAACATTAGGGCTTATTTCCAAGCACAACCATGATATGTGCTTGCACAAAAATTGTTGCACTTCTTGCGCCAATTGACAAAAAGTTAATTTACTATATAATTTACAGAAGGTGTTTAAAATCCCTTTCATAAGCTGTTGAAAGTACAACATTTTCCCGAAGATTATGAAACAAGTACTAGCAGTTGTTTATATCCACAATAATATTATCCTAATTGATTTTTTCCCAGTTGATATTTTCTAAAACATTTCCCTCTCCTTTACAGTTGATGCAACTCTTCAACAGCCCATTTTCTTACACTATATATTAATTATTCAAACGTCAAACATCAGCTTATTTTTATTATTTTTATTAATATATAAAATAAATATACATTTAATTAGATTATATAAAAATAAACATTTGGTAAAGTATCCAAAGTAGATGGACTGTGGCTCCTACATTGTGTTCCCAACCCTTTCCCTCCTTTCCCTTTTGGGAACATAATGAAGGAGCCACATTTCAGATCTTGCAAGGGTAGAATCCATTTTTTGATTTATATATTGTTCTTCCATTTCCTTCCTAAGTCTTGACAAAGTCTTCTTAATGAGGTGTTGCAAGAGAATCTTCAACTTGAATGTCTTATTTCTTTGCTCCTAGGAGAAAATGTTTTTAATGTTAGACAAGAAGATCTGTGTTTTATATCTATGCACATGAAAGGGCACTGTAAAAATGGCCATAATGTGACATAATGTGACTTAACTGGCTAGCTAAGTTAGTAATTGATAGAAACTTTCACAATTTAAAGCAGAACTGGTTGGAGCTAAAACCATTAGTAATTAAAAAAAACTAATTACACCTGAAAATGAAAATTCCCTAAAATCCCTAATTTTTTGGATAGTGATCAAAATAGGAATCCTTAAATACCTAAAGCCTTGAATAACCACAAAGGCATTAAAGATTTCCCAGTAATTGCTTTTTGATTGTAGAGAATATGAGTCATTTGCATTACCTTTATGTATATGCTCTGCTATGCTATATTGCACCTCGTCTTCATCTCGATTATATGTGATGAATCGGTTTAATAGGAGTTCCTTTGCGAATGGTCTTTTGGCTGGATCCTTCTGAAGGCATTTATTAATAAATCTGTGGAATTTATTACTCCTGGGGGGAAAGAAACAAGGCAGAAGTGTTACTGATGATGTAATAAAACACAGAGCCAGAATTATTCAAAAAGGACACTGAAGTCTGTTGGGTGATAGGGAATTAAAATGGGAGATGTTTCTTTTCATATAATAATTTGGGCCAACAAAGTGTAAGCTCTTGAATTTATAAAAAGGGTGATGTCTCTTAAAGAATACTAATAACTTGAACACAGCCCATCATCACAGCAATGGATAGAGTGGATACAGTAGTGACACTTACATTTGAGCTCATTGAACTTATCTCTTTCCCACTTTAACACCTTCCCCGGCCTTATGCTTCAGTGTCTCTTTCCCCATTCCCCCACCCTCACTGCTTAAGGTGGCCATAGACGCATCAATAATATTGTACAAAAAAAATTCTGGTACCATATTCGGTGCGTGTATGGTGGGAAACGAGCCAACCGATATTGGCAGAAGACTTGGATATGGGTTGGCTTATCGATCAAAAAGATCTTTTCCAGGAAAGATTGTAATTGTAACGTCTATGGCCACCTTAAGTCCTATTTCTGTAAAAAAAAAATGACTCACCATATATCCTCTTTTAGAGCTGGAGCTGGACCATTCATAATCCTTTCGGAAAGCTCCGCACCACGGAGTTTAATGTGTGCTGTAAGTGTAAGAGAACACAATATTATTATTCTTACAAATTTAAAGGGGCCAACATATTTTGCAGCATTGTACAGTAGAGGGTGACTACATCAAATATTCTGATGAGTTTCTATTATCAGAACCAATCGATGATTTATTTAAACTTTTTGAGATAATAATTTCCTTCTTTAAGGGTAAGGCCACACTGGTCATTTTGGGGAGATTTGGTCACCTGGCGACTAATCGCCTCTTCTTTGCAGCGACCAATCTCCCCAAACGCCTTCCCTCATTCTGCGCCGGCTAAAATAAAAAACCGCCGGTGCTAACCGCACGCGGCGGTTCATTTTCCGAAGTCGCCCGAAGGGTGGAAACTTCGGGCGACTTCGAAAAACCAATCGGCGCATGTGATTAGCGCCAGCAAGTTTTTTATTTTAGCCGGCGCAGAGTGAGGGAAGGCATTTGGGCTAGGCGACCAAATCTCCCCAAAATTCCCAGTGTGGCCTTACCCTCATATACCCTCATATACATAACAAATAAATAAATAAATGCAGTCTGGTTGGAATTATTGTAGCGTGTGCACAGTGACAGACAGATATTGGACATATAGGGCAGTATATGGCTGTATCTGCATTTTCTCAGCAGCAGAGAAAACATTATTTGCCATTAGCCTAAGGGGATACAGGAAAGACACAGTCTATATCTTTTATCTGATTGCTCCTGTCTCTGAAACAAGAAGTTATATCTTGCTTTCCAGTGTATCACTAAAAAGAAAAGTAACTAATGCAAATTACAGAAGACACCATTATAATAAAAGCACAGAAAAGATTCTCTGATTCATGGCCGATTTACATGTTTCATTGTTATAGTATAGGTGATACCCTCTGACCTTCCTAAAAACACTCCTCCATAAATGAACATAAATGCACGCAAAATGTTATTTAAGATTACTTACGAGGATTGTATTCTGCCATTTCTATGGCTGTGATTCCTAAAGACCACACATCCACCTAGAAAATAAAAACAAAAAGCAACACCCATTTAGCAAACAAATTATAATCATTGTTACAGAAGATAAAGATACTTCTACTGACTCTCCCTCCTCATCCTGTCTCAGGGTCAATATGGGATGCTAAATGACTAATACTTTAGAGCCAAGCTACGTTGTATTACTATGAAACATTTCCAGTAGCCGACTTCAACTATAAACATTTATGATTTTACATTTTCAAGAGTCTCTACTGGGAGAAAAAAGCTCTACAAATTACATTTGGCATGGATTTGTTATTCCTGCCTTAAGAGAGCATTTTGTTTAATCACTTTAATGAAAACTGAACTAAATGACAACTATTTTATTAATTATACCTTGTAGTTATAATGTACACTTCGTGTAAAACATGCATGGACTTCAGGTGCCATCCAACAGCGGGTTCCTGCATTACTTGTACTGATGGGCCCTATTGTGGCAAGGCCAAAATCAACTGAAATTGAAAGAAACAAGCATGAATTTACTTTGTACAACGCAGTAATAACATCTATGACAATACAGAAAGGTGCTTCAGTTATTACAAATGGAAATATATTATTGAAGCAGTATTTTCTTTTGTCTGGCGCTGACTATTGATTTGAACCAGGCGCAAAGAGAGTGTAAAGACAGAGACAAATAAAACACTGAACATTCTTAATGACTGTATATTGGAACGATGCTTACAATGATATTTTTGAATTATGCAAAGGTGCAATTTTTGGGTAGAGATCCCCTTTAAAGTTTTATGATGCCTAAGAAAAGCTAGGCATTGAGATGAGCAATAAATGTACCCTTTGCTTATATGGCACCCATTCTTCCTATAGATAATAAACGTCACTTACTTATCTTCACACGGGCCGTAGAAGTTAACATTATATTGGCGCCCTTGAGATCATGATGTATCACGTTCAGTTCCTGTAAGTAATCCAGGCCCTAGAAAGATGAATAAAGCAAACATGATGAACATGTATATTTTTTATATTATAGAATTAATAGGATGAGCAGAGATTATGAAAAGCAATGAAGGGGTTAATATCTGTCTTACCTGTAAAACTTTCTTGCATATGTATGAAATCCAGGTCTCATCCAAGGATCTATTGGGCGTGCTCCTAATTAAGGCATCTACGGAGCCACCAGCACACATTGTCATAGCAATCTAGAATAGAAATAAAATGTTTTTATTTATAGTGTATATAAATATTATAGTGTATATATATATATATATATATATATGTTGCCTAAAATCTATCTATCTGTCTGTGTGTCTGTGTAACATTCCTAGTAATCAGTAGCAGTAACGGGTCTGAAATAATCAGTGTTATATTTATTAACTTTGATTGAGATTTTCTCCTTCTTGGCATGTGCAATGCAAGACCATTGTGTGCTTTTATTTAAGAAGTATATCCTTACCCATAGCGCCTCTTCATTTGAAATGCTGGGCCGTAGATAAAAGGCTCCATAAAAGGCAGGGAAGTTGTCGTGGCCAGAAACACGTTCAAGTACGTACAGTTCAGCAAGGATCTCTTCATTATCCTAGATACAGAAATAATGATCATTAAATTAGTCTTGATAACTATTTAATCCTTGTTGTAAAACATAGAATTCATTAGTTTGCCATCAGTGTACCACAGTGCCAACACCACAGATACTAACTTCCCAAACAAACTTGATAGTAGGGATGACCTCACCGGATCAGAACTCGAGGAAACCAAACTTGGATAGAGCCAGTTAACTTTATTAATCCATGTTAAGAATACAAAAGTGTAAGCGGGCAGGGGAACTAGCTTTACGCATTTCGTGACTGGAGTCACTTCATCAGAAGCTTCTGAATGCGTAAAGCTAGTAAAGGTTATCAGTTCTCTCAAGTCTCTCTGTGATGTGCTGTAATGGCGTCCACTCTCAATCATAGAATCTAACTTCCCCTCTTTCTCTTCTATGCCGCTCCATGTGTTTACTTGCAATGTGTTGAACTGAGTTATGATTTTTTTTTTATGATTTGGTGTGATTTACATCCCCTTCTGTTAGGGGTGGTTACTTTATAGTATTGTTACATAGAGATTAATGAATATAAGTCACACGTTTGCCTTTTATAAGCTGCAAATATTACAAGCGGATGATATAGTTAGTTTTGCATTTATTAAATAATTAAACCTACAGTGAATATTTCACCGGGCTGAGCAGAGCTTATTTCACCGGGCTGAGCAGAGCTTGGGGCATTTAAAGAAGTCCATTTCTAATCATTACAAATTCCATTTTGCATTATGACTATCCATTATATAAGGGGGCGACTTGCTAATCATGGTTTATAAAGTCTCTTTTTACTGGCAGTTGATTTGTATGTGTAACACAACACTTTCTGCAATATTCTCATTATAATAAATTAAATAGTAAAAAATATACATTACCCTAAGATCTTTTATCACTTTTATGGCCACTTCTTTCTTTTCCTTAAAATGCCATGCCTGAAAGAAAACAGATTTGTGGTGAATTTTGACTTGAATTTGATAAAGTACCTGAGTATAACGACATGGGTCTTTGCAGTCTCAGAAACAAAAAACAAACTCCAAAAGGAAATATGAATCCTGCTTAAAATGTGGCATATGTGGCAATTTAGTGATACATGACATATGTATGAATATTTATATACTAGATAGATAAATATATACAATATATAGAATTATATTGAGATGTTAAGGGCCACAAAAGGTAGGTCATTCCCACCCCTTACAATCTTAGAATCTCATATCTGACCTTATGGATTACTCCAAATCCTCCTGATCCAACACATTGTTCGAGGTCTATCCAGCCAGTTGGGTCCTAAAAAAAATTTGAAAATAAGACAATATAATGGCAGGTGGTGGGGGGAGAATAGAGGGAGAAGGCTGAAAACAGGGATAATAATGTAAAAAATGTTTTTGCATACCGGGCATAGTTTGTCAAATCCATGTTCATTGCAGACCTGGTAAAGGAAAACATTATTTTAGATCAACTCAGTAAATAGACAAAAAGAATAAATATTGCAAGCTTTTCTTTTTAGTTTGTTGCTCATTTAGTTTGTTCAGGTTGAGAGGCATCCCCATAAGATTCCTCACTGTGTTCCTTGTTAAGCAGTTTTTTAATTTATATTTAGTACAGTGTTGTTAATGGTGGACATAACTATTACAAAGATTATTATTCTTATGTATATGGGTTATGGTTTGTCCTAATAGAACTAATGTGTGTGAGACTTTTAGGGGGTTATTTACTAAAACTTGAATTTCTCATATTTGTATTAAACTAAGCTTGACTAAACTCCCATCCACAATTTTATCTTATTTATCAATAAAATAACTTGAAACAGTCAGGTCGGGGGAAAAATTGCGAAAACGGGGAAATCCCCAAATTATTTGGATTTGAATCCTGAATTGCTTTATTTTTTTAGGTTATTGCCTGAAAACCCCAATTTTTTTGGTTTACCAGACAAAATCCAGAGCAGACCACGATACCTTCAAATTGTAAAAAGGACATCTCCCATTGACCTATACACAACAGTTACAGGTTTGAAATCGTGAGCGTTTTTTTCTCCTCTAAACATTAACATTTTTGCCCAAAAAAACTTGGGCAGAAAAAAAAATTGAGTTTAGTAAATAACACCTTTAAACTTTGGGCAATGTATTCCAGAGCTGCAAAGAAAAAATTACCCATTTGTGGGTTTCCCCATGTAATGTGTGCAGCACGGTGTTGTAGTGATAAGCATTGATGGCTTCCCTCTGGGCACTGCAGTTTATGTGGATACTCCAAAAACATATAGTTCTTAAAGGGGTAATTTATCAAAAATGAAGTTAATAGTGTAGTTCTGCCACTAGAGAGAAGTTCCGCCACTCTCCATTCATTTCTATGGGATTTTTATAGGCGTATTTATCAAAGGGTGAACTTTCACTTCACCCATTGATAAATACGCCTTTCAAAATCCCATAGCAATGAATTGAGAGCTGCGGAACTTCACTCTTTGATAAATTTACCCCAAAGTGTTTTAGCATGAGCTGGACTGGTGATTTAAACTGCAGTTTGGTTATTAGGTTCCCAGACATTAGTGGGCCTAAATGAAGCCATACTAAATTAACTTTATTCTAAACATGTCCCAATAAATCAATCCGTTCAATGCACAAAATGTCTTAGTGTCCTTGATAGTAAATCATACCTCAAGTGATGGAAACAGATCATCACAAATGCTTTCTTCTTCCCCACTATATATAAGCATGTCATCACTATTGTTTTCTTCTTCCTCTTGTTCTTGTAGATTATGTTCTTCCTCTGAGGCATTACCCTGGCTGATCTCTGTGCCAGGCTCCTCAGGTTGCTCCTGGAAATGGCCAATATTTGTCTCAGGATTTTCCTGGCAGATGTCATGGGCAATGATTTCCTCAGGTTGTTTCTGTTTAAGAATAAAAACATACAATTAATCCATTTGTTGCTATACTAATATATATATTACATATGGCAATGTGACACAGTATTGGAAAATAAAGTTAGTCATCTGTTATGTGAATATCTTGTTTGTAGGGGTGGGCAAATTTGACCCATTTCGTTAGCCAAAAATTCACCGTCAGTGAAAATTTGCCAAAATACATACAAGTCTAGGGCTTCAAAAATGTGCTCATCCCTACAATGTCCCATGTAATGTGTGCAGCATGATGTTGTAGTGATAAGCATTGATGGCTTCCCTCTGGGCACTGCAGTTTATGTGGATACTCCAAAAATATATAGTTCTTAAAGTGTTTTACCATGAGCTGGACTGGTGATTTAAACTGCAGTTTGGTTTTTAGGTTCCCAGACATTAGTGGGCCTAAACAAAGCCATACTAAATTAACTTTATTCTAAACATGTCCCAATAAATCAATAAGTTCAATGCACAACATGTCTTAATGTCCTTGATAGAAAATCATACCTCAAGTGATGGAAACAGATAATCAATAATGCTTTCTTCTTCATCACTACATATAACCATGTCATCACTATTGTTTTCTTTTTCTGCTTGTTCTTCTAGCTTTTCTTCTTCCTCTGAGGCATTACCCTGGCTGATCTCTGTGCCAGGCTCCTCAGGTTGCTCCTGGAAATGGCCAATATTTGTCTCAGGATTTTCCTGGCAATTGTCATGGGCAATGATTTCCTCAAGTTGTTTCTGTTTAAGAATAAAAACATACAATTAATCCATTTGTTGCTATACTAATATCTATTACATATGACAATGTGACACAGTATTGGAAAATAAAGTTGGTAATGTGTTATCATATGTGTGCAGCATGGTGTTGTAGTGATAAGCATTGATGGCTTCCCTCAATCATACCTCAAGTGATGGAAACAGATCATCACTAATGCTTTCTTCTTCCCCACTAGATATAAGCATGTCATCACTATTGTTTTCTTCCTCTTGTTCTTCTAGAATTTCTTCTTCCTCTGAGGCATTACCCTGGCTGATCTCTGTGCCAGGCTCCTCAGGTTGCTCCTGGAAAAGAGAGAGAAGATTATTGATCACATGATTGATTCTGTTAAGTAAATGTGAGATAATTAATTGAGCTCTACAAAGAATGCTTTAAAATATATTTAGCAAAAAGCCATACCTCAAGAAATGGAAATGGGTTATCATTACTGCTTTCTTCTTCCTCTTCTAAACTTTCTACTTCTAGATTTTCATCTTCTAGACTTTCTTCTTCTAGACTTTCTTCTTCTAGATTTTCTGCCTCCTCTGAGGCATTACCCTGGCTGATCTCTGTGCCACGCTCCTCAGGTTGCTCCTGGAAAAGAGATAGAAGTTTATTGATCACATGGATCACATGATTGATTCTGTTAAGCAAATGTAAGATAATTAATTGAGCTCTACAAAGAATGAAGGCTTTATAAAGAAGGCTTTAAAATATATTAAGCAAAAAGCCATGTATTGTTGGGGAAGAGGCATGTTGTTGTGTTTTTTTTAAAATTCATTTAAAACTACTTACCTGATAGCTGTGATGGCTAATATTGTCTTCAGGTTCTTCCTGGCAGATTTCATGACCATTGTTTTCATCAGGTTCTTCTTGGCAGCTGTTATGGCCAATATTTGTCTCCTGGCAAATGTCATGGGCAATGATTTCCTCAGGTTGTTTCTGTTTAAGAATAAAAACATACAATTAATCCATTTGTTGCTATTCTAATAAGTATTGCATATGGCAATGTGACAAAGTATTTTCAAAGTTTTATGTTTTCCTACTTACCTCACTGATATTATTAACATTGGTTTCTACTGGTTCCTAGTTGAAAGAAAAAAAAAATGAAATCAATTATTTGTTGGAAAATGCGAAAATATACTTCCCATGATATTATGGGTTTGTTTTGTTTTAATTGTGTTAGCCTCTTTAAAATATTTACCTGGCAGATTAGATATGTAATGTTGCTTTATTTAATTTAATATTATTTAAATATAACTAATAAACTATTATTTGCTTACCAAATAGGGCATTTCTGTGTACATCTTCGGTAGTTCCTGTTTTTTAAATAAAAAAAGGAGGGTAAGAGATTATTGATCAAGATAAATAAAAGACACATTATACTATGAGATATAGTTTTGAGTATAAATGAATGCAGGGTTGGCATCTATTTTCTCATAAAAATGCAAGGGGTTACTGGACTGCCCCTTGCTGGAAAAGAAAAGGATAATTAGACATTAGCAATGAAATGGGTTCTTAGCAATCAGGTCAATGTTGGTATATAAGTGGCAATGGCCAATCTGTAAATCAACTGAAATGTTAGATACATTTGTGTAGAGTTGGTGTCTAAGGCTACTGATCCACAGATAAGTCCGACTTGTAATTTAACAAAATCTAATTAACAAACCGAACAAATGTGGCCCCTTGGGAGTAACATATGCTAGGCTATGCATCATAGTTCAAGAAGAGTGTTATATCTGCTAGAAGGTTTGGAGTGTTTTAAGTTTTATTATATTTTACGACATTGTTACATTATCCTCCATCTTTAACAAAATGTTTATGTATGACAAGTTTCTCTACTTACCAAAATGACTTCATTTTTCTCTTCTTTAACTTTTTTAACCTGGCAAAAGAAGATAGGTTTGAATATTAGAGGCAATGATCAAGGTGTAACTAAATGAATAGGTCCATTAGAAGCTAGAATTAGGAAACATAGCAGTTCCCAACCTCTAAGACCATTTTCCTTTAAAACAATACAGAAAACAAGGTCTGCTTCCTCTATAGTTATGCCAGTGAACTCAAATTTGAATCCGTTAACACAGGGGTCCCCAACCTTTTTTGGCCTGGGGACTTAAAAAGAGCCAATTTTTTTCCAAGTATGGAGGGGTCAGGGAGTGGTCAGAGGGGTTGTGAGGGGTCGGCGTCCAATTTGGGTGCGCCAGTGTCCTATTCGGCGTGCCGACATCCAATTTGGACGTGGGTTAATTGTTTACCGGGGCCAGTTCAGGACTGGCCCTGCGGTTGGGGACCCCTGAGTTAACAGGAAAATAACATTTATAGCACTTTAGTTTTCAAAGGTATATTTGATGAAATTTTAAATTTCATCACATGCATTTTAGTTTGTCATTAACAGTTTACACAGTTTTTCCATACAAACTAAAAATCTAGGATATGAGTATAAAAAAAAACTTACTTTCGTAAAACATTTGAAAATACTGCATATGCGTCGAAACATGATGGTTTTTGTATGTCGATAAGTCTTTCTGTTGATTTGTTTGTCAAATACTCTTTCTGTTGATTTGTATTTCAAAAATTCTTTCTGTCGATTTGTATGTCAAAAATTCTTTCTGTTGATTTGTTTGTTAAAAATTCTTTTTGGTGATTTGTAAATAGAATATTCTTTCTGTGGAGAGAGAAAAATCATTGGTTACACACTATGTAATAATCCTATGAATTGGTTATAAATAAGGTTGATTAATTTTTTAACAGGTAACTGAAAATGAATGGCCAGTAACATTAAAGTAACATTAGAGTGACAATTAATGACTAGAAAAAACTATCAGCAGTTTGAAGCACACTAATATCTTTTCAGATCCCCAAAATTACTCCACTAGCAGATACTTAGGCCTACACAACGACTATATCCAGCTATATTGCTATATGTAGATGAAAATAGGGAATGTATGGGACCATAATTGTCTGTAGGGCCAAGCACTTCATCCCCTTCAAACTCAAATGGTTTGCAATTACCCCACTAACAGCTACTAAGCCCTACTCAGCAGCTATATGAATATGAATATGAATTTTTCTAACATTTTCCCCAGTGTATTATGATGAGCTCCACTCACCTCAGTTACCTGATACAGAATGAGGCAGTTAGAGCTTGTTTTCAAACATTAACTCTGTGTGCACTGTGACATCACAATGTATTATGTGCCACATTATGACATCACACCTGCAAACTACGGTCAGCAAATTCAGCCTTAGCAGATAATCTGCTCTTTTAAGGACAGTTATAAATTAATAGAAAAACTGTATTGAGATATGTTGTTTGTTGGCGGCGCTATGATATTATAATAACTCTATTGCATTGCTATTTGTATGTTAAATGAAAATAAGGAATGTGCTAATATTATATATAGGCTATTAGTACAGGCAATGCCACCATTGTTGTTTGTTGGGCCAAGCAACCCCCCCTGCATTTACCCCACTAGCAGACACTAATAAGGCCTATCCAGCAGCTACCTTTATATTTATATTAATATTGTTATTTTAAAATTTTCCCCAGCGTGTCATGAGCTCCACTCACCTCAGTCTCCTGATCAAGAATGAGACAGTCTGGGCTGGTTATGAACAGCTGTGATAATGTCCATTATGACATCACAATGATATGTCACATGACTAGCTGCTGATCAGAGGATACAAAATGAGCATAAAAACTGCACATAGTTCTACAATTATTTCAAAGAGATTATGGTTAAAATGCTGTTTGCTTATTTTTTGACCCTTTTATTTTTATGTAGGCAGTGTAAATATATGAATGTATAATATATTGATATAAAGTATGGAGGTATAATACATAAGTAGCACACAGGTATAGAGAATGGCCCAGATATTTGTACAGCATTTGAAATATATCAATACTGATAATTGCACCATTACTGTATGTGCTCTATACTATATCATCAGAGGGGATTCATTCATTATTATGGGTATCAGTACAGGGAATGACATTACTGTATGTATAATACATCATTAATGGGAATGTGCCCTTTATTATCAGACAGATTTACTAGAGATTGAACTAGGAATCCAGAAGGATTTAAAATATGGTAAAGCAGCACTCAGAACATTTAGGTACTTATGTTATTTAGACATATTAAAGGGGTTGTTCACCTTCCAAACACTTTTTTCAATTCAGTTGTTTTTAGATTGTTCCCCAGAAATAAAGACTTTTTTCAAATACTTTCCATTATTTATTTTTTACGTTTTTTACAAAATCTAAGTGTAAAGGTGAATGTTTGTGTCTGTGGTGTTTGAGTCTGGCAGCTCAGTAATTCAGGTGCAGACTCTGAACTGTTACAATTTTGCAACATTGAGTTGATCCATTTCTCAGCAGCATCTCTGGAGTATTAGCAACAATTGTATCAAGTCTAACAGCTGCCTGTAATGAAACCCAGAGATTCTGCTCAGCAGGGACAAAGATAAGAAATGTATCAAGTAAATGTATCCATTTAGAACAGTTTACAGGATCGGCGACCCCCCCTCCCAGAGCTGCTTCAGAAGGAGAGAAATGACAATTTACACTTCAATATTAGAAAAACCGTCACACACATAGAAAATAGAAAGTCATTGGAAAAAGTGGTTATTTCTGGTGATCTATCTGAAACCAACTAGTTGTTTGAAGGTGAACAACCCCTTTAAGGGGAATAGACTTCCCAATCATAATTAACTATTATAATGCCGCTGCTTTGGAACAAGTTAAATCTTGTTACACACTTGATATAGGTAAACGTTGGGTATAAATTGAACAAGGTTATCTCTATCCTGTGACAATCCCCCAAATAATGGGATCTCTAGCACCCATTTAAGCATGTGAATGTAAACCATGTCCCACCTATAGCATCCCATGTATTGATAGCATAGCAACTAAAAGCGCCTGTGTCTTTTATCAGTATCTTCAAGGTGGTATTTCACTCAGGCTCAGATTTCCTTTTTCGGCGCTCCTAGGTTGCCAGGTCCTAGCGCCTGCCCTCTTTTACGTGCACCCGATACCCCACCACCACGCAGGCGTGCGCACATGTGGTGGGTCACTGGAGCTCCTCAGAATGCAGCTGGATGGTATGCCGCCCCTGAAATATTTACCGCCCTAGGCCCGAGCCTTTGTAACCTTGCCATAAATCTGGGCCTTATTTCACTGTGGTATTGAACACTATTTCCCTCCTTGGAGAACAAGGAGCATATGTATAAAAATATACCCAATACTTGATGGAAAGACTGCCAATATAAAGTGGATGCATTGCATTGTGTTCCATTCCACTTGTATTTGGGGCTTGGATGCACCTTTGTTAGTACAGGCCCATAAGAAAGACTAGGCTGTGTTTTGTCCTGCGGTGGAATGCAGGAAAATGAAGGCACTAGCACAAGCATTTGATTTTTATTTGTTTAGTAATGGATGAATTCTACGGAAGAGCACTGGGGCCAGCAAAAAAAAAATCTAATGAATTATGACTTTTAAAACTCATAATTAGGACTTTTAATCTCATAATTATGACTTTTATTTTTAATCTCAGTTAATGAAATTAAGTCGAAGTTTTTTTAGAATTCTCACCTCCGACTGTATACCAATTACCTGCATTTATGTCATTTATTCATTAATGTTTACTTTAGCTCCTTATACACCTTGCCAGTAAAATGACTCCTTGTACATTTAGATCAGAAAAGCTTCTGCACCCCTCCTGCAAGGTCCTAATCTTCCAAAAAAAATCATACAAAAAATTTCCAATATATACATGCAAAATGGGGCCTCAATGAAACAGGATTCCCCTCATATCTATGGCCATGCCTAGATCTACTTTGTTCACCCCTAAAGTATGATAAAACTCCACCCTGCACCGCCCAAACCCTTCCCATTGTGCTTTTTACCTTTGGGCCTCTGTTTGACTGACCCCTGACTGCAGTATCGCCTGTACTCCCCTGATGGTGGCCCGGGGGAGAAGAAAGTTTGTTTTTTTAAAGGCACAAAAGCACTTTTCACCTTTGTGCTCAGACAGAAACAGGACAGGGCAGGCCAGCAAACAAGAACTAATTGAGCCTTCTGGCAGGTTGTAGAGGAGTTGGCAGAAGGGGCACTGAAGGAGCACAGGAGTAGGCATGGCACAGTGATGTCAACAGTGGGATTTCATGGGGGAGAGGACACTAGTCTTTTAGGCCCAAGGAAGGGAAGGCACTCACTCTTAAGCCATAAACCAACAACTTCCTGTGGATTTGGTCTGCTGGCATATCTTCCAACTGTTCTGATTTTAACATATCAGCACACAGTCCAGGTTTGTTACTGAAATGTCCTACATTTCCCTTTGATCTCCTGCATTGAACAGCTAGAAAAAATTACAATGTTTCTGAAACGTAATTAAATATGAAGCTTTTGGCAGAGAGCACAGAATACGCAGCACCTGCATTTAGATACAATTGTAACTATTTAAGATACGCAGGTCTTATGAGAGAACAGTGACTTGCAGCTTTAAGGGGACTCTCACCTACATTAACTGTTATAACACATAAAACATGTACCTAAAATCCAGAGAAATTTGTTCAAACTTTGTATAACCTGACACATTTTATAAAATGGCCATGGTATTTAGGGGGTGTAGCCACAGATCTTTTTGTCCCTCTTTCCATTTTTCAAATGTGGGGAGGTATGTGCTGGATTCGGGAAGTATCAGAGGTTCTTGATTATTCTTTTTTTTTTTACAGAACAGAGACAACAATTCTCTGGGTCAATTAAGGACGGGAGTGCAAGTTAGCAACAACTGGCATATCCAAGAAACAGTAGTGAGTAGTCATGACGACATGTAGGTAACAGGGACCCCTTGGAAGGTTAAGATGAAGCCGCTAGCAGCCATTAATATTTAGGTGTAGAATTGGTACTTGGTTTTGACCTGGACAACCCGGTTTTTATAAAAGCTGCCTGGATTCCCCTTGCTACATGTTACGTTGATCAGAGGCAGGCCCGGATTTGTGGAAAGGCAACCTAGGTCTGGGCCTAGGGTGGCAGGATTTTAGGGGGGCGGCATGCTGTCCAACCACACCCACATTGGTCCAGATGATGAAAATTTGCACGAAAAAAGGGGAGTGGATAGGGGTGACAAACGACAGTGGGCATAGGGGCGCCCACTATGTAAATCCGGCCCTGATCAGAGGGAGCTTCTTACTACTATATTTAAGCTACTGTTGTGCTGGGGCTAGCAGGCTCATCCATTTCATGGCTACTAGTTTTTTGGCATAAAACACTGACATCTTTAGTCATCACCAATCCCAGTAAACACACCACAGGGACATTACTGAGACAGCCAGGGGTGTAACTACAGAGGAAGCAGATCCCACGGCTGCAGGGGGGCCCAGGAGGTATAGAGACCCCCATAAGGCCCTAAAACATAAACAAGTCAACCTCTAGACATTTTAGGGGCCTAAAACATAATTTGCTGTGGGGCCCAGTAATATCTAGTTACATTACTGGAGACAGCGCAATGTAATTGTAAATACTGGTTGTGGCATTTGGAGCCATTGCTATTTGGCTTATGCACCATCGCTTTTAGTGTTAAGGGTGGTACAGACTAGAGTTCAAACCACAACATTGTCTCATTATCTGTGTCTAGTGGAGGAATCAAAGTTTCTCATTTGCTTCTTACCTGTCTGTGATTCATTTTACATTTTTTTAGTAGAGTGATGGTACGGTGATCAGCATTACTGAAAGATCCATTATCAAAAAAAATGTCAGTTCCCAAGCATTCCGGATAATATTACCCATACCTGTATTTCTTAACAGATAAGCACATCACAAAATGGTAACGTGACATGTTACTGCTACTGACACAAACAGGACAGGTGCTGCTTTAGTGCCCAGGTTTGCTGCCTCATACTGTAGATAGCACCAATCTTAATTTACACTATAACTTAACTAGGTTAAGTCTGGTTACTTATGTGTCATACTTTACTACAGTCAGACTGGGGCACGTAGGGGCCATATAGACCTATGGTGGGAATAAGAAAAAGCTGATGGGAATTGTCCTTGGGTGGGACACACTGGGAGATCTCCAATACTCTCTCAAGGCCAGTAACGGTATCCAAATACATAACCTTTACAGATTAAGTTTGTAAATCATTTTAGGGACCAAAAATGGTTAGAACCATAAATGCAGCATGTTTTATAGGAAGAAAGGGATCTTGGAGACTCATGTTTGTTTGCTGTGCCAAAGTTTCAGAATCCCTGCTCATTTTGATTAAAAACCAGTTCACAACTTGAATCATGTCTGGCCAATAACTGCTTGTGTGGAGCAAAATCTTTTAGCTTCCAAGTTCAAATCAGCTGAAAGAGATGGGTGGTAGGTAGCCATCATCTGAGCAAAATGTGGGTTGTGATAAAACAAAACACACACAGACACACTGACATGATTGCTTTAGACCAGGAGTCCCCAACCTTTTATACCTGGGAACCACATTCAAATGTAAAAAGATTTTGGGAGCAACAAGCATGAAAAAGTCCCAAATAAGTGCTGTGATTGGCTATTTGTAGTATTTATTCTCTCTTTCTCCGTCTCTCTATTTCTCTGTCTCTTTCTCTGTCTCTATCTATGTCTCTCTGTCTTTATCTCTCTCTCTGTCTCTCTCTTTCTCAGCCTCTCTGTGTAAGTGGTATTTATTCTCTCTCTCTCTGTCTTTATCTTTCTCTCTCTGGGGCTCATTTATCAACACTGGGCAAATTTGCTCATGGGCAGTTACCTATAGCAACCAATCAGTGATTAGCTTTTTGAAGTAGAACTGCAAGTAGAACAATCAATGCAGCAATTTGATTGGTTGCCATGGGTTACTGCCCATGGGAAAAATTGCCCAGTGTTGATAAATGACCCCCTCTGTCTCTCTCTTTCTCCGCATCTCTGTGTTATGAGTATTTATTCTCTGTCTTTAGCTGTCTCTCTCTCTGTCTCTCTTTCTCTGCCTCTCTGTGTTAGACGTATTTATTCTCTGTCTCCCTCTCTCTTCCTCTCTTTTTGTCTCTCTTTCTCTGCCTCTCTGTGTTAGGGGTGTTTATACTCTGTCTCTCTGTCTTTACCTCTCTCTCTCTTTCTCTGCCTCTCTGTGTTAGGGGTATTTATTCTCTGTCTCTCTTTCTTTCTTTCTCTGTCTTTATCTTTCTCTCTCTCAATTTCTGTCTCTCTCTCTCTTTCTCTGTCTCTCTGCCTTTCAACAGGATCACTTCCAGCACAGAGCTTGGGTTTCACCGTGAAAGGCTTTGGCACCATGAAGTGGTGGGGGGGGGGAGCAGTATATAATAAGGCTTATTTGTGTGGGGGAAAAGATGTAAAGGTTTTGTGGTCCCAATTAATGTTTTCAATAGAGCAAATTAACTCTTTATTGTGGGAAGATCCATAAGGAATCATGATTGGTCATTTGTGTTGCACTCTACGTCTGGCAGGAGTCCGCCTCCATAACGGAAACCGTCTTAAAACACTACGTTAAGATCTTTCCGAATATTTTATTTCCTAATTTCTCACTGATTTCCTTCAAATATTTTTTTTTTTTAAAGAGTAATTTTTATTGAACTTTACAACATAAAGAGTAGAGAGAAGAAAGCAAGTTAAGAGAGGAAAGAAAAGAAAAAAGGGGGAGGGGGGAGGAAAGTGTGGCTGAAGATTGTCAATCAATTGTTAATGGAGGTGGCAGGCGATTCGATCCAAGGATTCCATATATTCTCAAATTTCTTTGGGCATCCTCGGGCAAGGTACGTGAGTTTATATAGTTCCAATTGCGAGTTAATTAGTCCAATCCATCTACTCAGCGTCGGAGGCGAAGGGCCCATCCAGTGAAGGGCAACCACTTTTTTCGCATAGAATAGAAGCAATCTCATCAGACATCTAGTATATACTCTAGGTATCACCGAGTCAAGAAGGCCCAGAAGACAGGTAGCAGGGTTAAGTATTTGGGGAAGTTCCAGTTCAACAGCCATAAAGTGCACAATTGCTCTCCAAAATCGGAGTATCACTGGGCAGTTCCACATTAAATGCATAAAATTGGCGACAGAAGCACCACATCTAGGACAGGCAGGCGAAGCTGCCCTACCCATTACAAATAGTTTCTGTGGGGTGAGGTATGTTTTGTGTATGATCCTAAATTGGATAAGTTTGTCTCTAACACTTACTAACGGGGGGTAAAGGTTGTCTATAATTTCATCCCAATCATCTGGATCTACACTGACTCCACTACTTTCCCACTTATATTTCACTCTGGGCCTGGGGTCATATCTATTAGAGATCAAATGTTTATACGTATGCGACAGGAGTTTTGCTTTAGTGGGTTGCCCTTCAAATATTTTATTGTCCATGGAATGCACTAGGTTTTTTTGGTTGATATTTAAGATGTATTTTTTTAGGTTTTTTTATGTGATTCTATTTTAGCCCTAATGAAACTGCTGCTGACTTTCCCAAGCAGAGGATGATGACATTATATTGGAATAAATTATTTGTACAAATAATAATGGCAGGGCTTGGAATAAACAAAGAGCAATGAAATATATAAATAAATATAAGTATATCTTCTCTGGTGGCCTGGGGCTGGAATCACTGGGCAAGCCCTGCTCTCGTCTGCTGTTAAAGTTACGTTCTTTTGTTTGATGTAGATTTCACTCTGTACAGATATTAGTGTTACATTAAAGGAAAACTATACCCCCCAAACAATGTAGGTCTCTATAAAAAGATATTGCATAAAACAGCTCATATGTAAAATCCTGCTTCATGTAAATAAACCATTTTCATAATAATATATTTTTCTAGTAGTATGTGCCATTGGGTAATCATAAATAGAAAATTGCCATTTTAAAAAAATAAGGGCCGTGTCTTGCTACAAGTTCCCTTGGCAGACTTATCACAAACTAAATGTCTAACTGAGCACTTCCCCCAGCAGACTTATCAAATATAGGGTTGGAAATAAAACACACACACATTGATCATCATTAAACCAGAATAATATATTGTAAGAAAAGTAATACAATACCGATTGAAGACAACGCAACGTCTAGCCGAGCTTCCCTTGGCAGACTTCTGAGAGGAACATCAGCTGGGGGACCCCGGGCCCAAATCAAATACAGCGACTCCCAGAGCACATCAATCGGCCAATGGTCCTTACAAGACCAATTATTCTACACAACACGTCTGCTTGTAGATGAAGTCCCGAAGCCCCCCCAGCTGAGCTCCTTTTTATATTGGTACAATAACAAAGTAATAGATCATTACACATAGACATATAAAATAATAATAATGGCTACATGCCCAGGACATGGCCATGAGAATGACCATGAAAATGGAAATAACCATGTGAATGAAAATAATTGCTGTATATAATTGCTGTGTATTTTGATTATAACTATGTGAATAAGATATGAGCTTCCTCCTTAATAAACATACCTATATGTTTATGAGTCTATTACCTTAACTCCTACTATTCCCTGTTCTCCTGCTAATATCAGTACATCCATTTTACAACTAAGGAGCCATATTGAATGCACTTGATCACACACACATTCATACATGGCCTGCCATGTCACATTTGTATCACAGGCCGCCCCCTGGGATCGTAGGATTCACTGTACTCGTAACATACCAACAAACCATACATGCCATACATGTTAGGTCACATGAGCCAATTAACAGACAGAGTTGTGTCTTTTGCTTCCACACTTCTTCCTGTTACAGTTAGAGTTGAAGTATTTCTGGTCAGGTGATCTCTGAGGCAGCACACAGACCATCACGAAATGGTGGCTCAAGGCAAGAGATGTAAAAGGGCAATATTTACTTAAATATATATTCCAGTTTGATAAAATTCTTTAATATGCCACTTAATATGATATGAACTATCTGTTGCTTAAGTGTATATTTTGGGGGTATAGTTTTCCTTTAAAGTCACGGATCGGCCTCGTTTTGCCTAAGGAAAGGGAAAGTGATTGGAAAATCCCGCTACTCTGAATGGTGCTCCGGCGGGAAGGAGGTAACGGTTGCAGCTGACAAGCATTCCTTATTGCAGTGGATGTAGAATTACTGGACAAATGTTTATGGTACCAACCTGTAAAGTTTTCTATGTAAAAATTATGTACAACTTTCTGTACAATATCGGTACTCATCTGGCATATTATAATCAGGTTGTAGGTCAATAAAGTTTTTGAATTCTTTCATCATTGCAAACTCAACAATGCCCCAGTTTCTCATGTATGTATGTAAATATATACAGTGCAACCACCACCTGAGAGTGGGGAACCAGAAGCTAAGCGGCAATATTATTACAGGGGGTAGAGCCATATTGGTGGAGAGGGGGCAGTGCATCGGACCCTTTGTCTTTCCTTTAAATTAATTCTGTCATGAGTTAGGGAGCTGCTATCTGGTTACCTTCCCATTGTTAGGCTGAGGGGGGGGCTTGCTGTAAAGAGTGACTGAAGTTTATCAGAGCACAAGTCGCATGACTGGGGGCAGCTGGGAAACTGGCAATATGTCTAAACCCATGTCAGATTTCAAAATTAAATATAAAAACATTTGTTTGCTCTTTTGAGAAATGGATTTCAGCGCAGAATTCTGCTGGAGCAGCACTATTAACTGATCCATTTTAGAGGAAAAAAACATTCTTTCCCATGACAGTATCCATTTAACTAGGAAAATTCGATCATACTTTTTGTATGTAGTGTAATTTCTCTTTCCGGGATTCTGGAGAAAGGGCAGACACAATGGGCTGATCTCCACTTTCAATCTTCACAGTTTCAAATAGAACAGGCTGCCTTCCTTTCCCTCATTCCTGCTATAAATAAACGGCATGCACAATAGAAATTACCAAAATTATCTTGGGATTGGAAAAGGGGTGAAGTTCCGCACACGCCAGATTATTGGTTAAAATCTGAAATCTTTATTAATCCATATTAAGAACACGCTGCATGGTTAGCTTGACGTGTTTCGGGCACAGCTGCCCTTAATCATAAGCACAATTATTAGTGTATTCCAAAAACATATCCAGTTTAGCCTGTGATCCACGACATATAAATATGAGGTCATCAATGTAGCGACCGTACCAAATGATACAGTCGCTACTGGGATTTTCATCTCTAATGACCTGGATCCGTTCCCACCAACCCATGTATAAATACATTTCATATGAATTACTTTTTTGCATTTGATTCCCGAGAATTTTTAATGTGTGTGTAACTAATCATGTTTCATTGTTTTATTGATAATATGGTTGTACAGTGATTTTGTATCCAATCACATTTCCTTTTAGAGCAGGTAGATACATTTTGTAATGTAATACCTAATTCTGCCATTGGAGGTCACTGTGAGGTCTAACGATTTAAACTGATGTTCTTATCGTTGCTTTCTTGTGCTTATGATTGAGGGCGAAACGTGTCAAGCTAACCATGCAGCGTGTTCTTAATATGGATTAATAAAGATTTCAGCTTTTTACCAATAATCTGGCGTGCAGAACTTCTCCCTTTTTCCTTCCTCTATTTTGTGCGGCCTGGGACGCCAACAGTTTCCTGCACCCAGATAAATGCTAAGTGCTGCCGGCCTTAAACCACAAGATCGCATTGAGTCAGTGTGGTTATGTCTTTTCTTAGTTTGGGATTATACTAAGGGACAGAGTATTGGACAGAGTATTATTAACGTTGTTTATAGAGAGAGATGAATGTGTCTGTTCAGGACCATGTTGCAGCTCTACTACCACCTCAAAGGAACACCTCTCCCTTTTAACTACCCAAGAAGTAGACATAGCACTGACTATTAATTGTGCCCTTACATCTGATTAGTCTAGCTGACACAATAACGATGTAGAAAGTTATGTCCCTTGGTAACTTAGTGTGAACATCTTGTAATGGTATAGTCGAAGTTCTGGTAATAACCTAAATATTGTTATCAAGTCCCATGGAGGCTTTAGCTTTTCCATTTTCATGCCAGATTTTTTAATACGTTCGGCAGTCAACAGACTTTTGTCTGTTTTGGCAAAAATTCATAGTCTCTACTCTAAAGGCACCTGTAATAAGACCTCCATCCAGACCGGATTGTACAAAGTCTATAAATCCTACGGTTTCTCACTTAAATGAATTTCTTCCCGAAAACCATTCCACCAATTTGTTCCAAATTCTGTAGCATGTATTTCTAGAACTTCACTTTGTAGCTCAGAGAGTCAAAATAACCTACTCATTGAACCCTTGTCTCACCCTAAGTCTTGCAACTTGCAAATGATATGATTGAGGATCAAGATGGAGAAGATGAACTTGGAGTAGAAGTTGGTATCCAATCATTATATTGGAGGCTTGGGAGTCTACATTGTCAGCCACCAATATGGCACAGAAATTTACTTGATGTTTTGCCTTAAAGTTTACGACAAATTAAGAATCCTGCTTTTTGGACCATAATATTTCCATTTAAACATCTTCATTTATGTTTTCTGTAGCTCAGGGTTTACTGTGCTATGCCTCTCCGACTGTTACTGATTACAGTTCATAGGATCCTGGATCAACTGTTTTAAATTACTCTTTTTAGTGCACTTGTTTCACTTAAGAACCATTTTGTTGGTCCTTTTAAAATTTACTGCCACCTAAAATTTATTCTACAGGAAAAACTGTACACGGTGACCTGTCTCTTGCCGGAGTTGACTTTACAGCTAAACAATGTGTAAATGTCTAAATGCAATTGCTTGGGTGGAGAGCAAATGTCCTTTCCAGACACATCTGTTCTCATTTTATCCTGGCTTAAATATTGTATAGGATAAAAAAGCTTCAACCAGGGCTTTGGAAATGTGGATAATGTAAATTGGTTCAAGAATCCACTTCAGCAATCTTTTTCTGATTTTTGGATAACCTAAAAGCAAATGTTTCACTGTCACAGATAATTCACCTCAATCAAGGTGGTAAAAACATGGGTTTTTAGTTACTCTCACTGTCCACAGCATTACAATAGTGCTCTCATCAAAATGTACTTAGGCTGTGTACATTGTATTGTAAAGAGCGAGGCACAATGTGCTCCGGCTCATTGAAATCTTACACCTAATACCTGCCTTGTCCATCTGCCTCATTAAATACAGGGCAGGGTCTCGTTGCTCTCATTACTGTAGGGGGTAGATATGTTCAAGCCTGGTATAGGGCAGGCTACAGTGAACATAGAACCCTGGGGTAAAACCAGACCTAAGTGAAAGCCATGGAAATCACAACCCGCTGAATGAGGACTAGCTAATGTTAGGATCTTATAAGACATATTAGTAAGTTAGAGCCCTTGGTGTTTTTCACAACTGTAGGAACATAAGTGTGTCCAATGACTGTACCGTGTCTGTTTCAGTCAAATAAACTTGCAAGTAAAGTTTGGGCTACTTTGGAAATTGAAATGCAGCAAACGTTTTCCCATCAGCAACTTACTTTATTGTCAGTAGCATTCAAGGAAATGTGTCAGCTGTAAACATGGGTGACAAATGTACACCCTTCACGTTAGTCCCTGCCCCAACAATCTAAGGCCCCTATCACATTCACACACAATAGGGACAAGTTTATCAGGAGTCAATTAACCTGTATGGGGAGGAAAGCCACGGAGACATGAGGACTGGGAGAACATTTAGACATCTTGCACATATTGCCCTGGTTGGAATTTAAGACCCCATTGCTGCAAGGCAACAGTGCTACTCATTGAGCCAACACGGGCTATCCTCTTTTCATCCGAAACAACTTCTCCATGTTTGTAAGGGCTCATTGCACATGCGACCTCTTGTACAGAGAGACTATTGGTATCTCTTGATCAGGGACTAATTTACATGTTTTGCGCATTACTGCAGTTTGGTCTTTAGAGCTTCAAGTGTAGCAACTAAGTCTGTTATGAGAAAACATAAATTAAGTTTATGTTTTTTGTTACTTGTTTTTTGCTTGCTGCCTCCAGGGCCGCTCCTGCAATGAGGCAAGGTGAGAAACTTGCCTCAGGCTGCATGGAATGGCCAAATACCAGGGGCGGCAAAAAGCCACCTCTGGTAAATTTAAGAGCCAAATTTCTGTTTTTAACACAGACATTCGGTTCTGCTAGGTAAAGGGGTGGTGGCATCTCAGCCCATGAAATGCTGCTGGCTGCCTCCCAGTGTGGGAAGTGAGACCCGGTATATACAAGTAATTATGCCCCATAAAATCTTATTTGTATTTTTCCATGATAAATGATGCCATCCTGTATGGTTTCAGTCATTGTATTAAGAGGAGCTGCCACTTTGCACATAAAAGTGTTGTATCAACACTTTATCTACCTATTTGTCATCTACCTATTTTGCCTGTATACCAGTGCCATCAACATGTGTTTCTTTCATTCATTCATTGGGTACTTTCATAACATTTATTTGTCTGACTGATTCTTTAAAATTATACTGACAATAAAAAACTACACTTCACAATATTAATTAAAATAAAAGTCATGTTGCTTGTTTTTTTGCTGATAGGTCTGACAACCTTACTGTCCCTTCTCAATCTGTCAGTTAGAGTTTCTAATGCTAATGGACCACTGCAGAACAAACATGGCAGCCCCCTCATCAGGGTCCATTTTGTTAATCCCTTGCCTGAGCAGGCAGGAAAGGAGAAGTGGAACCTAGAAAGGTCAGATCTAGTAAGGATAGGCTACTCACCTTAAGAGGTCACTCTATGAGTGACAGATAGTTAGGCTATTTAGCTGAGCAGCCTGAGGCTCAGACAAGGAGTGTAAGTGGGATTGAGATCCCGGGTACCAATTGCCCAGTGTAAGTACTGAGTGCAGTGCCGGACTGGGCCAGCAGGACACCAAGAAAAAACTCCAGTGGGCTCCAGCTCTTGTGGGCCTTGCTGGTCCAGACTCGATCCTTGGAGGAAGCCAGAAGCGGCTTCTGTCTTCCTTGATTCTCAGCATGGCTATACTAAAAAGACGGTATGCGCGAGGGGGCAGGTTGCGGCTCAAGGAGGGGAGCCAGAGGGTGCTTTACACCTGGGGTGGGGGACCAGAGGCGTGGTGGGGGGCCCCTTGCCCCCTAGTCCAACACTAACTAAGTGTACAGACTTAGGGATGTAGTGATTCCCCTGGGTTCCACTTAGAGAAAAGTCTGAAAGCTAGGTGTACCTTCATTGCTACTGTGTATGTTCTCTTCCCTGCAGGGACTAATACTGACCATTGGTGTTGCGAGTATATGCTTATCAACTGTTGCTCTATGTTCCTGCTTGGTTATGTACACTTCTTTGTGGACTATCCTGTTCAATAAATATGTTCTCTGGTTAAGTTGCAAAAACCACTGGTGCCCAACTATTATGCACTGCACCTATTTACAGTTGTACTACACCCTGACTCCACACTGTTGTGAGGTCTTAACTCCTGAGAATTGAGGTCTCATCCAGAGCAAAGTATTGGGGTAAAGCTCATAGTTAGAGAATCGTGACACTTAATTTACTACTAGTGTTACATGTGTATGCATTAATGTTAGAATTTTTTGGCTCAGTAAGTTACACCCAAAGAGCTATCATTCTTACCCCATCAATTATAAAACATTAGGGCTTATTTCCAAGCACAACCATGATATGTGCTTGCACAAAAATTGTTGCACTTCTTGCGCCAATTGACAAAAAGTCAAATAATTTACTATATAATTTACAGGTGTTCAAAATCCATAACTATCATCATAAGCTGTTGAAAGTACAACATTTTCCCGAAGATTATGAAACAAGTACTAGCAGTTGTTTATGTCCACAATAATATTCTCCTAATTGATTTTTTCCCAGTTGATATTTTCTAAAACATTTCCCTCTCCTTTACAGTTAATGCAACTCTTCAACAGCCCATTTCTTACACTATATATTAATTATTCAAACGTCAAACATCAGCTTATTTTTTATTATTTTTATTAATATATAAAAATAAATATACATTTAAATAGATTATATAAAAATAAACATTTGGTAAAGTATCCAAAGTAGATGGACTGTGGCTCCTACATTGTGTTCCCAACCCTTTCCCTCCTTTCCCTTTTGGGAACATAATGAAGGAGCCACATTTCAGATCTTGCAAGGGTAGAATCCATTTTGGGATTTATATATTGTTCTTCCATTTCCTTCCTAAGTCTTGACAAAGTCTTCTTAATGAGGTGTTGCAAGAGAATCTTTAACTTGAATGTCTTATTTCTTTGCTCCTAGGAAAAAATGTTTTTAATGTTAGACAAGAAGATCTGTGTTTTATATCTATGCACATGATAGAGCACTGTAAAAATGGTCATAATGTGATTCCTTAACTGGCTAGCTAAGTTAGTAATTGATAGAAACTTTCACAATTTAAAGCAGAACTGGTTGGAGCTAAAACCATTAGTAATTAAAAAAAACTAATTACACCTGAAAATGAAAATTCCCTAAAATCCCTAATTTTTTGGATAGTGATCAAAATAGGAATCCTTAAATACCTAAAGCCTTGAATAACCACATAGGCATTAAAGTTTTCCCAGTAATTGCTTTTTGATTGTAGAGAATATGAGTCATTTGCATTACCTTTCTGTATATGCTCTGCTATGCTATATTGCACCTCGTCTTCATCTCGATTATATGTGATGAATCGGTTTAATAGGAGTTCCTTTGCGAATGGTCTTTTGGCTGGATCCTTCTGAAGGCATTTATTTATAAATCTGTGGAATTTATTACTCCTGGGGGGAAAGAAACAAGGCAGAAGTGTTACTGATGATGTAATAAAACACAGAGCCAGAATTATTCAAAAAGGACACTGAAGTCTGTTGGGTGATAGGGAATTAAAATGGGAGATGTTTCTTTTTATTGAATAATTTGGGCCAACAAAGTGTAACCTCTTGAATTTATAAAAAAGGAGATGTCTCTTAAAGAATACTAATAACTTGAACACAGCCCATCATCACAGCAATGGATAGAGTGGATACAGTAGTGACACTTACATTTGAGCTCATTGAACTTATCTCTTTCCCACTTTAACACCTTCCCCGGCCTTATGCTTCAGTGTCTCTTTCCCCATTCCCCCACCCTCACTGCTTAAGTTGGCCATAGACGCATCAATAATATTGTACAAAAAAAATTCTGGTACCATATTCGGTGCGTGTATGGTGGGAAACGAGCCAACCGATATTGGCAGAAGACTTGGATATGGGTTGGCTTATCGATCAAAAAGATCTTTTCCAGGAAAGATTGTAATTGTAACGTCTATGGCCACCTTAAGTCCTATTTCTGTAAAAAAAAAAAAAAATGACTCACCATATATCCTCTTTTAGAGCTGGAGCTGGACCATTCATAATCCTTTCGGAAAGCTCAGCACCACGGAGTTTAATGTGTGCTGTAAGTGTAAGAGAACACAATATTATTATTGTTATTCTTACAAATTTACAAGGGGCCAACATATTTTGCAGCATTGTACAGTAGAGGGTGACTACATCAAATATTCTGATAAGTTTCTATTATCAGAACCAATCGATGATTTATTTTAA
Organism: Xenopus laevis; assembly: GCF_017654675.1. Lineage (NCBI taxonomy): Eukaryota > Metazoa > Chordata > Amphibia > Anura > Pipidae > Xenopus > Xenopus laevis. The sequence goes on from NC_054381.1 coordinate 127,670,859, forward strand.
CTTTTTGAGATAATAATTTCCTTCTTTAAGGGTAAGGCCACACTGGTCATTTTGGGGAGATTTGGTCGCCTGACAACTAATCGCCTCTTCTTTGCTGCGACCAATCTCCCCAAACGCCTTCCCTCATTCTGCACCGGCTAAAATAAAAAACCACCGGCGCTAACCGCACGCGGCGGTTCATTTTCCGAAGTCGCCGGAAGGGTGGAAACTTCGGGCGACTTCGAAAAACGAATCGGCGCATGTGATTAGCGCCAGCAGGTTTTTTATTTTAGCCAGCGCAGGGTGAGGGAAGGCATTTGGGAAGATTGGTCACCGCAAAGACGAGGCGATTAGCCGCTAGGCAACCAAATCTCCCCAAAATTCCCAGTGTGGCCTTACCCTCATACATAACAAACAAATAAATAAATGCAGTCTGGTTGGAATTATTGTAGCGTGTGCACAGTGACAGACAGATATTGGACATATAGGGCAGTATATGGCTGTATCTGCATTTTCTCAGCAGCAGAGAAAACACATTATTTGCCATTAGCCTAAGGGGATACAGGAAAGACACAGTCTATATCTTTTATCTGATTGCTCCTGTCTCTGAAACAAGAAGTTATATCTTGCTTTCCAGTGTATCACTAAAAAGAAAAGTAACTAATGCAAATTACAGAAGACACCATTATAATAAAAGCACAGAAAAGATTCTCTGATTCATGGCCGATTTACATGTTTCAGTGTTATAGAATAGGTGATACCCCCTGACCTTCCTAAAAACACTCCTCCATAAATGAACATAAACGCACGCAAAATGTTATTTAAGATTACTTACGAGGATTGTATTCTGCCATTTCTATGGCTGTGATTCCTAAAGACCACACATCCACCTAGAAAATAAAAATAAAAAGCAACACCCATTTAGCAAACAAATTATAATCATTGTTAGAGATGATAAAGATACTTCTACTGACTATCCCTCCTCATCCTGTCTCAGGGTCAATATGGGATGCTAAATGACTAATACTTTAGAACCAAGCTACGTTGTATTACTATGAAACATTTCCAGTAGCCGACTTCAACTATAAACGTTTATGATTTTACATTTTCAAGAGTCTCTACTGGGAGAAAAAAGCTCTACAAATTACATTTGGCACGGATTTGTTATTCCTGCCTTAAGAGTGCAATTTGTTTAATCACTTTAATGAAAATTGAACTAAATGACAACTATTTTATTTATTATACCTTGTAGTTATAATGTACACTTCCTGTAAAACATGCATGGACTTCAGGTGCCATCCAACAGCGGGTTCCTGCATTACTTGTACTGATGGGCCCTATTGTGGCAAGGCCAAAATCAACTGAAATTGAAAGAAACAAGCATAAGTTTACTTTGTACAACGCAGTAATAACATCTATGACAATACAGAAAGGTGCTACAGTTATTACAAATGGAAATATATTTTTGAATCAGTATTTTCTTTTGTCTGGTGCTGACTATTGATTTGAACCAGGTGCAAAGAGAGTGTAAAGACAGAGACAAATAAAACACTGAACATTCTTAATGACTGTATATTGGAACGATGCTTACAATGATATTTTTGAATTATGCAAAGGTGCAATTTTTGGGTAGAGATCCCCTTTAAAGTTTTCTGATGCCTAAGAAAAGCTAGGCATTGAGATGAGCAATAAATGTACCCTTTCCCTTTGTGGCACCCATTCTTCCTATAGATGATAAACGTCACTTACTTATCTTCACACGGGCCGTAGAAGTTAACATTATATTGGCGCCCTTGAGATCATGATGTATCACGTTCAGTTCCTGTAAGTAATCCAGGCCCTAGAAAGATGAATAAAGCAAACATGATGAACATGTATATATTTTTATATTATAGAATTAATAGGATACAAAGTCGGTGAGCAGAGATTATGAAAAGCAACGAAGGGGTTAATATCTGTCTTACCTGTAAAACTTTCTTGCATATGTATGAAATCCAGGTCTCATCCAAGGATCTATTGGGCGTGCTCCTAATTAAGGCGTCTACGGAGCCACCAGCACACATTGTCATAGCAATCTAGAATAGAAATAAAATGTTTTTATTTATAGTGTATATAAATATTATAGTGTATATATATATGTTGCCTAAAATCTATCTATCTGTCTGTGTGTCTGTGTAACATTCCTAGTAATCAGTAGCAGTAACGGGTCTGAAATAATCAGTGTTATATTTATTAACTTTGATTGAGATTTTCTCCTTCTTGGCATGTGCAATGCAAGACCATTGTGTGCTTTTATTTAAGAAGTATATCCTTACCCATAGCGCCTCTTCATTTGAAATGCTGGGCCGTAGATAAAAGGCTCCATAAAAGGCAGGGAAGTTGTCGTGGCCAGAAACGCGTTCAAGTACGTACAGTTCAGCAAGGATCTCTTCATTATCCTAGATACAGAAATAATGATCATTAAATTAGTCTTGATAACTATTTAATCCTTGTTGTAAAACATAGAATTCATTAGTTTGCCATCAGTGTACCACAGTGCCAACACCACAGATACTAACTTCCCAAACAAACTTGATAGTAGGGATGACCTCACCGGATCAGAACTCGAGGAAACCAAACTTGGATAGAGCCAGTTAACTTTATTAATACATGTTAAGAATACAAAAGTGTAAGCGGGCAGGGGAACTAGCTTTACGCATTTCGTGACTGGAGTCACTTCATCAGAAGCTTCTGAATGCGTAAAGCTAGTAAAGGTTATCAGTTCTCTCAAGTCTCTCTGTGATGTGCTGTAATGGCGTCCACTCTCAATCATAGAATCTAACTTCCCCTCTTTCTTTTCTATGCCGCTCCATGTGTTTACTTGCAATGTGTTGAACTGAGTTATGATTTTTTTGTTATGATTTGGTGTGATTTAAATCCCCTTCTGTTAGGGGTGGTTACTTTATAGTATTGTTACATAGAGATTAATGAATATAAGTGACACATTTGCCTTTTATAAGCTGCAAATATTACAAGCGGATGATATAGTTAGTTTTGCATTTATTAAATAATTAAACCTCCAGTGAATATTTCACCGGGCTGAGCAGAGCTTGGGGCATTTAAAGAAGTCCATTTCTAATCATTACAAATTCCATTTTGCATTATGACTATCCATTATATAAGGGGGCGACTTGCTAATCATGGTTTATAAAGTCTCTTTTTACTGGCAGTTGATTTGTATGTGTAACACAACACTTTCTGCAATATTCTCATTATAATAAATTAAATAGTAAAAAATATACATTACCCTAAGGTCTTTTATCACTTTTATGGCCACTTCTTTCTTTTCCTTAAAATGCCATGCCTGAAAGAAAACAAATTTGTGGTGAATTTTGACTTGAATTTGATAAAGTACCTGGGTATAACGACATGGGTCTTTGCAGTCTCAGAAACAAAAAACAAACTCCAAAAGGAAATATGAATCCTGCTTAAAATGTGGCAAAATACATGACATATGTATGAATATTTATATACTAGATAGATAAATATATACAATATATAGAATTACATTGAGATGTTAAGGGCCACAAAAGGTAGGTCATTCCCACCCCTTACAATCTTAAAATCTCATATCTGACCTTATGGATTACTCCAAATCCTCCTGATCCAACACATTGTTCGAGGTCTATCCAGCCAGTTGGGTCCTAAAAAAAAGTAAAATGCAAAATTTGAAAATAAGACAATATAATGGCAGGTGGTGGGGGGAGAATAGAGGGAGAAGGCTGAAAACAGGAATAATAATGTAAAAAATGTTTTTGCATACCGGGCATAGTTTGTCAAATCCATGTTCATTGCAGACCTGGTAAAGGAAAACATTATTTTAGATCAACTCAGTAAATAGACAAAAAGAATAAATATTGCAAGCTTTTCTTTTTAGTTTGTTGCTCATTTAGTTTGTTCAGGTTGAGAGGCATCCCCATAAGATTCCTTACTGTGTTCCTTGTTAAGCAGTTTTTTAATTTATATTTAGTATAGCAAAGAGGCCTTGTGCCCAAACAGTGTTGTTAATGGTGGACATAACTATTACAAAGATTATTATTCTTTTGTATATGGGTTATGGTTTGTCCTAATAGAACTAATGTGTGTGAGACTTTTAGGGGGTTATTTACTAAAACTCTAATTTCTCATATTTGTATTAAACTAAGCTTGACTAAACTCCCATCCACAATTTTATCTTATTTATCAATAAAATAACTTGAAATAGTCAGGTCGGGGAAAAAATTGCGAAAACGGGGAAAACCCCAAATTATTTGGATTTGAATCCTGAATTGCTTAATTTTTTCAGGTTATTGCCTGAAAACCCCAATTTTTTTGGTTTACCAGACAAAATCCAATGCAGACCACGATACCTTCAAATTGTAAAAAGCACATCTCCCATTGACCTATACACAACAGTGACAGGTTTGAAATCGTGAGCGTTTTTTTCTCCTCTAAACATTAACATTTTTGCCCAAAAAACTCAGGCAGAAAAAAAAAATCGAGTTTAGTAAATAACACCTTTAAACTTTGGGCAATGTATTCCAGAGCTGCAAAGAAAAAAATGACCCGTTTGTGGGTTTCCCCATGTAATGTGTGCAGCACGGTGTTGTAGTGATAAGCATTGATGGCTTCCCTCTGGGCACTGCAGTTTATGTGGATACTCCAAAAACATATAGTTCTTAAAGGGGTAATTTATCAAAGAGTGAAGTTAATAGTGAAGTTCCGCCACTCTCCATTCATTTCTATGGGATTTTTATAGGCGTATTTATCAAAGGGTGAACTTTCACTTCACCCATTGATAAATACGCCTTTCAAAATCCCATAGCAATGAATTGAGAGCTGCGGAACTTCACTCTTTGATAAATTTACCCCAAAGTGTTTAGCATAACCTGGACTGGTGATTTAAACTGCAGTTTGGTTTTTAGGTTCCCAGACATTAATGGGCCTAAACAAAGCCATACTAAATAAACTTTATGCTAAATATGTCCCAATAAATCAATCCGTTCAATGCACAAAATGTCTTAGTGTCCTTGATAGAAAATCATACCTCAAGTGATGGAAACAGATCATCACAAATGCTTTCTTCTTCCCCACTATATATAACCATGTCATCACTATTGTTTTCTTCTTCCTCTTGTTCTTGTAGATTATGTTCTTCCTCTGAGGCATTACCCTGGCTGATCTCTGTGCCAGGCTCCTCAGGTTGCTCCTGGAAATGGCCAATATTTGTCTCAGGATTTTCCTGGCAATTGTCATGGGCAATGATTTCCTCAGGTTGTTTCTGTTTAAGAATAAAAACATACAATTAATCCATTTGTTGCTATACTGACCCATTCCGTCAGTGAAAATTTGCCAAAATGCATAAAAGTCTAGGGCTTCACAAATTTGCTCATCCCTACAATGTCCCATGTAATGTGTGCAGCATGATGTTGTAGTGATAAGCATTGATGGCTTCCCTCTGGGCACTGCAGTTTATGTGGATACTCCAAAAATATATAGTTCTTAAAGTGTTTTAGCATGAGCTGGACTGGTGATTTAAACTGCAGTTTGGTTTTTAGGTTCCCAGACATTAGTGGGCCTAAACAAAGCCATACTAAATAAACTTTATTCTAAACATGTCCCAATAAATCAATAAGTTCAATGCACAACATGTCTTAATGTCCTTGATAGAAAATCATACCTCAAGTGATGGAAACAGATAATCAATAATGCTTTCTTCTTCATCACTACATATAACCATGTCATCACTATTGTTTTCTTTTTCTGCTTGTTCTTCTAGACTTTCTTCCTCCTCTGAGGCATTACCCTGGCTGATCTCTGTGCCAGGCTCCTCAGGTTGCTCCTGGAAATGGCCAATATTTGTCTCAGGATTTTCCTGGCAATTGTCATGGGCAATGATTTCCTCAAGTTGTTTCTGTTTAAGAATAAAAACATACAATTAATCCATTT